>NC_090935.1:1278307666-1278628416 GCF_040938575.1 Ambystoma mexicanum
ATATGCTTACATTCAAAAAGGAAAGTACACATAGTACGAGTTAGGGGATTCGTATAATTAGAGGCGCACAACAACCAAATTTAAGGGCAATTAGGGTTGCCATTAATTCACTGGTTAATTGTTTTAAACACATACTGTTAAAGTTAACATGCAAATATAGATCAGTGTTCCTGCTTCAAATATTTAGACTATGGGGAGTGGGAAGATGGCTGTTTGTATTGGCAAAATTCCACCAACAGTACTGCTTTCCCACATATTGGAAGTGAATGAATGCCACTAGCACATCAGACGTGCTCTTCCATGCAGGCTAATGGGGGCAGATTGTAAACAATACTTTTTACCTTGTATTTTATCAATATTGGTCGCCTTTACGCTCCGGAGAAACACATTATTGATGGGGGAGTACATCATAGGTCTTACTCTTTGGTGAGAGACATTATGGATAGGGGTGTACATCTTAGGACCCAGGAAGGAATGACAAGCCACTAAGGGGCAGAAGAGATGCAGTCAATTCGCTTGGGCAATGGTCCAAAGTTTGACAAGCCCCACTTCCAAAGCAGTGCACCGCGCTTCATGCTATGGCACGCTCACTACAGATGCAGAGCTGGGAAGTCCTTCTTGAAATGTCCAAGCACCATTGTATAGCATAAGGAAGTAAACAATTCAAAGCAGGAACACTGACCAAGTGTCACAGAACACTGAATTGAGGTACATGGCTGCCATGCGCTCGTGTTCAATCTCCCATCATGCACCACGGTTATTTAGATACTAGCAAGCACCATAAGCCATGAGCAGCGCATTCTCGATCGAAACATTACTCTTAAAGTAAAGGAAGAAGAAAAAAAAGGCCACAATGCAGCTACATTCATTTCATTTGTATTCTTGGATCTTTTTTTTTTATAATTAAAGTTTTGTAAGGTGGGTAAAAAGTAAAAAAAAGCACACCAACCTTCTCGCAGCTCTGAGGGATGTAGGGGGTTTGATGCAGAACACAATGAAATGAGGAAAGGAGAAAAACAAGGGAAACACAGAGAGAGTAAAAAGGCCATATCAAGGCTTTCAACTGCCACTTGAACATCGTTACTTCTTCTACGTCATCCTTCCTACCTCAGCTCGAAAAGTCTGCATTTCCCGCAGCTATGTTTGGGGTTAGAAATAATACCTAGCTCAATTTTGAAGAGTCATCTTAAAATATGAACGTCACAGAATTTAGATGTATCTAATCCCCGCGATCCTGGATTTTCACGGGGATCATGCCATTTTCTTTTCCGGGGCAGTTCAGCAACCCCTTCCTTGATAAGCTCCATTCTGATTCAACTAACGTGTGTAGAAATTATTTTTAAAAAATGTTTCAAAATGAAGCTAGGTATTTTCCTAAGATCGCCCACACTACAGTAACGAGCGTCCAGCTGTTTTCCTGGTAATACATAATCCCACCCCCCAATACATCTCTCGTTGCATCGTGTACAGATGAGCAGGACATACATTATAGCTCTTAAGGTGGACTGAATACTATGTAAACCAGCCATTGCAAATACTGGCATAAAGGAGGCCCTTAGTTCGATTTGAAGTCAAAGTACACCGAACAGGAATCTGCTTCTATCGCTTTTATAAAGAACTATGAATGGGCGATAATAATTCATCCTTGTCGTAAAGACAAGTAATTTCGTTACTAAATACAGCCAGTTCATTACTGCAGTGGCAGGGATTATACTTTTCCGATAAGGCTTACACAGAAAATAAGGGGAAAGAATAGAGGAAAAGGAAGGAGAGAGTACAATTGTGCTCTGCATATAGTATTGTTGAAAGTTAGAAGCGTATTCCTTGCAACTCCACAGCAGAGGCCGTGTGGACATACACCTCACTGCTCTGAGTAGTCTTTAGAGCTGATTAGTAGCACACCAAGCAATCAACTCATGGGTTAAAAAGAAAAGAGAGAGAGAGAAAAACAAAAAAAACAAATGCAAAGCACAGGTCCAAATCAATGCAGGAAAAAGTAGAAATCAGGATGTAAAAATGTAAATATACTTACAAACCGTAAGTCACGGGATAGATTGGACGAAAGAGTGCTGCCTTTCCTCTCAAGTATACATATGTACAAAAATTCCCTTCACTCAAACTTTTAACAACGTTTCCTGTTCACTATTACCATACCAGTATTCCCAATACTGAAGCCACTGCATAGGTCCTGAGAGCCTCCTAAATACCCCTGAGCCTGAATGAAGAGTGGACGTCGGGCGGTATGTCATTCCTACCTCTGACATATAGATTGGCAGGGGCAGAATAGCGGGTACCCGCACTGTTGGTTGCAACACATTCATATTTGCCTTGGTCAGACTCCTCACTCTGTTCGATCTGGAGGGCACCTGCATGAATACAAAATACAGAGCCACAAAACAGATTAGCAATGCAGCATTACAAAATTGCACACACAAACACACACACACGCATAGGATTTAACAACATCAACATCGCCTTAGGCGAGGGGTCCACCGATCGTCGGCTCATATTCTCGCTAGGGTACACAGACAGAAAATGAGGTGATGAGAAATACATAGAGAGATTATTTGTCTTTCACATCATCAGTGGTGCGAGCATTAGGGACATACTATTGTTTTATAAAAAAACACATCACTTTCTATTCTAGATCATTACAATGAAGATGGGTGAGACTGCTTCAAGGAAGCGTGACATTTAAATAAATATCAGGGGATCAAATTTGTGGGTCTTTTAGATTTAAAAAAAATAATATTCGTACAAAAGAAGTGAACTCTTAAAAAAAGACGGGGAGGACTTTTTTTTTGTATTCCTTCTCCCAAAGAATGTAAAAAATTTGCAGCAAGAACAAAAAGGCTGCTTTGAGTTAAAAAGAAACTGGATTAATCAACTATAACCATCAAAATAGTCCTTAAGAGATGCAAAACTCCCTTTTAGACATGCAGATTTAAAAGAAAAGGAAGACATTTTTACACAGTTTACAATGTGTTGGGGATGCTGAAAAAGAAAGTGCAGTTGAATTAGGAAAATAAAACAAAAATGTTCAAAATTAGGGCTGTTGCCACACATGAATTACCAACAACTGCTTGAGAACCTCTGAAAGGCCTCCCTAAGACACCCATCAAAATCCACGTGTGGGATTAGCAGTGTGGTGTCACAAAACCCAAGAAAAAGGCAAAACAAGAATTAGAAAGTTGAAAATTCTGCTTCACTGCATCAAAAACCAGCATATAAACATAACACCAGGAATATCGATTTGAGAACCTTTAATCTCCAAAGTCTGAAGAATAGATGATCCAAAAGGCTGGCGAGGAAGAAATCCAAGAGCAAAAATGGAAACGGCTAAAAAGTGTTGCTGTATATATAAGGGAGCAATGTGTTTAACTTCCCTGGAGTTAAAAGAAGAAAAAAATTGAAGTACAAGAAGAAAAACACCTTTAGAAGGATAAAGACAAAAAGACGATATCCCAGGTTGTCTTCTGCATGTCTGCAACTGTTCACCAGACCTTCTTGGCTTTGGTCCAGCACAAGAACAGCTAAGGAATAAAAAATGATTTTTTTTCTCTCCCATTGGACAAAAAAAAGAAAAAAAAGAGGGACAAATGGTAAGCTGTGACTGGGCTGTGGTCAAAAGACCTTGATATGCTTTCTTTGAAGCATATCACAACTTAAAATATTGTCTTAAAAATGAACAAAAGGGGAAAAGAAAAAAGTACAAGATGAAGGTGATTGAAAATAAAGAAACTTTGCAAACAAGGAGATAAACAATGAGTTTTTTTGTTTTTTAAACAGGACATAGATGAGAAGGGTGAAAGGACAGAGGGTATGAGAAAGATCATTCTGGGAGCATTAGCTCAGCACTCTTACCTCGTATTGGTGTACCACCTGGGTGGAAAATATGAATGCAAATAAGATTAGAAAGAAGAAGCATTAGTACGAGAACGAGGAGGCTAGGGTGTTGGAGGAAGAATCAAATTAGACTTACAGATTTAAAAAAAGGTCTTAAAAGAAACTTGAAATACTATACTTTTATAACAGGTACAGTATATATTTGATAGGCTTGTAGGATCAAAAGAGCAAATTGCACTGTACCACAAAAGGCAAAGGCCAAATGTGGCAGCACTGCCACTCCCAGTATAACAACGGGGTCCTTTTTATACTTTTGTACTTCAGAGGATTAGAGCTAGATTTTTTAAACCTCAAATCCGTTTTGTAAATTACAAGGAAGGAGTCCATGTTTTTTAGGGTCTAAAGTGCTATTAGATATCGTACTGAAAAATATAAGGTATATCTGAAAAATATATAGGATACACTGGGGGATATCAGGAAACAAACACTGGTGTTTGGGTTGGGGTGGTTTCAAGGACTGATTGAACTAGGACTAGGTGAAACATGTGTAGACTTTTATTTTCTAAAGTGATGTCTCTAGAGCTGATACAACAACGTTTCTGTGAAGGGAGGTGTGTGTGCCACTATGGAGAACTGGTGACTAGGCTGACCATAGTAAAATGCATGCCATGCATTTTAACAATAAGAGGAGGAGGAATAATAATTTCAGTATGGGAATTAGTGGGGGTGAAGTGCGCTTCACAACTAAGCACTTACCAATAGATTCTGGAGATTTAAATACGGAGAGAAGAAAGACAGCATAAAAATATTATTATATTCCTTATATTTTGGTACAATGTTCGCAGTTAAAGCTTAATATAACTAAATCTACTTCATGTGAAAATATGTATCTTTAAGGTACATTAACAGAAGGTTAATTTACACAGTTCTGTTGACAACAAGCAAAGAGGTAGTTAACAAGACGGTTTAACATCACAGGACAGGTCAAAAGCTGAGAGCTTAGGGACGACAGGTGACCAAACAGCTTAGCTTCAATAGCAAGATAACTATGTATGCCAACTTAAAGACGGCGCAACCCCAGTGCATTATTCAGGGATATGCTTTCTCATAATAGGTTTTTTAATATTGCTAGTGTCAATCCATATAGAGCAAAAGAATAAATTGGGAGTGGGAGGAAGGGCTGGATGGGGAGTGCAACGGGCAAAAGAGAATGCAACAAAAAGCTGGAGTCTACACCAAAAGCAGGCTTCGGTAGATCCAGAAACTATAGGAGTCAGGAAGCTTTAGCGCAGGTGCCCACTACTGTGGCTACATGTGTTTGCAAAACTCTTTCATGGAAGTATAGCCTCCTCTTCACCAGGGTCCTCTTTGTAAGGTCCGGTAATGCAAGGAATAAATCCTGTGTTTCATGTGTCCTTGAGAGGAAAGAAGATGTTTCCAAACTTGCTAATCTTTGGTGGATTCAAATAAGGAAAAGACATCACAAAACACACCTTCCATCAATTCGTATAGTGCTTAATATGAATGCTTAGTTTGTAATGGAGGTAGCCATTGGAACTTTCACTGAAAGTTATGAATGAAGCCCAAATGTCACAATTAGTATGGATTGTCTTTCATAAAAAGAAAGAGAAAAGAAAGTGGAGAAAATGGGACCATCATATATACTGCAAATGAGCAGTAAAGAAATGAAAATATCCCAAACTACAGTCACAGCAGTGAGCGATGAGGAGTAAACATAAGCTTCAAAACACACACAGGAAAGACAGAGTTTGGGACAAGCTATGACAACACCAGAGACATGGACGACACACTAAGAAAGACACAGAGGAGAAGAGGAAGAAAAATCATTACCTAAAAATAAAAAAACAAAACTGTGAACAAGAGTAACTTCAGGTATTTGTGGTGAGCGTAAAAAGACCCTACCTGATCGTAATTGTTTGATTCGCCCCATGGTATTGCTCGTATCGACAGGTAAAAAGTCCTTGAACCATGAGATTTCAGGATCAGGGTTGCCACTGGCTGCACACAGCATAGTTGCAGTGCGAGTGCGCTCAACCACTTTCAACTGTGGGCCCATGTCAATAGTGGGGAAACCACGTGGAATCTGATCCTCTGAAAATGGAAGAATGAGAGTTAGAATGCACAGTTCGCGGAACATGAGAACATGTTTACACTGTATACCCGCCATCCTACACCCGCATTCGCAACTAGGAAGAAATATGCATTTGGCAGAATATCTGCCTGGATATATCAAAGATAAATACACCACAACAATTTTCATAATTGCACATTTCTCTGTAAGTGAGAATAGTTCATACTCCTGATGTGTCCCTTATTCATTTACTGAATCAGAGCTGAAACAGAGATGCAGGATAGGAAATTACAATTCCCGAGTCAGCTCATGGTGAAGTTCCTAAATGAACAGTGAAGTAGAGGTGGGCACCGCTTCTTGTGTTATTAGTAGTTAAATTCTTCTACGTTGTACTAAATTCTTCTGCTTCTTGCTTATTACTAGGAGCTAACAGACTAATATGGTCCCATGACACAGGGACCAAAAGCAAACAGTACATGGAGAATAACTAGATGGCAACCACCTTGAATAACTAGATGGGAATTGTTATATATAACCATAGAGTCTTTCTGCCTGTCTGAACTATGGTGTGAATTAAGCAAAACCTGGAAATTTTACATGAAGGACCCTGTCATTACTGATGAACATATGCCTAAAATAAGTGAAAAACTACCTAAAGAAAGCAAAGACAAAGAATTAATGATTAACTACAAAGGAATGAAAAGCTTGTTTTATCGAGCAATTTGAGAGCATTAGACCCTACTAGGAGGTTCCCATTTAGTTATTCTCTATGTACTGAAGTTCCTAAACATGTTACACTGAAATCAAACAATGTCCAACAAACGTTCACTTGTTGATTAGAAAATCAAGTATGTTTAAGAGAACTTTGACATAGGGAAAATTGTCTCACTGTGCCATGTTTTCTGTCCTGATAGTTGGCCAAATAAGCAACTAACTTGCTTAAATTGTATTATCACCTGCGGTGGGGGAGCCAGCCACTCAGGTTAATTGGATTGTGGGCTCAATCCACGATGAATCTCACGATGCAAGCCTGTATTACAAACAAACTGGTGACGGCTCACCCGCCTCACCATCTTCCCACTGCCCTCCCCTACCCTCCGGTCACTGTTCCCGTCCCTCCCAACCCTCTTATCCAACTTGCTACCTGGGCCACCCTGTAAATGGAAAATGGGCTCCTCATAGAGCACTGTCTTCCAACTCCACAGAAGCCATCTTAAGTACGTTTTTTGCGTGAATGAACAGGACGCTGTGAGCACATACACTTCATTCATACAAAATACATTGCAGTCAGCAACCTGGGTTTCTGTATTAGAAACCAGGGGTGCCAATAATAATAACACCCAATGTGGCGAGCTGGAGCGGGCGGCAATGGCGCTCGGGCCCATCGTTAAGACTCTTGCGGCGCTCTGACCTGTAACTTTAGCCGTCAGCAATTGCCTCCCGATCCGGCCCACCGGATTGAGTGTTATCGCTAAACTAAAAGAACAAGATAAATAAAGAGGATCCATTATACCGCATCACAAGTTAGGAGTGTGGTGCAAAGTTATGCATTTGCACTTTATCAAGCCGATTTTGTAAACATGGATTTGATAAGTAGCATTGCATCAGAATTGTAGTTTGGTGGGCCGAAGGGAATTCATGCAAGAAGATTTTCTTATCTTATTTTATCATATTGTTTTTAATAAACAATAATTTACATAAGATTTTCAGCTCAGAAAATAGGATACTTGCGCATGCAACTGCGTGCAAATCCCCCTTCGTCGATTCATGGAATCAAATGCGCTGTACTTTCCCTGGACTTGCGTGGAGTTCACAATGACTCGGCTTGTCTTTGCGAGCCATCAGGAGCCTTGCACGAGACGCCAAGCAGAGCCTTGGCATGGCTTGTGCAGAGGGCTTGGAATGGGGCGGAATACCAAAAAATGGGGAAGAACTAGCAAAAAAGTACAGCGTTCTGAGGGACGTCCTGCCGGCAGTCCCTCGCACGCCTGCAACTGCACGGCACGAGACATGTTCATGGATTCGATCACGCAATGTCTCGGCTGGTAAATGGTCACGCAAGTCCTTCATACGATCCGCCATCTGAAGGCAGGTGTAAGTACACTTGCGTGTAAACTTTTCAGCATGTGAGTGTGCTGGCATGTTGGATTTCGGGGTGCTTGTACTCAATCGAGGTTCGGATGTAACTTAGAGTTGCGCATAAGCAGTGCAGTGGGGTACAGGGACGTTTTTTAAAGTGGGTTCGCACACAGGTTTCCTGAGTTATTGCTGTTTTCGGGGTGCCAGATACAGTTATGGGGGACTGCGCACAGGCTCCCTGAGTTGCAGGCCTGCTTATGAAGGACCCACGCACTTTTTACAGGGTACATGTATTCCAGCGGATCGCGCAAAGGTAGCTGATCTGGCATTTTTCTGCTTCGCGTGTGGGCATGTCGGCGGCATTTCGGCTGTGAATATGGTTACTTTGCGCTGTCAATTCCATGAATATGCAGTGCACATACTTTTCTTTCTGCGCGCAGGCACGCGTAGTGTCCTTCTCTGCCCGTGGCCCTTGCACGATTTCTGCACGAAATTCCATGAATCGGTAGCTAAATATTCTAAATTGCTGTGTATTGATGTGAAATGTAATTATTTTACACTGCGTTTACACTTTTATGGCTGAAATAAATAATGTTTTACTGGCTAGCAAAGTTTCCTCTGTGGCAAAACCAGGGGGATTCATTGTTCTCTCACCCAGTATCATCAATGGCCATGAGTGAGCAGTGCCTAGGTCTCTTTTTAGAGTTGAGGCTAATGTTTCATCTCATTTGCGAGGCAGGAAATCAAAATGGTACTTGTTTTCTATACTGCATAGCAGGTTCATATATAGGATAATGACGACTGTTTGGTCCAATATGAGAAGGAGGATGCCAGACTGCTTCTGCAAGCACTTCCAGAATGGAGTGGATGGGAGAAGTATCATTTGGCCTGGCATCCACCATGCTAAGAAACGAGAGGAAGAGTTTTTGGTCTGCTTGTTGCAGAAGAGGGTTTAGCCTTCCAAGGGTGAGTCATACTGTGAAGCTTGAGTAGCATTTCTGTGGCTTGCTGGTGATACAGCGGCATGTGTGTACATAAAACGCATTTGCCTCAGCTCACGAAGTGGCCCTTAGAGGGTAGTTTTGTTTTTTGCAGGAGCGTTACAAGCTGACCCTGAAGGAAAAGAGATGTATGCCAAGGAAAAGAGGATGAAGTCAACAGAAAGAGCTTGAGCTTCTTGACTGAACAAGCACGGAGTGGACTCTCTATCAGAGTGGAAGCAGGGCCAGAAGCAGTGGTGAATTTATGATAAGAGTTAGAGGAATTAATATAGGCATTACCTTTAAGATGACTGCAGTTTAATATAAACAAAACCTATGGCCTGTTTACACGCTTCCCCAGGTGCGCTCTCAGTCATTAGCAATAAGGGGGTTCAAGCAGGTAAGTACTGTGCAGCATGTCTTGGGAGGATAGCTCAGGGGCAACACGTTCGCCTTGGAAGCAATATGACGTGGAACAACACAGGTTTGATCCCTGGGTCCGCGTTTAGAACCTCTGGGTATTAAACACATCATAAATATATAGTTATACATTTGACAAATCAACTTTTGGGGTACCAGTGGTCCAGGTGTAAATATAGGTTTCTAAACTATCAATCAGCCCCACACCTCTTATACACCAGAAGGGATCCGAACAGATTGAAATAACAAGAAAATTATAAACCTCCTTTTCCAATTTTGGTAATGTGGATGGGATGGCAAGCTTATCTCTGAAAGGTTGAGGATCGTTGGTTAGTTGGAACATAGCAAACATACAATTATTACCCAGTGATAAAAGGGACTGTCCCGTCAAGACTTTGTCAAAAATATCTACTTTATTTATGTCACAAAAGACAGTTCATGCAACACTATGAAACACAACGCACCCTGCAAAGGAATGCAGATGACAGACAGATTCAAAGAAGGAAAAGGGATGCACTCTGGATACTGACAGGAGGATAGTTGATATGTCTAATTATCACAACAGTTTAAGGATTCTTGGCTTCAACACAAAGGGGGCAAAGGGTCTTAAAAATGTCTTTAGGGGCCTTCTGGGAAGGACCAGGGGGACAGAACCACAATGTTCCTTGTGCTGTAGGTGTTCTTGATGCTCGACAAAGTCGAGCCAGCTTCAAGTCGCTTGGCAGGCTTCTGTGACAGAGTTAAAGAGGGAGTCTGCTACAGGTATCGAACTGCTGCAGGCTGGCCTACACAGCGGCTCTGGTCAGGAATCGGTGCCTCAATGCTGGTCAGCAGTTCTGAAGCACTGGTCGAGATGTCTCAGAGGTCTTTGAGCGACTGCGGCTTGACAACTGTCAGCATTGCAGTCATTTGCAGCTTGAGAAACTCAACTGGCTCGAAAATGTTCTTTAAGACAGAAGTCAGTAGATGCTCATTGAGACACTTCTCCCAGCTTCTTCAATGGGCTTGTGTTGTCCTTTAAGTCGGACAGCCCAAAGCTGAGGAGTATGTTGCTTCCACGAGGTGGGCTGGCTGTGTGCTGGTTCTGGAGCCACCACAGGGTCCTCCGAGGTCTTTATTTTCCTCTGTTCCCTGTGAGATGTTTATGGAAGGGTTCTTGCTTCCCTCTTTGGAGGTCCTAGCCTTCCTTCACTGGCAGAAGATGTAAGGCAGACTACAATCAGCCAGGGTCCAATGATGAGTTCTTCTTGCCACTCCTTGTGAATTCTTCGGTTGATCTGCCAAAAGAGAGACTCTGCCCGCTTTTAAAACCAAGTGGGCCACAGTGATTGTTGTAGGATAAGCCTAATTAAAGAACCAATCCTGGGGACACTACTAACAATCTCCTGTATGCATGAGGTCATAACCAGAGTGCTTAGCAACAGGAAAGGTAAACGGGTGGAAAGTTGTGATACTAAGTCCCATGCATCTTCCTGTCTGTTGCTTATCAAAGAGTCTCTCTGGTTAATGGCTCTCTCTCTGGTTCCTGAATAAAGTGGTAGGTTTGGCTTGAAGATGCGGTGAGACAAGACTCTCTGGCTCCTGCAAACCACATTCTCGTACCTGATGAATGGGGTCCCCCTACCTCCATCACTATCAGTCTAGCTTCAGAGCTGCCAGAAGTACAGACACTGCTCTCCTAAACTTCTGTGAAGACCTGCTCTCCAACCTCGACTCTAACAGCCCCTGCGTCCTTATCTTGCTTGATCTCTCTTCTGCCTTTGAAACTGTCAACCAAGCCATCCTGCTCAACTGTCTCCGTGATAATCTGGGTATTACTGATCAGGCTCTAGCATGGCTGATTCTTTCCTCTCTGACCCTGGTCCAGCTTGGGTCCTTCCTCTCCGCTATCTTTTTCTCTACCTGTGGTGTCCCCCAGGGGTCTAACCTCTCTCCCTGGCTGTTCAACCAATACCTGGCACTCCTTGCCCACTGCATCGCCACTCTCTGCCCCAACTTTCAGTGCTATGCGGATGACACCCAGCTCATTTTCAGGCTACCCTCGGCCTCCTCCTCTCCTTCCCTCATCTCTTACTGTCTGTCTGTCTGCTATCCAGGAATGGTGTGCCGCCAACGACCTCTGCCTTAATGCCAGTAAAACCGAGATTCTCCTCATCGGCACAACCGCACCCTCCTTCCCTTTAGCTCTCTGGCCAGCCTCTCTTGGCCCTCTTCCAGCTCCCACCTGCGAGGCTAAAAACCTTGGGGCCATCTTCGACTCACTCTCCTTCTCTCCCCACATCTCTGACCTCTCTAAGAAGTCACACTACCAGCTGCACCTCCTCAGAGGGATTCTTCCTTTCCTCTCCTTCCCCCAGAAGCTCACTGTCTCCAGAGCTCTGGTTGTCTCTAGGCTGGACTATTGCAACAGCCTCTTTCTAAATCTGCCTGCTTCTTCTCTCCGCCCTCTGCAACTTATCCAAACAGGACTGCGAATCTTGTCCTTGGCCTCAGGCCCAGGGATCGTATCTCTCCAGGACTGAAATCTCAGCACTGGCTCCCGGTGGCTGCGAGGATTGTGCATCGTCCACAAGGCCTTCTGGGGCCTGGGTCCTCAATACCTTCAACTCTGCCTTCCTAAATATCTTCCTTCTCGAGCTCTCCGCTCACCTGCCTCCAACTCCCTCAGGGTCAGTCGCTTCTCCAAGCAACGTGTGGGTGGTAGATCTCTTTCTTCGGCCAGTGCCTTCCTCTGGAACAGCCTCCCTTCCTTCCTTAAACTTGAGGAGAACCATCTCCGGTTCCGGAAGCACCTCAAAACCTTTCTCGTTGTTTCAGCTTTCTCTCCTCCTCTCCTGACCTCCTGGCTGAAACCTGAACCACACTGACTACCTGGACACCCTCTGATCTCGGGCCCAGGTCCCTCCCCTGCCAGCGTCTCACACCTGCACTGCCCACCGGCCAAACCCTGCACTTGGGGACTGTTCTATATCCCCACAGTCCCCTACGAGCCCCAAAATCTGATGTCCGCACTTACCCATGCACTTGCAACATGCTGGCTGTTACTTATTGTAATATCATCCTGTACTGCACTGTCCCTGCCCCCTTCCCACACACTTGCGCGATCTGAATGACACTTGGCCTACTAGGATCATTGTCGGTCTTCCCTCTGTTTTACCTCCATGCCTTCTCGTGTCTTAAAGCACTTGTGCATAGGCATGTTATAAATGCCATATCGTATCATATCATACCGGGGAGGCCTACTGTAAGAAGGGGAGCTGTCTTCGGTTTGACACAGTTACATATGAAAGGTTGTCAGGGTTTTCTGTCTTCTTTGCTGACCTCTGCAGCCAAGTCTGATATGGGCCTGTTTGAAGTATAATCGATTAGTATGTTATTCATTGCCACCAGCTGCCGGGAATAACAATAGGGCAGGGCAGATCAATGCAGCCTTTGTTAGTTACTCAGGCTAGCCATGGCAAGGGGAAGGTTGGACCTCCCCATTTCTGGAGATGCCATTGTGTACTCACTCCTGTTCGACATATCCCAACTAAATATGACAGGGCGGACTGTGCCTGTTGGCTGTGTCCACACAGAGTACACGTCTATGTGTTTGATGTGGTGTGAGCATAGGAAAATGTGTGTGGATTAGCCCACACAAGTTCCTCAGGTTTGTCTACCATCATTCCATGTAATTAAATATTTCAAAAAGTCCACAATTGTCGAATTCCTCACAATAACACAGCTAGCAAACTAATTTCATAAAATGGCTGATGGTTTCTTGCCCCGTTAGGTGTAGTGTACTTCTTTACAACTATTCTAAATTGTCACCAAACCCCAATAAAGTACAGTGTTCAATACAAATACTGGTCTCCAAGGCAGCCAAGAAGAGCAGATTACATTCATGTTTTTAAAAGTAGCAGTCAAATTCAATTGTTTTTATTTTTTTAATAAGCCACTGAAAGGGAGTTTTTATGCACACAGCCACAGACTGTACTGTGCCACTTATAGGAAGGCGCCTTGGGAAATTGTGAGTTTGATTAGATGTGTGTTTTGCTTACAGGGTTAATAAATAAATACATGTACATCGTAGAGGAGTGGTGGTGGGAACAGTAAACCCATACCATATACTAGAGGCACGCCAAATTGTATACTTGGCCACCAGTAGTTGTTCCCCTTGTATTTATATAGGTAATAACAGCTCCATCATCATTCCAGACAAAGTTAGACCATCAGTATTTTATATATTGTAAGAGAATACATAATCCAGGTTCTGTTCATCGTTTTTTGTGATGCTAAACCAGTTTTCTTTTGTGCGGTCAGTCACCTGTAATCAGCAACAGCATTTCTGTTTCCAGCTAGGTATGAAACTGAAAGATGGCAATACGTGTTTCATGCCTTTCTCAAGGCATTCCAATAAGTATATATCAGAACGATGGCGGGAGTGAGCTGTGTATGGTCCTATAGCTCCGATTACTTTACAGTTGGAGGTTACATGTCTCCCAACTCAAGAAAAACTGTTTTTTTTTTAAATGCAAAGCAGTACAGGCATCGCTAATAAAATACATTGGATAGACATTAGATATCTCTAGAATTATTACACAAAGTTGCATTCTTTGTGCAACGTTGTAATGTAATATGGGTAAACAGGTGCTTTCCCTTCCCAGCTGCAAATCCATTGTTATGGCAGAATGAATGGACTAATGGTAGAATCGATAGTGCCTTCATAATACACATTGTTTGATTGAATAGCTTGTTTGAGTTTCTTGGCAGGTATTGACTGGTAATCCTTCAATGGATACCCGTAATTCAGTTTGAATTGTCCAAATGCTATCAAATTGTATGGTTTGCCCTAACATCGTGTGATCAATTCAATGGGTCCCTCAGAGCCTTTTATGTGAACCTTTCCATCAGTTTTGCCTTCAATACCCGGCACATCAGTCAGCAACTTCTGACTTATCGGGTCCAACAGGGACAACTTGATTAACTGCATGAAACGTTTATAAAAATTAGCTTTGGTGGTTCATCATTACACCCACAGCAACCACCCTCCCCCCACCCCCCAACTCTGTGCTACCCCTCTGCCTCCACCCTGATGTCTTAAATGTCAATACCGCCTGCCGGTAAGCACCAAAGGTCTGAATTCCAGAGTCACTGCTGATGAAAACGCTGATCAGAGCACTCTCAGTAACCTGATGTAAAGGCATAGCACTGTAACCTTTGAAAAACCTGGCAAGGTTTGACTCAAGCCATGAAAACAATAACCCTCACATGCATGGGTATGACCTTTCCTTCTTGGCACAAGAAAGTGTACTCTGGAGACGCTCTTTTTTTAATGCACAAGCGAGCGGCATACATAGTCTAACTTGAATGCTAATAGATTGACTTAATTAAAGAGCTTTCCTTTCATATTTTTAATACGTGTAATTAAATTCCATCCATCCCTCTTAAGCAGAGAAATTATTCCAATGCTCCCTCGCCACTGCATTGCCAGAGCCGTCGTGCTATTCTAGTTGCTACATGGCTCTGACGCAGTTCCCAGTATTTGCCAGCAGAAGCCAGAATTTAAAATACAATTAACTGCATCAAAAAATGGCATTTAGAAATAGAACATTTTCTCAACTGCTTATAGTTTGTCAGATGTGCTTATTTTTTACTTAAGGCAATCATTCAGAATGATGAAATATTAAATATAAAAACGAATCGTAGTGCAAAATGACTTTGCACTGACTTTGCAGTGCAAAAATACACTTTGCACAGTTCCATGAATCAGGGTTTGTGTCGGCAGTGCAAAGTCACTTTTCAGCAGTGCAAATTCACTTTGAACCTTGCAAAAAATTCCATGAATCAGGCCCTATGGGTCGGATTCTAGTGACTGGGAATTGAGGATAGGCAAGCCTGCAATATCAAACGTAGGATGTGCAAATTCAAGAAGTTGCAACAATGGCCTAAGATAGTATGTATGCAGCATGCAAGTGGTGCAAGGCCATGCACACATCTGATACGCCAGTGCACACTACATGCATGTAAATCACCATTCTCTAGAATAACTAGGCATACAAGGTGAAAAAGTGGGTGGAGAAATGGGAAGAGCCATGCTAAACAGCCCTAAAACAAAACAAAATAGACACCACCACTTGGGGAGTGGAAATAAACACATCACAACAAACTAATGTGGTGTATTCAGCAAGCATCAATGCAATCAGAAAACACATCAAAAGGCAGGTATAAGGTACTCAGAACTGAAGTAAAAACACTGCAGCAAGCCAAATCCCAGATACAGCCATGCACATGCCAGCACAAGAAGGTGTGGGACCCTTCATGTTTAGAAACCGAGATCGCACACACAACCGCCAACAAATATGCTGGAAGTGAATATCAGTTTGGCATGCCTGATGATGAGGTAGTGAACAGTTACCGGTTTCCACCTCACATCATCCTGTAAATTGTAAATGAGTGGGTCCAGAATTACAGGACGCCACGCAAACCTATGCCGTGCATGCAAAGGTGCTGACGACCTTGCACTTACTCACTACTGGGTCCTTCCAGGGAACAAGTGGATTAGTGAGCCAGCCATAATGCCTAATGTTAGGCGGAATCACATGCAGTACCCTTTGGGAACACTACACACAATTAAGACTACAGGTGTAGGTACAATGTCACCTTTGGTACAAGCCTGTACTACACAGTTATGTGGTAGCAGTGGCTTAGCAGCCAGACTTAACTCAAGAAGGAAGTGAGCAGTACAAGATTTTACACAAAGGACTTACAATTACAGTGGTTCAAACAAACACTTACTCAAGGTTTCTTGGTAAAAAAAAGATATACATTTGTTTACACATTTGGTTAGAAAACATTCAGCTAGCAAAAGCAGCTCAATATCACACTATAATACACTACAATACTAAACCAATAAGTGTCTGAACAAGTTAAGCTCCCCTGAAGTGGGAGCAAAATGGCACTTCAGTTACTTTCAAGAGGGATAGAGAGACAAAGGTTATAAGAATCAACACACAGTTACTTCCTTAGGCAGGGCAAATAGTTAGAGTTCACTATAAGAGGCAGTAAAATTCAATAGGCCTGGGACAAAGTCAATGGTTCAGTGTCTTGGATAGGATAGCATAATTCTGATAGTAAACTGTTTAGTCTTGGCCACTGTTCTTAGAAGTAGTTTGCCAGAAGAAAAGTTATAATTCGGGTAAGGGAAGGACAAGCCTCCAAAGTTGGGAAAGTTTCACAAACTTTCAATGCGGCAGAAAGGATTTCTTGACCGCACTTGCACAGTACCTTTTAAATGAAGAAAAGCTGAAGCTGAGGCAGTTATTCCAGGCAGTTCCTGTAGATCTCACTGTTCCTGAGCTTCAATCATGGGGACAAGAAGGATGACATCGGGAGGTTCCTGCACTGCCCAGCGAAGAGGCCACAAGCTTGGCAAAACATTGGTTTAAGGTGTGAGTGCCTTAAAGTCCACAAACTTGTATCCTTCTCACTGGCTATCCGGTTTTCAACAGCACTCTGAAGAAAATTCGACCAGTTTGGAGACGGTGTCCAGGTGGCTTTTGAGTTGGTTGTTCCCACCAAACTAAAGGGAAGAAATTAACTTGAAGGGCTTCTCTATCAATGGAATTTCAGGCAATTCGGACCTGCAGCAGGACTTCATTGGTGGAGCAGGAATTGCAGCAGTCGTTTTCCTTCAGCTCAATTTCGGTTCTTTCGTTCCAGTGGTTGACTCTGCTTTCCAAGTCCCAGAGACCTGCTTTTAAACAGTTTTCCCCCATTCATTCCAGCCTAGCTGTCACTCAACCAGCAGGATGGCTGTCCTTGCCGGACAGTCAGCCAGCCAATCACGCCAGTGTGCATTCAGGTCTCCTAGGAGACTAAGCACAGGGAGCCTAGGGCACCTCCCTCACATCCTGTCCACCCCATACACTTAGGCACCAGAGGAGGGCTTCAGCACTGAAGCCAGCCAAAGGCCAATGAACAAAGAGACCAAACCTGGTTTGGCACGCAGAGACAAACACTAAAAGGACATTTCCTAAAATAAATGGTGAAAAAGGTTGAGCGGAGTCTGTTTTTACAGATAGGTCTTGGACACCATATTGAAAAACATGGCTGACCCGATTTTTAGCTACCGGTGTTCGCGGTCGGGAAAAATCATGGTAGTTTGTTCTAAAACCTCTGCCACCAGCCATTTCAAGAGAAAAGTGTAACATTTGACTGTTACGTGAGTGTTTAGACCTAGGTGATGCTAGGCAACCCCCCCACCACCCGCTCCCCCAGCACTCTATAGGAAGATAGTGCGTGCTGGGTCTGTACATTTAAAAAGACTAGTAAAGTCAATTTAACTTTACATGCTCTGGGAGACAGTAGTCAGTCCCAGAGAAGGTATTTAAACTTTGGGAAGTCTGCAAGACATCCCTGTGCCACTGCACTGAAGGTGCTGTGTGACACACACGGAAAAGATGATGCCTATGAAGTTTGTTTAAAACTGCATATCCAAAGAACACAAAAGTAAAACACATTGAAAATGAAAAGTTCAAAGTCCCGAAGTATAGCAAAAGAGCTGGAGGGATCTAGGGTAGAGGGAATTTAGCACTTGGGTGAGAATGTCTCCCTAACACCTAAAGCAGACTCTACCCGCATCACTGCTCACCACAGCAGTGCATATACATGTCATGCACTCAGGCAGCCATGCAACCGCTAGCAGTGGATATTGATCGCATAGCACATTTCCCCCAAGTGTTGGGTGCCATAGACAACACCCACATCACCCTCCAGCCACCCTGCTACGTTGGCACTACATTAATGTGCAGGTGATCTTAAACCTCAAGTTGTTGTTCCTGAACATGTGCGTAAGGTACCCTGGATCAAGCACAGCCTCACCCATTCAAAGATGGCAGCTTAACTGCAGGCAGGAGAAAAGGACAGCATGTGTCACATCGGTGTCACATGCTGCATACTGCCACAAGTGAACATGCTATAATTACACATCCTTTACTTTACATTTGGACCGCGCACCAGGTACCTGAAGGCTTAAGGGCACATACAACTGGTCAGATGGAAAAAGAAACAAACACATAAACAAGAGTGGAAGATGCATACACTCGTCTGTAAGACACAGCAAGTCAACAGGCACTCAGAATATATACCAGCACACATGCATAGCACGCAAAGCCATACTATAGCATACGCAAGAGAAGAAAAGCATAACACTTCTTTCCTACAGTTGATGCCCTATCCCGCTTACAATGACATCTCATGAAACCAATTTGAAAGCAAACCACTGCGGCCGAGAGTAGGTACAACTCTGCATACATAGAAATGCAGAGGTTCATAGACACTATATTCGGAACCCTGAAATCCATGTTCTGTTGCCTCCACCAAAGTGGCGGCGTGCTGTTGCACCATCACCAAAAGGTGTGTGAGATAATACAACTATATTGCATCTTGCACAATATGGCTGCGAGTGGCGGAAAGAACGTACAACCTCCAAACGGTTTGCACTCACACCCAGAACCGATCTCTGCAAGAGCAGCAGACCACACGGATGAGTCAGCAACATCGAGGGACCGCCTGATCCTCAGCCATTTAAGTTAGTGTACAGCCAACTCAGAATGGGGTGGCGGTGACCACCATGTATATCAATGATGACAAGTGGTATGACTGCGACACAGCATTGCACACTGCCTGGGATGTGTATGTGCACATGTCAATAGTCATACAAAAAGAAAGGAACCAAATGAGCAGTGTGGCAGACCACGAGAAAACCTGGGTTCACTAGGTAGATACTACCATGACACCAGATCGAAAGACACACCAAGAGATGCCCTACAATGCAACACGCACACAAGCAACATCATGCGTGACTACCCTCATAAATGTGTGTAGCACACAGCAATCCATATACATAAAAAGGCTGCATGTCTCCTATGCATTTGCCACCCTAATGTCACACATTTCAGCACGAACCACGTACGGCAACTGTAAGCTAAATGGCACTCATATGTCGAATGTATGAAAAACATATGCCCAAGGGTACAGTGCACACTTCCCGTGTCCAGTCGCTTATGCTGCACACAGATCAACCATCTAGCAATGCATGTTCACGATGCATGACACAGCCCATTACTGTCGTTACATCAGAGGAGAGTCCCTATATTTAACAGCAGCAGGAGGCCTTACTAGAGCTTCATCCACTAGGGCAATGTCCATGCACAGGGAGGGCCCCTACCATCAGCAAGGAGAGGTCACACAAATAGTGAGGCTAGTATGCCCCCATTACCAAAGTTTGCATGGGCCTGTAGAACAACATAGTTCAGCAAACAATATGGCACGAGATAACAGGAATAGCAAATTACGAACACGTGTATGACGACAGGCCTGAACATGTAAACGAGACGCAGTGGTGCCGACAGAAGGCAGTGGCCAACCTTGACCCAGCAACGGACATCGTACATGAACGATGAATGAAGAAATCGATATCCACTTCGGAGAGAGAAATGCCGCAGCTCGCATTTCCCAAGAAACATCGGACGTTACTTGAGAAGAGACATCAGACAACCCTTAAGTATCACAAAACACTATCAACAGGATTGCCCATTCACCTCCTCTCCATCATGAGACATGCGCCTCAGGGGCTCACCACACATGATTGATTCCGTAATTGTAGCCATTATAACAGTTATCAGCCATCAATGATGTGCGATTGCATCCATGATAGACCTTGAGAACGTGAGCTAGCCCATGGTGCGATATGTGGTAGGGGAACGGAAAGACACGTTTTGGACTTGTGGGGTCTCGCACCTGAAAACCCCCTAATATTCGTATCACACAATAAGATACCAATAAGATATCAGGTCACTATTCACAATTACTTACCTTTTTACCGTTACCAATGGTGTAACACTTGCATACCTTGCCCTCCAACAGATCTAACTAAACCCTCGTGTGGTGGCTATACCTAGGTAGCGCTGGTGGGCCGCTTAGCTAGGGTGAGGGGATAATAATAATGAGTGCATAATGGGGCACTCTCTGTTGGAAGGCCGGGGGAAGACAGGAAAGATTTACAGCAGGAAATGAAGTCTAATTAGTATGTCTTCTGAAAGGTAGAGCGCGTGTTCTTACACGTCCGACCACCTAGATACCTTTAGGTTATGTCCTGGGAACTCAACAGCACTGAGCCAGACTGCAAGGAGCTTCCTGATCATCGATACTCTGTCACGTCTGTAAGCTGGGAAACTGCTTACAACATGCAATGCCATCCAAGCAACAATCGCTGGTGGCACAAAGAAGCTTGGCAAAGTCAGGCAATGTATTTGTTTTCATTTTATTTACTGAGCGCTTTATTCCAAAGCGCTATACATAAAAAGTGACAGTACAATAAAATGGAAATTGATTCCGTTACAAAACATTGTCAGAGAAAGAATTAAAACTGAAGAAGATAGTTCCTTAGAGAAGTACGGAACGCAGGGTAAGGAGTAGTAGAATGAAGGGGGAAAGAGAGAGAGTTCCACTGATAAGGAACAAGAAGAACAATGAACCAAATCGGGATTGGGCGCAAGGAGGTCGAGGGACAGAAAGTAGAAATGTGCAGTTTTCCCACTACAATACACTGGGGAGCCTCGGCAGATTTGTGAGGTGGCTATAATTAAGGTCAAGGACTCATCACACTCGGGTAAGTGCTAGCCATCTTTTCTTTACTATTACCAAAAGCTTTCTCTATTGCAGATGTTACAGTTGTTGATGATGTCTCCAACAAGTTTTGTTTATGTTATCCTCACTTGCTCTGTGGTCGTTGAACATTTGCATGCAACGGCATGCAGATTTAGTGAACATGTGGCATGCAGTACAATGGACAGGGTTTTGGAGGGGTATGTATACAATATCAATTTGAGTGCAAGTTACATCACAGCTACCAATAGCTTTCCCATGCAACACATGTGTCCATAGGTGTCCCAAAACATGTGAGACTACTGGCAGGCTGGATTTACAGCTCAGAGAGAAGTACACACAGCAGGTGTGGCTCCCTCCATGGCATTACCAATCTGGATACAGACAATGGCTATTGCCTCCTCCCTCAGTGCCTTCGCCTCAGCATGTCTCCTCATTTGTTTCATGTGTTCCTCCAGGGTTCCTTCCTGGAGCTGACAACCTTCAAAATTCTACTCTATTATGGCCCTGACAGAGTCATTCTGCTCCTTTGATTCCTAGATTAATTGTTCCATCAAAACGACTGCCTCCTCCACCTTTACTGCATCCCTCTGCGTCTGATCACCCAGCTGCTCCATGAAGCCCTTCACAGTGGTAATACTGTCTTGTGCAGCCTTCTGTTGGTGGAAGAACTCAGTTTGCAACTGGCATCCACCATGCATGCGTGGGTTATAAGGCTATTTATTGAGTGTGCCAATAGGGTGTCCACTTATGCCTTCCAGATACACCCAGGGCTACTGATTTGGACAATGTACAGGCTAGGCCAGGGTTTTCAGCCATAAACCACTTGTAAGGTACTATCTTTACTTTACAGCTTTATGCTTTTATTGGATGATGTGTGCCATATACGGCTTAATGTACCTTGTCCCATTCTATTACCTGATTGCCAAATTCATGTGCTTATCGTAGGTATATCATGTTGGCCTGTACCTGTTGTGCACCTGTTGTGGCATTCAAGGATGTGTGTCTTCGGCTGTGTGATGGTCTTGGAATTGTCCATTAGAGCTCCTTTTCTGATACTTTGCTGTAATGGTGCGATTACAATTGCTCTTGTGCTGAGATGTCGAGCATTACAGATTGCACTGTTAAGTGCCTTAGATGTTCTTTCTGGCATGTGACTAAATTGAGGCCAGTAGACCTTAATCTTCTCATTTGAGGGTGCAATGTAGTGAGTGCTGTGTTTGTGTACTGTTTATTTGCATAGGAATGTGCCCCATTACATAGTTCCGTTAGTCACCTGTCCGTCGTTATTGGCTATAATTGGGAAGTATGCGTTTTTTGTTTTTTTATTTGTATTTTGGTTTCCATTAATCCTTATACAAAATTATGTGAGGAAAAATGCAGTATACAATTCATCAAGTTGTCCGAATAGTCGTACATTTACATTGCAAAGATTAAAATCATCAATTGTAACCAATCGACAATGCAATGTATTTAATTGTTCTTAAAACTCATCATTATCATATCCCAATTTAAAATGTAAATTGTTCCCATTTATTCAGTCTCAATGTCTAAAATCTCTCTCAAGTATCTTAAAGTAGCAAATATTAGTGATATATTCTTTACGGCACATATTTAATACCACAAATGAGCTCTCGTCACAGTGTTAGGATCTAGTAAGAAGTGCTTACAATAATCATACCTTTTACCTTGAGGTTTTGGACAATCAATGATTAACTGTTGTTATGTTCCTATTACATCAATGGCAACACAAAAATGACAAAATGATTTGCCTTTAAGGTCTTTAGACCTCGATCCTAACACCTCATTTGTAGGTAAGACAATATGATCTAAAGTGCATGAAACATGCTCTCCTTTTATGACAGGGAAATTCAACCAGATATTTCTGGGCAGTGTTATACAGGTTTTCTTCCACTGCAAAAATATGTCCAAACCGAGAATGTATTTTTTTTCAACTGGGCTGCAAAGTGGGAAGTATATGTACATTACCAGGATTTGTGTAGACTGTTTCAATTGTGTGATATTGTGTGGTCACATGTAAATGCTACCTATTGGAATACCACATCTGATTGTAATGGGAACATTACACAACGTAGGTTATAACTGGGTCACTGTATTCATTAGTATTAATTTTGCACATCTGCTGCCAATCCATTTCCATTGACGTATTTTGAGTTTGTTAGGTGCCTTCACCTTGGTTTAGCAGTAAAATTCGAGTTGCAGGTCCTCTCTGCTTGTATTCTGTTCAACCTTACTACCTGGGTTTGATCCCTCAGGCCTCTGATTTTCAGTTCAGACTGTTGTAAATGGATGTGTACTGGCTGACATGGGCTTTCACATATAATGCATGGCACATATGAAATGTTTCAAGGTAGTTGATTTCATCCATGTGCTTCTGTGATGTAAATGTGCTAGCATGCATCATGTTGGACATTTTGGCTTTAGTTGTGTATGACCTGTATCTCTTCACTGTGCTTTATACTGTTGTAGTGTTTTCAATAACACCTGTATAACTACTGTTGGGTTGTCTGTACCTTACTGTGGATTTTCCTTATGCCAATTCCAGAGCCAGTCATTTGGGGTCACATGTCCTTATATGGTAGATTGGTGTGACCGTCTTTGACCCTATGACTGGCAAGTGCGATTCAGTGTTGTTTGACTTACACATCATCTGACAGGTGGATGCCATGTTACACACTTGAGAGAAGGATCACCGGATATGGTAACATTATAGTGAGGGTTGGGTGTAGGCTAGTGTTGGCGTTTGAGTTTTGAGGGGTGTTGGTCTGTGTGTGTGTGTGGGAGTGAGTGCGTAGGGGTTGCTCTGAGTAGGCAGAGAAGCTGAAAAACCTGTGAAGATTTGATGGCCACTACACTGAAGGTGATGTGGATGCAGATTTCTTGGTGTGTTGTACTCCATCGTATGAGACGGTGCAGGGGTTAGGAGAGTCAATGGGCCTCATTACGAGTATGGAGGTAGCCATGTCACTTTTAGCGGCATGGCTAGCCCCATACCGGGTACCTGGTCCGGGTTCCAGGAATATGGAATTACCGGGCCATTCCGACCTTGGAGGGCCCGGTAATTCCCTTTCCCAGGACCCGGTACATCCCCATTCCCATTTGAGCCCCCATAGGGCTCAATGGGAATGGGGAGGATGCTAACAACAGTCCTGTTAATGACGGGCCCGTTGTTAGAATCCTGGACTGCTAGGTTTTTACCAGACGTCCTTTGCGGGACCCACGAGCAGACCTCATAATGAGGCGGTAGAGGGTAAACAGCGCCGGCAGCTCTACCAGCGCTGTTAACCCTCTACCACACTCGTTGTAATGAGGCCCAATGTGTTATATGAGACCTGGACTCTGATATATAGAAACATAGTGGAGGTGTCTGGGGATGGACCAACAGGATATGGTGCTGGTCATCGTGGGGTCCACAAAATCATACATGTGCCACATCATTATGTAGATGTCGCAAGCCGGTCATGTGGCACAGCGAGTAGAGCGCTTTCTTTGACATCCGTGCAGAGCCTGCTAACGCAGGTTTGAATCCCGGTGGGGCCAAACTCAGCCTTTCGTCCTTCCGAGGTCGATAAATGAGCACCACACACCGTGGGTAATAATAAGCAGCGCTCAGATACCTGAGGGTTCGTAGCGCTATATAAGTGCCAAATTATTATTATTATTATTGATGAGGGCTAACTTAGACATTGGGCCTCATTCCGAGATTGGAGGTATGGCTGCCTCCAATAACGGGTCCGGCACTGGTCTTGTTCAATGGGGACTTACGGGTCCATTCCGACCCTGGAGGGACCGGTATGTCCCCATTGAACAAACCATTCCCCATTCCCATTTGAGCCCCCATAGGACTCAATGGGAATGGGGAGGGCGCTAATAACGGGCTCGCTAGTAGCAAGCCTGTTATTAGCGCCCTGGTCCCTTAGCGGGACCCATAAAGAACGTGTGGTCCGACCACACGTTCCTTGCGGTTCCCCCTAAGGGACCTCGGATTTGGGTGGTAGGGGATTACCGGCAGCAGTCTCCTTACCGGTGCCGGTATCCCTTACTGCCCAACTCATAATGACCCCCATTGTATTGGAATTGCACTGCTCCAAGGGTGATGTAGGAGCTGGCAGTGAATCATGGACAAGTGTAATATGTCGATGTGGCAATGTTGTGCACTTTGTCAGGTGGGGAGATTGGATCAAGGGTTTGTCCTTCCAAGGGGACATGATTTTATTGCATTTAAGGTGCATGTGCTGTCGGCACTGGAGGTGCATTCAATATAGTGGTGAAGGTTTGTATTGTTCTCAGGAGGGGCAACTGTTTGTTTGGTAGGATGAAGATGTTTCTGTGCATTCACTGCAGTTATTGGGTAGATACAGATGTGTGTCATTGTTTGGCACAGCACCCAGTGGGGGTGCACTACTTGGCCTCTATATGTTTACACAGCAAGTATGTGCATGGCATCCTGCTCCCCAGCATTCATTTCTAGCTCCCTACCTTTTCTTTTATGTTGTGTTCCTTGATGTTTGTATGTGCATAAGAACTTTAGATGCCAACAACTGATTGATTATTTATTATGCGTTTATACAGAAGTGTTTCAAAGCGCAACCATGCATGGGAGGTGAAGATACAGTGAAGACAAGGCAAACTAGCTTAGTGCGTGGGGGCCGGAGGGCAGTAGGGAACAAGTGCGCCCAGTTCCGACAGAGCATGGGTTAATTGCAGAGAGATACCACTCTTATGGGTTGTAACCAAAGTGCAGTAGACATCTTACCTGTGCCAGATAGGCTAATTCTACTGTCATTTGATCAAAATAAATTGCACTTCACCTTCATGTGAATGCAGCAGAATCCCATTCCCCATGCCACATGTGGTGCATGGGTGGATGAGATTGAAGATGGCATTCTCTTTTGGTGTCAGTGGTAATGTTCTACCACTTGCTCCCAGCGGGAGATGCTTGTAGAGTCAATTGCCATGATCCTCTTCTTCTCCCTGTCCTTCGCATCCTGCCACTGATTTTTCACCTCATGGATTGTGCAGATGTGCACTGACCAAGCATTAACCTGGCGTCTCAGTTTCTACCACAGGTTTGCCTTCTATGCAGGGGTAGAAGTGGGACTATGCAGGCTGTGGAGTTCATCATGGCTTTTTAGGCAGAAGTTTGTTATGAGGCACTCCTCTGCCTCTGAGTAATTGTTCTTCCTCTCGCTCTCCTTCATCACTATGTGTCCATGTTTCTGGCACCTCCCTGAGCCATTGTGATGTGTGTAGTGTCTGTTGAGCTGCTGGATGTGTATATGTTTGTGCATTTGTGCATTGCATTCACCTGTGTGTCATGCATTCATTGCACCTGTTTGTGTGTGTGTGGGTGAGCGCATGTGTGTGTGTGTGTGTGTGTAGTACTTGGTGGGGTGTATGTACATATGGGACACACAAGTATGTACGTGACGGTATGTGTTCACGTTTTGCGTAATGTCGCCAATGTGTTTTACTCTGTGAGGTTGGGCCTTCATGAGAAAATGCACTTATTCTGTGAGTGCAGTGTGGCATACGTGTGCTTTTCAGATGTGCACATATGCCACACCAGATGTGCAGAATATAGAAGTGTATTCAATGAGACGCTGCCGATGTACATGCACGTATTTGTGGTGTACTGTTTTGTTTATACACCACAGGGACCAAAGATTGCTCTGTTCGTGAATTGGCACACATTTTGCTGTGGCATATTCTTACTTTGGGCACTTTTGAGATTCGGGCACTATGCACCTAACTCTTATCATTCCAACACATAATACCACAAAATAATGTTCATGTCCCTCCTTTTAGGATATTTTCAAGTGGCAGAAATAATTATTGGCAGGAATTGAGGACTACATTGTTCTAAAATGACTGCCTCATTGTAAAACTGCTCTATCTGTAAAAGAGAGTGTTCTCAATCTAACTATTCAATGATAATCATATGTTATGCTACAAACACTAAGAATAATCTAAATGAATGTGTTCCTTTATAGAGCTGTTATGGTGCATCAACCTGAGTCGTTCTATTTTGGGATCAGCAGGGCTTTGAAATTACAAAATGCGATTGGTCCATTTCCCTGCACCGGGCCTGCCATCGAGCAGACCAAAGTCGGGAATATGGGCCGCAGATTGAGAACCTCCTGTAGTACATATGTCCCTTTGTGAGCACGCCACGCGCTCTGGGATGCCCTGTCCACAAGTCCAACAAATGTAAATTACGTGTCAGAGCCAAACTGCACGAGTAAAAGCAAAAGCGTGTTGTGTACCATGTTTGTGTTGATCCTGATGTAGAATGCATTTGTCTTCCTTGTGTGTGTGTGTGTGTCCCCGCACACGCGCGCGCTCGCGCGCACACGCGCGTTTCTAGCACATGCAAGCAGCGAAAGAGGTTCACAAATCACTCCCTTGGGTACAATTATATTAATTGGAAATCCCAGCAAATGATACACAGTCTGTGCATTCAAAATGGCAAATGCAATTCTAAGGCATAAAACAGGAACTGATTCACACAGATATTAACAGGAGAAGGTCTGACCTGCTATTAGTTTCACAAAAGATGCAATTTTGACAAGGCGTGACATACAGGAGTACGTCATAGTTCCTCTAGGTAACATCTTTGTGAATATAATAGCCAACTCCAGGTGTAAATCCGTGGTAAATCAGACTCTCTTCTGATAACGTCTATGTGAATCGGGTCCAAGGTGTGTTATGATTCTAAAAAAATACATATTGATACGTGCAGTGTACTGAAATATGCATTGTTATCCATACACAACATGTTCCTACAAAACAAAAACATCCAGTGATTATTTGTTTTGCCGTGTTTTTCTGCATTTAAAAACAGGGGCACATAGGAAGACTGAAGTTAAGAATATATGTGTACACTTCTAGCAGTTGGCAGCAGACCATGCAGCAACGTTTAAGACAAATTTAGGTTGCAGAATATGTAGTAATTTTCAGAGATCATCAATAACTATTACTCTGCACTATAGTCGAATAATTAAAAGTGAATGTGACTACAAAGACATAATCAGACAAAACAAGATAGACAATGTATGCGAGTGAAAGTTGCATGTATTTCAACCCTTGTTTGTATGTTAAATCGTCGTAGGTCGACTGTTCTCCACCCTACACTGCTCAAACAATGCCATGATTTAGATGATGTAAAATCAGATTAAATTAGTTAAATGCTGAAATAGGCCTTTTTACTCATGTAAAGCAGTATGTATCCAGCAAGGAAGCCCCGAACAGGAGGGCTGAAATAGGCCTTTTTACTCATGTAAAGCAGTATGTATCCAGCAAGGAAGCCCCGAACAGGAGGGCTGAAATAGGCCTTTTTACTCATGTAAAGCAGTATGTATCCAGCAAGGAAGCCCCGAACAGGAAGGCCAAACACATTGGGCCTGCTCCAGAGGCGGGCTCCCTGTAATATAGCAGGTACATTGGTTACCTTCCTCGTGGTCCAGCACCCACCTGCTTCCAGTCCGGTAGGGCTATGGGCCTCAGCTTCCAAGAGCAGAGTGGGGCAGAGCGTGCACCATCACCTCCCTCAAAAATCCAAAGCAGGTCTCGATTCCTCGCTCCAAGGTACAGTTCAAATAGCAGCGGAGCGGGACACCCCACCACTGTGCTCACCAGAGGGCTTCTTGGCCGTTACAGCAGGCTGCCTCCAGACACAGGCCGTTAGGAGGCCACGCACTGAAATGCCACTCTCCTCTGCTTCTTGGCCTCTCAGGAAGCACGTTGCAGGGCTCCCGCCATCTTGTACTCATGGTGGCCCTGAATCATGCTGTTCCCATCTTCATCTTGTAGCCTGGCTTGCACCATGATGTGTTACTACTGACTTCTGCAATTGTATTCGCTCTCCCCTCTTGCTTCTCCACTCTTTTTAACTGCTTACTCTCTGTTCTCTCCACCTCTCCCTTTCTCCCTTTTCCTATCTCCTCTCCTGCTCCCCTTACTTTCTTCTATGCACTTACTCTATCAGAATTGTCCCTGGACCTACTATGATAGCAACATCGCCTGTCTCCCCCCCCCCTCTCCTTACTTATCTTCCTCCCACCAGCACTATCTGAAATGTCATCAGGCCTAGTACGATAGTCGCTTGTTTTGTTCTTCCCCTCCCTTTCTGCACCCCTCTCCTTTCTCCGGCTCTACCAGAAATGTCATCAGGCCTAGTAGGGTAGTCGCCTGTCTGTTTCATTTCCTTCCCACTCTCCTCCCTTCCTTGTCTATGTCTTAGCTCTTGCACTATCTGAAATGTTGTCAGGCCGAGTATGATAGTTAATTTCACATCCTTACTGTTCATGGTCTGTAAGAATGTCATTGTATTTTCCCCTTTTCCCTCCCTTGCCTTGAAGCGCTTTGAAACACATTGTGTATAGGCGCTATATAAATAAACTATCATATCATATCATATGACTGGACCTGTGGTCACACAGACAGGTCGGACCAGAATCGCGGAGGGCACCCAGCATGCTCTTCAGTGGGGACAATTGCAGGCTGGCTCACAGGCACACAGGCCAGCCTGAGGAGTGTTGGGGGCACCCAACACACACGTTCCCTTCCAGGGATCACCCTGATGGTGTGGTCACATGGCAAGACCTCAGCTGCCGGGGGCTCCTGAACAAACAGCTGCTCTGTGATCAAACAGAGGGACACTGGCCTGGGGCACCCCGGTTACACATGCTGGTCTGGGGGCACCATGATCACACGGTGTAGGCCTGCAGGCCCAATGAAATGAGACATAAAGACACAGTGAAATTACATGGATTTGCCACCATTGTAAGGCATGTGCGTGCAGAAGCTACTTTTATTTCCAGTCAGTCATGACGTTTTCATGACACATCCTTAAAGGGGCAATGCATGTTCTTAAAAGGGAAACACCACAGCATTGACTAATAGGACAGAATTCCTGATTCAATGTCAGGGCACATGTTTATGTGTTAGAGATGAGGCGTGGTGAGTATGAGTGAGAGGTGAGCGTGCTGTATTCTTATAGTAATTGCCTTTGGAGAAACTTGAAGAATTGGCAACAGGGAGTGTATAAGTGTAGGTCTGGAGTAGTGAGTTATATATCAGGCATCTGAGTGGCATGCCCTCAAACAAAAGGCCTCTTGGGTGAACTTCATGTTGGGAAATCATTCAAGTTCCCCTGTTTGCCAGTCTGCCAATGAAAATAGTGATGAATAGTTTAGAGGACTTTGGCCTCATTACAGGTTTGGCGGTATTCCGTGTGATAAACAGATTTACCATTACCACCACCATTACCGCTACTTTGTCTGGTGCAATTACCACCAGATCACAAGTGTGGTAATGCAGTGTTAGTCCCCATAGACTCCAGGGGTATTTCAGCACCGAATCCCTCCAGCAGCAATTTCACTGGTGGTAATTCTGCCGATTTATGGCTGTAGGTGTCTGAATTACCTCCAGCATTTTCCTGGAGGGTTTTTCTCCACCTCACTGCCAAACCTATAGTACGGTGGTGCAATAATGCAGTAGTAAAAGAGTTACCTCAATTTTACCAATGTTTTTTACCACACCACCATGCCTGTAATGAGAGCCTTTTTTGCATGGGGCATAGTGTTAGAGCTAAGCTCCGTTAGTGAAATTGGTAGGTGGGTTGTTGGGAAATTGTTAGACTTCCCAACAAGAAAGTTGCCTTTTCTAGGTAAATAGAGGTGTCCACGAGTCCAATACATGTCAGGTAGAGCAATTGTACAAATAAATTACAGGCCAGTCTGGCCCAACATGAACATTGTGAAAGATGAGAGCATGTTTCTCTATGGAGAGGAAGAGATACAAAGCAGTGTATCTGCTGGTGTTGTGAGGTGATGGTTGGAGAGTGAGGGATATAGAAAAAGCCAAAGAGCCGTGCATTCTCTAGTGTGGTAGGCAGAAGTTGGGGGGAGTGAGCCTGGATTAAGATTTGGTGGAACTGATTGACTGTCGTAGAGGCAAATGCATCCTTAGAGCTTGCAACATTTGGACAGATTAACCCACATGTTAGGCCTTCCTACATGTGATTCCCCTGCTCCAACCATACTGGCCTCTCTCTACGAAGGTTCTCTCACACATTTGGCCTATGATGTGGGGGAATGGTGGCACGGTAGAGTCTACTTGCCCCATATGTAACCTGGACTTGCATTCTGCAAGGGCAGACAGAAACCATGTATAGATATCTAAGTGAGACCTGACACTCGCTACCCACCTGAGCTACCCTCCGACTCGCAAATGTTTACAATGTGTGCGATTCACAATGGCAATTGTAAAATTGCAATATCCATGTTGCTCGTTGCAACCTAGCACTTTGCATTTGTGAAGCCTGCCACTTTGAGTGGCACAGGCCTTGCATATGCAACATCATTCCGTAGCGGCAATAGAAATGTAAAGTCAAATTCGAACCTACTTTCTTTCAGTTAAAACCATTCAACCGTGCATGCATGAAATCAAATAAAACAAATGTAAGACATGATTATAAAGAAACACAAGAAAACATGTAACAAAACAAGGACACAGTCTCATATAAATGCCCTTTTTCTAAAAGCAGAAGTCAGGTGCTCTCCCTCAGTAGGAATTACACACTGATGAGGAAGAAGCTGGAGGTATTAAAGAGCAGGGTGGCACTGCCTGAAACACCTAGACTCAAGTAAAAGGAATCAAGGGAAATCTGCCTAAGCACAGCATAAGATGGACAATGCAACAACACCTCTTATTGATAACAACGATAGTGACAGCCCCTCCTTTTCTGGCCACCACCATGCCAGCTAATGTTATCTTAGCTCAGCTGTAAATTGTTCATTCTAAATTTGGTCAATAAAGAACAAACACATGTTCTTTTCTTCCAAAAACAAGTAAGCTTAGGTCCCAAACACTATTCTCGGCAATATTTAGGCAGGCTATGATGATTGTGTTAGTTCAGTTGTTTCTCTGCCCGTTACTTCCCTACATCCTTTATTATATAGTAAATCCGGATTATCGAACCAATTTATCGATCCAGGTTTTGAGAACATTTTCTTAACAAACATTAGCCAGGGAATTAAGTGTTGAGCATAGATATGTAGGGATGCTGTGAGCAATGACACTACATTCAGAAGAGGCAGTAAATGGTGGCAGGGGGTTCATGTGGAAAGTAGAGACATCAAATGGCTGGTGCACATTACAAATGGAAATGCACATTCTTGCAGTAAGCACGTGTTTACAATGCTAAGAGTTTACACTACTGCTGTCTTGAAAAGTCAAAAACAAATATTGTTTTAAAAGTAACATTTGACTATAAACCCATGGGTTGGAGGGTAGATTTAGGGCCAGGTTTCATTGTTAAAAAAGGGTGCCTGTTCTGGAAAAAGGACTAGTACATCTATACTTTTCTCTATTATTCCTCTTATGCCAATTGCTAAGCTGTGCATCACCTGCTTCTATTTCCTCCCACTCAAGTAGACAGATGTCCCCCTAAAGTTGTGAGCCTTAAAGGATAAAGGTTTCTTGCCTGTGAACTTTCCTCTGTTTCCATGCTTCTAGCAGAAATCGTGTTTCTGCTAGTGTAGTTTTGGGAGACACGTGACTTAATAAGTAGAACGTGAACAGATGTGGTTGAGTAATCCATTGCCTTATTAGTCTGTGGGAATGATTGTTTTTTTAAGGCTTCTCATGGACTTCATATGTCAGCATAAAGGGCGTAAGTCCCCCTTCACTGTCCTCCATGAGCACATCACGTTCTGTGTTACAAACCTGTTTTGGAGCACGCTTGCCTACAGTAGACAGTAGGTCCTAGCTGGGACAAAGAGACTACAGTCTTCGGGATTGTAGAGTAGGGGAACGCATGATTGTGGTTGACGAGATATTTCATAATATCACACCTACGGTGGGTTTTACCATTTTACAAAGCTCTGCGATGCAGTTGTTTCCTTCTATGTGGTCTGCTTCTTTAACCACTTAGAGGATCAGGGAGGCGGTCTCTTTTTTCAAACCTTTCAGTGTTTTGCATCAACACTGGTGTGTGAAATGTTTCTCCCAGTCCTTGTCAACCAGGTACTTAGATTCCGTGGCATTCCTTTTCATTGCATACCTAAGTGGGGCATTCAGCACCCTCGCCGGTATCAAATGATATGCTTTGTCATATTGCAATCATGATGCTGGAAAGCAACTTGGTAGCAACACATTTCCCAAAGTGTATTTTGCAGGATAAAGAGGCAGGAGTGCAGCACAGTAGGCCATGTGGCTCCCTGTCCTAGCTTACAATGCCTTATCTGTTCGGGCAGAGAAGGGGCTCCTTTGACTTCAAATGATGTCACTTGCAGGCAAATCTGCTTTGGCTGCTAAGACCTGCACATGCAACTTCCATAAAGGGGAGTTTTTAATCATTATTTCAATGTATGGCTATGCTGTGACTTCCAATAGCAGCAGCACCCCAAATTAGTCTAGCTTACGTTTGCCACCCACCAGGCTCCATTTCATCAGTTCGGGCGGAAACGCAGCATTAGGTCCTTATTGTTTTGGCTGACAGCCACTATTGAATACGCATACGCGTCTATATAGCGGAGCCGCAACTTATAATTGTCGGATACTTATCTACCTTAATCAGCCTTGGAAGAAGAGCTTTGCTCGAAACACGTGTCGCTGTTGTTTGATTCACATTAAATCATTTGCAACTAAGCAATTAAAATTGGTTGTGTGCGCAATTTCTGGGAGCAAACCAATCCGTATCATAGTTAATATAAGTGCACACTCAAGGCAGGGTGTTCACACTTTGCCCCGTATTGCTGCCTATGAACCAGCCCTTAAATCCCCCTTGTCAAGTGCGCCAATTCCACTTTTTGTCCTTTTCTGCCACACACTTCTTTCTACACCCACAAAACATTGCATGTATATTTCCTTTGCTGATAACCAGATGATTTCCAGTGCCATACTTTTCCCCTGCTCACAGATGAGAGTGTAACGTATTGTGGGTAGGTGCGAGAAGAATACAATTATCAGCATACCAAAATAAAGCTATGTTTTGAAATGTTATCAATCTGATGGACATCGTGAGAAACCTTTAGTACTGCGTCACCGGGGATCAAAATGAAGATTGGATAAGCAGGAGCTAAAAGCAGCTCCTGGGTATTCAGCATAAACCAGTGACCAGGAGCTACCACAGGAGCTAGTACATAGTGTTGCGCAAATCTAACTTCCAGATAAGATAAAACCACATCACTTTGTACATCATTTATGACCCTCTTATGCTTCAAATGTTGTAGAGATGTGTCCTAGTGCTTATTTATAGATTGTAACGCAGAGTTAAATACACATTGGGCCTCATTACAACCCAGGCGTTAAGGGTTTAACGGCGCCATCGGCGCCATTAACCCTTAACGCCTGATTACCATTTTAACGCCTGCTTTTAGCAGGCGTTAAAATGCAAGGCGCTAACCCGCCTTGGTGCTAATTACGGCACTGTAATTTACGGTGCCGTAATTAGCGCCTTCCCCACTCCCATTATGCCCTATGGGGCAAAAATGGGAATGGGGAAGGGTAAATGGGGATTGGGGATTTACCGCCCCACTCACCTTGGAATGGGGCGGTAAATCCGCCATCCACCATGGTGTAAACAGAGTTTACACCATGGTGGTAAAGTAGGGAACTTACCGCCTGGGTTGTAATGAGGCCCATTGTGTGTTTGTTCGGTATAAATTGGCCTGGGGAACCAAAAATAGCTCCTGGTAGCTGTTGATGCCAAGCTAACCAGGCTCTGCTAGGCCACAAGCAGGAGCTAAATAGTCCTAGCTCCCGTCAATTTCGTTCACTGCATCATACATCGCGTTGAGGAACACATTTTAAAGAATGGGCACCTGGGGGCAACACTCCTTCGTGCCTCAAACGGTTGAGAAGTGGTGCCTGAGTTTTCCCTCTTTGAGGAGCCTCACTACGGACTTTATTATGTCAAGCACATCTGCATCCCTCTTCATTACTGCAAGCTTATCTTACAAACTATCCCTTGATACCAGTTGAAAAACACAGCTGGTGTGGATGAAAGTGATACAAAGAGGCATCTTTTTGATCTAAGTAAATGTGTGATGTGTGTGGGTTAAAACAAAAGCGTGGCTGATGGCGAAGAGGTCTGTTAACTGCTTGGACAGGATTGAGGATTTTCTTCTCTATGGCCAAAAGCTACAATACTTTTTGAAAGATGTAGCAACACATTTTACAATCAATGTCTACAAGGCGTATGGGTGTTTTGAAGAACTGCGGGATTCAGCTCCTTCTCCCAAGGAGGGAGTCTTTCTCAGTGAGGCTAGGGAGGTGAGCCGCTACGTGATACCCTTCAGAGGCGTCGAGGCAAGTGGGATCTCACTGGGAGAGACTCCTCCCTTGGGGACAAGGACACCGGTTCCCAAGAGGAACTACCTACGTTACTTAATCACAATCCAGTGGTGACCACAACTGTCAGAAGAAGACATAGAGAACAAGTTGATATTTGTTATTGTCAAATATAATCTGTGAGAAAACCTGAAAAAGACAACTCCACTGGTATGAGACAGATAAAACAATTGGAAAAATACTGATTACTAACAGAACAAAGAAAAAAAAAGTTCATGTTGTGCACGGGAAGTCCCAAGGCAGCATCATAAAACAAGCAGAAGGAGTCCTGCAAGAGAGAGCAGCTTGGGAGTTTGAAATCAGTTGTGCGAGTGAAGCTGATAGAGAGAGGGACGTTCAGTTTTCATGGCTGGAAGAAAACTGTTGTGCGACCCGAACCTGGAGGGAAAGAAAAGTCAGAGAAATTGTGAGACAGAAGTCTGGCGCTGGCAAGTTAGCCCAAAGTGGTGGCATGATCACGAGTTGGTGGACGGTGCAGTCTGAGAATGACGCTGAGACCACTTACCGAATTGCAACGCAAGACTTGCATAGTGAAGGAGAGAAGGAAGCCGAGAGGCCAACCTGACCAAAGGAGAAGAAAGTCCTGTCCTGACGGCAGGCCTGGAGTTCCAACCCTAAGAGTAAGAAGTAACAGGGAACGGGGGAGACCCAAAATGGATACTGACAATAACGAAGGGAACAATCCAAATCGTCACAGTGCGGAAAAGTATATAAGAAGAGCGAGAATCATTACATGGTTATTCATACTCGTCCCAGCAAGGAACAAGTATATAAGAAGAGCAAGAATCATTGTTTTGGTGTTCATACTTATCCAGTAAAGAACAAGTATATAAGAAGAATGAGAATCACAATGGGATCATTCGCATTGATCCCAGTACATAACCAGTGAACGAAAGAAGGAAGAATTATTAGTGGACTATTCACATTCGTCTCATTGAGGAATAAGTGTGTGAGAAAAGTAAAGATCATTACTAGGCAATAAACTCTTGTCCCAGTAAGAAGTCAATGTAAAGAAAGAATAAGTAAGGAATCAATGCGAGAAAGGATTGAGAATTACAGTAAAGCATAATGTTGAAACCACATAAGAAGAGTGAGACTGATCATTGGAACATTATTGGTTATCTTATACCAGGATGAGATTGGACATTAAGTCAAGAGAGTGTCTAAAGTTTGGTGAATAAAAGAGAAATAAAAAGAACCAAGAGAGAGTGACCAACAAAAGGAATAAAATACAAGCGAACAAAGTCTAAGAGAAAAGTGGAAAAACTCTATTGATGAACTATATGATCTGGTAAAAGTAGTGTCCAGAAAATACCTTTTTATTGAAGTGAGCTGTTGAATACACAGTAGAAGGGAGTCATTCTCCTGTGCCTTAGTCATTCTTATGGTGGTAGGGTCAGTATAGGTTCGTATTGGACTGGATAGATCTTTCCTTTGGGGCTCACTGATGACTGACAAGCACCCTAGCTAGTTTGGTTAGGTAGGGAACCACCACAGCTTAGGAAAAGTCAGGCCTTTTCATCTTTTTAAAAAATAAATATTGAGTCAAAATGGAAGACATGAGTCGTTCTTCTGACCCACCACAGTGTCTATGATGATGTCCATTTTGTTTCCCCTTTTTTTACATCAAGACCATCGTACTGTTCTTTGAGGTTGCTAAGAAAGCCAGATTTCATGCAAAGTTCTAGAAGGCCGGAGTTAATATGGGAATCCAACAGTCGAGCCCATAGTGTGGGGACTGCCATCATGAAAATGTGCTTATATTAGCCAAGCTGGAATATATTGTCAGCACATAAATCATGTGTTTTACAGGGGCAATGCTGGCATTCATCATAGCATCATGAACGTGTGTTTTACACTGGCAATGCAGAAATGCATTGAGTGCACATGCATATATATGTGCATATATATATGTGCTTTACAGTGCCAATGATGGCATATATTGTGGACACAGGCAACATAAAAGTGTGTTTTTTTCTGTGATAATGCTGAAATATATTGTGTGCACATGCATCATACAAATGGTATTTACAGTGGCATGGAGTGCATACCTTGTAGACAAAGGCTTCCTGGAAATGGGTTGTAAAATGAACGGTGTACTGTAAGTAACCTAGCATTTATTGGCATATTGCATGCCCTCTCCAACAGAATAGATTGTGAATTGTATGACTTTTTATCAATTTTTTAAAAATAATTAATGTAAAATGCATCAATCAATCCATTATTTTAAACACTTTTGTGGGGGGAGATTTTCCCATCTCTAATGCTAGTTTTGGTTTGGTTGGGCTGGAATTTCTCACTATGCTTGCTTGCTTGCTCTGGTCAATTCGCGTGGGGAAAACACTTATGCCCCCCCACTGTCAAAATATAGCAGCTGGCAAAGTCGTAAAAACATTTGGAAAATTGCATTCACTACACTCTACATTGCCTGTCAAAAACAATAATAGGTCAACACTTTTCCCTGTACTTTAGCTATAGCTGTATTTCGAAATTATGTGCACAATGCATGTTCACTGTGGGCGAAGAATCAAATAAATGACTACAGATGGGCCCATTTTAACATCATTTTATTTTCTATGGCATCAGAATGCAATGCAATTTTCTATGATTTGCTCCATCTCATTATGCCATCATTTCCCCTCTGCATGTTACACTTGATGTGAGAATAGTGGTCAGGACACTTGAAAAAATTGCTATGCTGTCATCCTTTAACAGATGTACCTTGCAAAGGAAATAAAGAGAAATGCATAATGTTGGAGCCTATGACTGGTAACAGCCATAACCATAAAATACATCTCAGTAATGTTTACAGGCCTGGAATTGAAAAACGGTATGTGCTTATGAGATGTGGTATATATAATAAATATACACACAGACCCACATGACAAAACACACATAGACCTGAAACTCAACGTATAAAAAACCAACAATGTAACAATTAGTGTTTGGAAGCAAACTTAACATACCCCAGGATCCACAATAAAGCACTGATGCCTGCACATATCCTCTATACATTTGAAGGATAATATATGGGTGCGACAGTGCTGTGAATTTGCCTTTGGGTTCGTGGGCTTATTTAAGAAAAGTTTCCAAATACACAAATTCACTTCAGATATCACACACAGCAAATCGGAACACACCAAGCATGACTTGCTTTTTGTTTACACCCTGTATTTACAAACAAGTGACTCTTTGCACCCCGAAATATAGTGCTCATTTTCTATAAAACACGCTTGAGCTAATATGAATTAAATATCATTGGAAAGTATATTGTATTCTTTTTTATAGGTCCTCCTTTCTCTGTTCTCCATGTTCGTCCCCTTGTACTCAGCCTGCCCTCCTCCATGTGCTCGACCTTTGTTTGTAGGCCTTCCTTCTTGAAAGCACTTCATTTGGTTTTCCTTCTCTCCCAGCTCTCTAGGCTCCCACCAGCATCCTGCCCTTAGTCGCTCCTCGTGTTCCCCTCTTAACCTCTTTAGTGTAGACTCATAATCACCCCGCCATTTTGTGCCTCCCTTTCTCTCTCTCACACACACCTGCTCTCAATCTGCCATCCCTAACCCTTTTAAACATTTGAAACGAAACGACAGTTATCTTATAGCATCGAGCTTAGGAGATGGTGCCGGTGGAATGTGGAATGCAGCAGGAGTGCTCGTGATTGGAACCTGGTGCGGAGCGGGGAGCGTGGACCACGGTTGGAGAAGAGACTGGAGAGGCTACACGACGCTCATGTCCCCTTTGCCCACTTTAATTAGTTTCCACATCTATTAGTTGAAATACAGTTATATATTATTGTACAACTTGCTGTCACTTTATTAAATACCTTAACTCACCTTCCGGTCTATGCCTCATACTTCATATCTACGGTATTTGCTATCCATGCTATCTCTGCATCTGTAGCACTTCACTGACCCCATTTGCACAGAACTGGTGCATCTATCAGAGTATCCTCTAGCCACCAGTGCCTGAAGGACCCTGGGTAAATCAGCGCTTCCATCAGCCACCGTCACTCTCCACTGCAAGCCAAACAATTGGGGTAGAGTCGGATCACATAAAAAGAGCAAATGTTTCTTCATTAAAATTGGATTCAGCGACATGTGAGCATGTCAATGTCCTTTGCGAAAACAGAATTCAATTTGAGAAAACACAATTCAAGCAGGCGTTGTAAACCTTCTGGTGCTGCATAGAAAAGTGTTGAAACGAGGCGTCAAGCCGTTTGCACCTTGCAAACCAGCTCTGCGAGATTCGGTATGGCCTTGCAGGCTGAGTGGGAGCAAAGAGAGGAAGCACTTTTCCACCTCGTACTTCCCACTGATTCCGTCTGTAAAACCCCTCTACTCTACAGCGTGTGATGTTCATGCTGTTGTAAAGCTGGCAGATTCCTATGAAATACACCTGCAATTAGCACCTGCTAAAAGCAAGCAGATTCCATACGACTCCATTAGTAAACACTCTCTGCAAAGCGTGTTTGCAGGCATCATTTACTTTTTTACAAGTTGGAGAGTAAAAGTGAAGGGTAAAACCAATTTTTGAGGGTTAAGGAGGGCTGAAAACCTGCAGCCACCAAGCACTCAGTTCCACTGCGTTATGTAATCCCTTAGCACCCTTTTTCGTCTAGACAGTGCCTTAACATAGTGCCCATAAGTCACAGAGTGACAACCAGCATGCACACACACAAGCCACAATTCACACACAAACATAAACAGTCTCTCACACTCACAGGGACACGAAAAGGCCCAACGTGGTTGGGATCAGAGGACTATTGAGGGCAAAGCTGGCCTGCATAATTGATCAAATAATCTGATAGGATGAACCATTTTATAAGGTAATAAGGTATATCACAGCTCTCGGAGAGCCGCCATATGTTGTCATTTAAATGAGGTGGAGTTGCTGCCTCCTGCTGTGCAGCAGTGGGTACGCTGTAAACCTGGCAGAAACAGTGGCCTTTTCATGGTATGCATTGTTGATCTCCTGATTCCCTGGGTAAGAAATGAATAGCCACACATTTGCCCTCTGATTGCACGTAACAGGTTTTAGATCAATATGTTTACATTACCATAGCCTCCTAAGTAGTCAATTTCTAGAATAGTCAGAGGTATCCATGAGGTAGAAAATGAATCAATGATCTCTTTATTCCCTGCACCTTTTTGTTTCCACAAGGAAAGCATTATCTGTGTTCTAGCCACACATACAGATCCCAATATGCATACCCTATTAAATTATCCACTTTTCCACCACTTTGTGATTATTGTACATTGTTCTACTCAATAAATCCGTCCTCTCAACTACTTTACACAATAACTCAGGAATGATACACCAATGCTCCCTTCTGTATGTTGATGCCAATCTTGGCTAACAAGAAGGCAACTTCTTGTTAGCTCAGCGGAGGATAGCTCAGCGGCAGCGTGCGCGTCTTGGAAGCAAGACTACACGAAGCAACAACAGGTTCAATCCAGGGTCCGCGCTTAGAAACCTCTGGGTGTTTAAGCGGGTTATAAATACGTAACTAAGACCAAAAAAAAAACACAATTACGCAAATAAGAAAAACAAACAATTCCTGTAACAGCGCCTCGATGCCTGCGGGCTGTGTGAGCGCTTTATAAATGTAAAATAAATAAATAAATAAACTAGCCCTCACACCCAAGAGCATCCGTGCCATCACCTATTCAGTTTCCAATATTTCTATGGAAGCCCAAATTAATCTGCACATATCACGCACGGTTTCCAATGATCTATCTACCAAGCATAGGCCTTCTTGATTTCTCTGGTCTTTAACCCCAACCCATCTATTCTTGAATCCCTTTATAAATGCTTCCTGGCACTCTTATCGGATGCTGAGTCATGTTGCCATGTTCAAGTACTTGCGCGTTTCCGGCATTCTACCGCGTGTAACTGCTAGCAACCTTTGAGCCAACCTGCACTGACACAAACATGTGGTAAACTTTAGCAGCGAAGCCTAGAAAAAAATAAATTCAACAACAAAGGTTTGGTATGCGGCACACACAAAACACTCGAATGCAGGCAGGAATGAACAGCTGTGGTCTGCTCTTTCAGACAGACATTCCGTGAAGGGCTAGGATGATACTCCTGTCAGAATGGCGATCAGGGCGCTGTGATTTAAATGCATAAGAGGCACAATTGTGCAGGTAGAAGTTCAGGGTAGACGATTAAAGGAGTTTATAAGCTAAAGACGTATGCTTTATTTTACTGTGCAAAAGCACAGCTTCCTTGTGTGAGACCAGCGCATGCTCTTTTAAACAAATAGCTTCTTACAAATAAAAACTGGCAGTCCGTGTCCTTTTCATCCTCAGCATGGATCATCATTTGCAAGAGGAGATCCAGGTGATGTCTGTGCATTTTCTGCACGGAGCGTGGTTACAGAGTGCTTCTGAGTTGCCTATCCGCTCCATGCAGAAAATGACCATGCATCACCACAAAACCTTACACGTAAGTGGGGTGGAGTGGCTGGAAACCGAATGGAATGCATGCATTAAAGCAATCAAAATTGCACAGACTACTCTTCACCTTTATGGTGTCCTCGCCTTGTAATTTACAGGCTCAGTCCAAACGTGCCTGCTGTTCAGGATACAGCAAAATAATCCCTATTTGGAACTGCTCGTGTGCCTATGTTCTGTAGACGCCTCCTGTTGATCAAGCAATAAGGCGGGCAAAGTTTTCTACGTCTGAAACTCAAAATAAACAAAAACAGACCTTAGTTCATTTGAAGCCCAAAAGTACCCAGATTGGATACACAGTCGAGATAACTAGTCATCTAAAAGCGACGGAGGGACTCCTGCGTGATTTTTCACTGAAATTGTTAATAAGGTATTGTCTGAAAAAACGATCACATGATCAATAACAAATGTTGTTATGAAAATGTGTCAACAGTGTCGTATTAGTGTCCATACTGTACAGAAGGAAGAGGATACCTGATTCCAGGGGTCACCTGTTAGCAGAGACGTAGCCAGGATTGTCTAACAAGTGGGGCCTGAAGCTAATGTAGTTGGGCCCACTGCAGTGACATTAACATCTGTAAATGCCCACGCAGTGCTGCTGAATGGGCATTTACAGATTTTGGGTGGTCCATGCCCACTCAAGCCCTACCCGGTCTATGCCTCTGCCTCTCAGTAAGTTATGTGGTGATTACTCACCTGTAATCTTCATTACTCCAAGTCCTACTCATCCTAGTCCCAGTACAACACATATGAGCTGTACCACCTCCCCAGGAACCTTTCTTCTATTTCTTTTCCCCTTGCCCCGTCCCTCCCATATGGTTTCAAGATCCAGCCTAGCCCGACTCACCTCAGTTAAATCAACCAAAACACAGCCCATTCAGCCAGTTGGGAGAGAGAGGTGGGGAAAAGTACTAGGACGGGGAAGAGTCCTACTAGGAGTAATGAAGGTTACTGGTTAGTAATCCGCACATTACCTTCCTGTCCCTCTTTCTCGTCCCAGTACAACACATGAGGTATGCCAAAGGATGGACAGAATACATCAAGGAACACACAAGTGTGCACACGACCCAGCACCACTTTATTACAAAAAAAGAATGGAAAAAACAAACTGGACCCCAAGATTCACTTGTTATCAACTCCTAGAATCCCAGTACCAGTAGTGCCGCACAAAAGTATTAGGGTCAGCCATAACGCTCCAAATAAATCAGGAACGCCTGGTGGACATCCATGTGGCTCCAGCCCACCTCCTCCTCAGTTGCAGGAGAACACAGGGAGAACCACTTCCTGTGACACATGGAATCTGGATATAACTTTGGGGAGAAAGGTAGGGTTCCATCACAGAAACAATGAGTTATCCTGAACAAGTAAATATGTCGGTCTACAGGATAAGGCGCATATTTACCCTATTCACCTGGCCGACGTGACAGCCATCAGAAAGGCTGTCTTGATGGACAAGATCTTCAGGGGAACCCCCTCCAGTGGCTCAAAGGGAATGTCCACAAGGGCTTTCAAAACAAGAGCAATGTCCCATGGGGACAACCATGAAGCCAAGATGGGGATCGCCAGAGAATAACCCTTAAGTAAGCGGGAGGCCAAGGGACAATCCCTGGTCTAAAAGCTGAAGAACCCCAAAATGTCCTGACAGCCGCCACTGGGCTCGTAAGGTGGACACAGCCAACCCCTGGTGAAAACCCTCCTGTAGAAACTGAAGAACCCCTGGAGCCTCACAACTGACAGAAGAGAACCCATTGTGAATGTACCAAGCCTCAGTCCCTGGAATAGGACTTCAGGGTAGAGGGCTGCTTGTGCTTCTGGATAGAATCTGCCAATTGGCTGGACCGACCTCTCCCCTGCAGCATAGCCCTTTCAACTTCCAAACCCCGAGCGTTGCAGCAACCCCTGAGCAGGAGAAAAACCGGAGCGATAGCCAGCTCCACAAGGAGGGGAAACTGGCCTCTGTGAGGGCAAAAGGGAGCCACCAGAAGCACCAATACCTCGGACCCATTGATTTTCTGTAGAACTCTCAGGAGTAGGGGGAGAGGAGGAACCTCATACAGGAGGCCCCTTGACCAAGCCAAATTCATGGCATCCGTCCCGCACGTCCCTGGATATGGAAACCAGGAGCAGAAACTGTGGGCCTTCTTGGTCTGGCAGAGGCAATCAGATCCAACAACAGGGTCCAGAACTTGATGCAGATGGCTCAAAAAACATCCTTCCAAAGTTCCCAGTCCCCATATGGGAAGATCCGGCTCAGCCTGTCTGCCACTGTGTTGTTCACACCCCTGATGTGAACTGACCAGAGGGACAGTAGATTGTGTTCCGCCATAGTCCCCAAGGTGTCAGCCAGCAGGCCGAGGGCATGGGACCATAATCCCTTTGCCAGTTGATGTTAGAGACTGCCATGGTGTTGCCCATCTGCAAGAGAGCAGCTTTCCCTAGCAAGGCAGAGTCAAAGTCCTGAAGTGTTCGATAAGTGCCCCAGGCTCCCTCCAGTTGAAGGACTGGGAAGCCTCCCACTCTGACCACTCCTCCTAAAGGGATACGGCCCACAGAACAGCACCCCACCCTTCCATGCTGGCAGTGGAAGCAACAGTGATCGGCCAGGGCTGGGACAAGGAACATCCTGTGAACAGCTTGTTAATGCAGAACCACCACTGAAGGTCCAGGGCCAACTTTGAGGGAATCAGAATCCATTGGTCCAGGTCTGGATCCTTCTCACATAGAACCGATGGAGGTGGCACAGTAGAGGACGCAGATGGAGGCGAGCCCATAGCACCAGGAAGATTCAAGAGGCCATTTGGCCAGGTACCTGAGGCAGTGTCTCACCAATGCCTTGGAGGAGGACAACAGGCCTAAAGCACTGCTTGAAGATTGGAAGCCTGTGCCTCTGGGAGAAGAGCCCTCCCCTGCAACATCCAGAACCGGGCTCCTATGAATTGGAGATCCTGCAAGAGGGTCAGATGGCACTTGCTTCATTTGAAAAGAAGGCCCAGGTCCTGCATAATCCTACAGGTCAGACGGAGGTGATGGCACAAGACCTTTGGGGAAGCAGCCCTGAGCACCCAGTCATCTAGGTAGGGGAAGAGCTGGACGCCTCAGTCGTGAAGAATGTCTACAACAGGACCCAGAGTTTTTGCAAAGGTCCTGGGAGCAGATTTCAAGCCAAATGGCAGGATCTGGAACTGGTAAGGCTGCTTCCCCACCAAGAACATTAGGAACCGCTGATGGCTCTTCCAAACAAGAATGTGAAAATAGGCATCCCGGAGGTCCCAGGCGGCCAGAAAGTTGTTTGTTCGGAATAGATGAATCACCCACTGTAAACATTCTATCTTGAAATGGCAGATCATAATGTAACAGTTCAAGACCTTCAAGTCGATGATGAGTTTGAATTTCCCCTCCTGCTTGGGCAGCAGAAGGTCCTCGGTAGCCTGGTGTATTGCAGCCCTCTTGATGTTCTGTTTGGGTAGAGGTATCCTGAAAAGCCATGAGGCATTATTGGTTTCTAGAAAGTTAATCCATTAGACCTGCGCACCGTCCGGTTGAACCAGGGTCTCTGGACAGTGAGACAAAGTCCACCAAAACCACCACATGCGAACCCCCCCACAAACCTGGCATCAGGAATTTGGTTGTTTTAGAGGGAGCCTGGACCCCTATTCTTAGACAACCAGAGAGGCTGACCCCTGCCATGTTTGCAGGTAGAAGCTTCCAAAGGTGAAGGCCAATATTAAGAGGAGGACTGTGGCTTCGTCTTTGCATTTGATTTGCTCCAAAGTTTAGTGGCTTGTTTGTTGGCCCAGAGGACCTTGTGCACCTGGTCTTCCAGGGAGTCACCAAACAAGGTATGTCCTTCAAAGGGGATTTTCGGGGCCTCAACCTTCTGGTGTGAATCGCACCTTGAAATACTTGTGTATAGGTGCGTTATAAATGCCATATCATATCAGTATGCCAATCCTTGATATGGAGATGATAACAGACAGCAATGATTGCACCCATGGCCATGGCGCATGCCTTTATCCCATCATACGTCAAGTCAGAGAGGAATTCAACTTGGGACTTTAGTGATAACAGCAACAGTGCAGGATCCGGCCTCTCCTGTAAGGCCCTGGACACAGAACGCAGGCCACCAAGGACATACACAGTGGCATTGGAGAAATTGGTTGCAGCTTGCATGGAGAGATGAGAACCAAGTAAGCATTCTTCAGAGCCCCATCAGTCTTCTTGTCCGTGGCATCTTTGATAGCCTCATCTGGAGCCATGGATGACCCACCAAACCAGGAAGGATGGTATCCACCTGAATGTAGTAAGGCAAAAGGTTCTCATCCCCAAGGAGAGAATACAGTTTCGCCAAAAACTGCCTGGCTACCTCCACTCATATAGGATCTCATCCTTGACTTCAGTCAGTAGTGGAAGTCCAGACTTCAAAGTCATTTCAAACTGAAGAGGTGGAATCCCCCCCCCCCCCCGAGGCATCCGCAGGCACAGGCTCAGGCTGGGCAAACCCCATATAGTGGTCCACCTGTATCAGCAGAGAGGCCAATGCGTCCCCATCTAGGCACTTTCCTTTCTGGTCTTCCCTGGAGTCAAGGGAGTTAGTGGAAGAGGGGCTCTGAGAGGAGGATGAGGAATAGGATGCAAGGGACAGCCTACATTTCTTCTTCAGCTTGAGGCCATTCTTTTCTTCCCCAATAGCCTTCCAGAAATTCTGCATCAACTGTTTCTACAGCCTTCTTCCTGGGCCTTTCAGGACAGGAGGAACTGGGCTCCACATGCATGTGCTTTACTGCATGCTTCCCCATATCGGCATAAAACCAACACAACAGACCAAGGCTCTGGCAGAAATTAGGCCAAAGAATATAGGAGCGGGAGTGACCAATCGTCACAGACAGGACCAAGTCAACCAGCCCCAGTATCCCCAGTAATGCCCCCATATGCCCCCAATTCCATTACCTGTACTCCGGAGGAACCAGAGCAGTGAAGACAGACTGGTGGCACCTACGATGGGCAACCATCACGAAAGGCAGCTGCCCTAGTTCTGCCAGCCGCCTCCTCCAACATCAGCGACACACACCGTGGACCCCGTCCAGAGCTCAGTTGGTGCGTGGCCCTGGTAGATGCTCAACTGGAACCCCTCGCGCCGCAGGAGTCCCAGGAGCCACCACCGGTAGAAGACCTCCGGTGCCCAGCAAGGGTGGCACTTAAATGACTCTGTGTTACGCATCTTTGTCCCCAAAAATGTGGAAAAGGGTGTTTTTTTGAAGTGTAAACATAGAGTTCTGCCTTCTTGAAAACCTAACAAAGATATTTTTTATTTTTTTTTGTTGTTGCATACTGCATGTGGGCACTAACCAGGGCTTTGAAGTACCATGATGATAAAAGCCATAGCTGGGCTTCACAAGCCCCATGTCATTCTCCAGGTCTGTTTCTTTAATGTTTTATGTTTTATTATTGGGCTGGGGCAACCACAAGAAGGAAATGTAAATTGCTAATAGCCCCTTTCTCTGACAAGTCACAACTTACTGGGAAAGGGCCATTAGTATTCCAAAGCCCCTCATTCTGCGTATTCTCCCCAGTAAATGCCTGCATCACGTAAGCCTGCACACTTGTACATTTTATTCAAAAGATGCTTGTGTGAAACAATTCTGTGTTGTGAAGACAAGTAGGGCAAGACACAGAGATGTCTGGTTGCCTTGTCCAGGTAAGAAATGTTCAAGCATCAAGATGTTGTAATTGTTTACGGAATCCTTGATTTCGGGAATAAGTGGTGATTCAATTAAATGTTGAAAACAAAGAGGGGAAGAGCATGGTTACAACTTTAAACTGAGAGTGCCACCACCAGGTGCTCGAAAGAGCCCCCTTGGCTCAACCAGAGAGGGAAGAAGAATTCAATGAAGGTAGGTCCCTGCCAAAGGCAGGAAAAACAGAACAACTGAGGTGAGTCGGGCTTGGGTGGGTCTTGTATCCCCATGGAAGGGGCAGGGCAAAGAGAAAAAAAATAGAAGAAGGTTTTCAGGGCAGTCAGACACCTCATGTAATACCTGCCTATACTCCGGGTTTACCCCGGAGACTCTGTGTTTTTATGCACTTCTCTGCGTCTTCGGGGAAGAGCATGGAGTCTCCCACAATCCAAGGAAATCAACCTACGCCTCGATGTGATTGACTACAAACACACTGTTTGTGGCCAATCACATCGAGGTGTGGCTGGAAACTAAGGATCTGCAACAAATCTGAAGGCAGCGCCCAGTTAGCAGCATCTGCTGCACTGACGCGCACATGCTAACAAAAACAAAAAAGACTGCTCTTTTTCTTTTGTTTATGTTAAAGTAGTCGAGTCGGGTGGGTGGAGGTCTTGAGGAAGGGGGGAGGGCATCGGTGACGTCAGTCCCTGGATTTTGCTTTTGGGACTGTAGGCCGGCAGAGGCGTTGCTAGGGGGGGCTAAGAGGGCTATAGCCCCCGGTCTTTTGGTTGTAGCCCCGAATAAAAGCTCAAGGGCTACAACCAAAAGGATATAGCTAGTCCCGAATCCCGCCAGTCCCGACCTTAGCTTAGCCCCTGATCTTTTACAGACCTAGCAACACCCCTGTAGGCCGGCCTGTCATATGTGTTGTACAGGGACGCAGAAGAGGGACAGGGAGGTAATGTGTTCAAAGAACTATGTGTGTTGTGCTTTCTCGATGCCACTCACAATCCACTTACCTTTGAAATCCTGTTCTCTTTCTTCAGCATCTTGTTTTATCCTTAGCCAGTTGCTTTGTTTATTCTGTGCCTTAGACCTTCCAGGAGACAAGGCAGATTTAATCACAGCTGCTGCTTTCTTCTCTCTTCCCATTTCCTAGCCATGAAAGCTGCCTGTGTGACGTGACCCTTGGATTTCATTTTCTCGAAGGCTAAAGCTTTCATCTTTACTCTCTCAAACTGGCTCCGGGCTGACCCGCGCGCGCTCCTTCACGCACGAGAAAGGTCGGTTTGGTGGAGCAAATCAGAAATCATTTCATAGCTAGGGGAGTAATGGAAGCATGCCTTTTACCTTTGACTCAGTCTCAACACCCACTGTAGGCAAGCCTTTTACCTTGCTCTTATGTACAACAAGCACTGCACAGAAAGATGTCTTTTTGAAATGCACCATTAAATGCTCCTTTTAATTCATTATACCTACATTAGTATACACATACCAAATCACCAGGGTTGAGTAATCGAGGTGCACTGCGCACAATGGGACAATGTTGACTAATTATATTGCTTCCAGATAAGGCCCCAGAGTGAATTATGCTCTTATTCGACAAGTTAATTGCATTCACAAGAACACCCCTGGGCAACGAAGGATGCATCTGTATGAAAACAGCATTCTTCCTTTAATTTAATGCGCCATTATTTATATCCCCTCGGCCGGTTGATGTTAAGCTGACCTCAACCCTTACCGGAAGGCTCTCTCAATGGGCAGGGGGCGCGTCACGTGGCAAAACGCGGACGCCTACGCACCTCCTTTAATTTATTCAGACGCAAGAAAATACGCGCAGTTAATGAGACTATCCCACCGCTCGTTTTCCCTCCGTCGGTAATGAGGTCTTCGTTGGGTAAATGGAAGCACCTCATAATGATGTTTCCTCTTTTCTCTCCATTATTTCCCGCGCTGTTCATTCAGCGCCGCCATCTGTGAACAGACATGGGCTATATTGCGGACGCAGGCCCTGTTTTGTTTTTTCTTCTTTCTGCTGGTGCGTGCCAAATCAGTGATGTCACCTGCTCTTCCTTTCTAACGGCCGTTTCCCGTTGTATCTCGGAGAGTTTTACAGGCAAGCGGAGAAACAAGCCAACTTCTGTGCCTCAACTTGGCACGTCCCAAATAGCTTGTAAATGCTCTGCGCGAACACAGCCCAGCTGTGATTGACAGACCAAAAATAGGCTGTTAAATTGTGTCAGATTTTCATCTCCCGGTTTGAAAGGTATTGCTAAGCAGCGTTCAAGGCAGTCTGTAGGAGACGTTTAATGGAGGAGAGCAGCCAGCTCCCCCCTCTACTTTATTCGAACATAAGGCCCTGGCAAAAAATAACGTAATTTCATATTTCACCTTTAAAGCACACCGGAACATGGGTTTATCAAGGTTTGCAACATTTCAAAGCAAACATTTAACTAAAATAAATATCTACTTCAGAGCTGGCTTAACAAACCGTAATGCAACCACTCCACTTTTTAAGTGACAAAAAACAGCATGCATCATATTTAAATAATCCCACTCAAACAACGTAGTCTACAAATAGATTGGGCCTCATTACGAGGTTGCAGGTAGTCTTGCCGGTTTTAGCGGCAAGGCTACCTCCAAACTCCATCCAGGTCCGGCACCTGCGAATTGGCAATTGCTGGGCTATTCCGGGCCAGCCGAACCTGGTAATTGCCCTTTCGCGGGTGGACTCAATGGGAATGGCAAGGGTGGTAGCACTGATACCGTTAATAACGGTACCGGTGCTACGATCATGTTCTGCTTCTGGGTGCTGGTACGGCCGCCAGGTCAGACCTGGTGGCTGCAAGGGCACCCGCAAGCAGAAATCCTAGTATGGCAGTACGGTAGCAACAGTGCCAATAGCGATACCGGTGCCATTGTTGCCTTACCGTCATACTTGTAATGAGGCCCATTGTCATCGTTCAAGAAAGTGTGCTGTGTTATCAGGGAAAAATGAGTCCTGCATTCAAAGAGGAGCCACAACTTTTTCAGAGAACTCAAGTGGAGTTCCCTGATGTCCTGGTGAAAGGACCTACTCAAACCCTCTGCACCTCCCCACACACAATCTGTTCTGGGAAATGAAAGAAGGGGGAGGATCTGTTGAGGCAGGCGATAAAAGCACTGCTCTCGACTGATGATGAATTCTTAAGTCCAAACGGGTTGATGGAGACAGATCTAACGCTGGATGAAAAGAGGAATTACCAGTTTAGTGCCTTAAGGCCCTGATCGGCAAAATGCAGCAGTGTCAAGGACACATGTTCCTGTATGCTGAGACTATGTTGTGCATATTTACATTATGGTCTAAGCCAGGGGGTCTGGAAAAGACCCGGGACTAAGCTGATGTCGGAACTGTTGGGACTGGGGGCTAGCTAGGCTTTTGGCTGTAGCTCCTGAGATTCTATCTGGGGCTACAACCAAAAGATCAGGGGCTATAGCCCTCTTAGCCCCCCCCCTAGCAACGCCCCTGGTATAAGCCATTAATGGCAGTGTAAGTCTTATAGAAATGTAAATGTATGAATCACATGAACCTAAGGCGTGGGTCTATCAACAATACTGAGACAAAGCTATACGCAGGAGAATAAGAGAGTCAATACATGTCAAGTAGATCTTCACGATGAGATGAGGGCTAGGCTTGATGGCCTCTCTCCAGTTGGGCAGTGGAAGTAGGCACAGTGCAGATAGTGATACTGGAAGGCACCAGATAACCTGTGGGAATATAGAGGTAGGTCGGAGGCTGAAACAAGCCAATACATATGCTACAGATCTTTCTGTGCCTTGCATACGTTCCTGCTGCACCTCAGTGTCCCTCTCCATTGATGGGACAACACAAATAATCTGCAGAAAAATACAGATAACGATAGGAACTTTTGTAAGCTGACTTGATAACTGGACGCAACATCTCACCTCCATCACACTCCCTGCCCGGAACAATGACACCTCGATAAGGGTCCAACCCTAAGGATGCCAAAGACCTAAGGTCAATTACCAATGCCAACTTCTTGTTAAAAGTTCAGGACAATGTAGCTACTTATCCACTACAAGCTCGTGGTGAGGCGGATCTTATATTCCATGGTAAACAGGCTGGTTTTTGAGTTAATCGCAGCACAGTGACTGCTTTAATAGATTTGCAGACCAACATGCTCAAGATGATGGACCAGGGGAAGATCGGGCTACTGGTCCTCCTCGATCTATCCGCAGTTTTTCATCTGCTCGATCATGCACGCCTGTTAAACACTCTTACAGATATTGGGAATAGTTATATCAAATCTGCCAACTGGATCAAATCATTCCTATCCAACAGACATTCCTCTGTATGTTGGGAAAGTGCCTCAGTTAAGTCCTCTCCTATCCTTTGCCGGGTCCCGCAGGCAGCATGTATTTCGCCCACGCTATTCAACTTGTATGTAGGACCCCTTTGTAGCAACCTGGAGACGAAGGGGATCGTTTTCACAAACTACACAGATGACACATTAATTGATCCTGGAAATCAGTGGGGATTATGATCAGGATGTTTTGAACCTTAACACCATCTATGACACTATCGAACAGTGGATGACCAACAACTGGCTCTGCCTTAACGGAGCAATCGAGTTACTCTGGTTTGGAAACACGGCCACCAAGGCCAAATTAAGGAAGGAATATTCCAGTTTTTACTTGAGGGATTGTTCCATTCCCGTGGTTAGCAAAGAAAAAATGCAGGCTATTTTTCTTGATGCTTCTTTAGGTGGAGAGACCCAAACCATCTACATTTCAAGGAACGGCCACTATTACTTACAACTTTTAAAGAATATCAAAACTTACATTTCAGAAGTCAATTGTGCCTCTATTGCCAGAGCCATGATCTTACCACGCCTGGATTATTGTAATGCACTACTATTTGGGGCCAACAAAAAAAAATGCTTACAAAAGCTACAAACTCTGCAGAATGATGCCATTCATGTTACCAAGAGTATCCCCAGACGTGAGCATATTTCATTTGCCAGACAGTCTATGCACTGGCTACCCATTGTGGACCGAATTCAGCAAAAAACTGCATCCATTGTGCATAAAAGCCTGTATGGAAATGCACTAGACTACCTGAAGTCCCTCATCTCACTCTACATTCCCAGACACACCTTACGTTCCACCAATTTGGGACTCATCGACTCCCATAAATTCAAAAGAGCAACATGCCTAGGAAGGGCCTTTCCCTTCCTCTGGGTTTATGACTAGAGAAGAACAACAGAACTTTCTGAAGTGATTTGAAGACCACCCTATTCAGATAAACTGGGAATTACTGATATCCAAAGTGATTATTATCACCCAAAATTTAACCTGTCTGAGTCCTGTTTTATATGTATGTCCAATGTGTTCATGAGCGCCAAGATGCCTTCGCGTTCCTGGGGCATTATAAATAAATACAAATAAGGTCCACTGAATGCAAAAAAAAATAAGGCATCAACTAGACTTCTCTCCCTTGTTAAACAGCATAGTGCAGTGAAAGGTCACCTACCTCCGGCTCTACTTAGCTGCTTATTCAGGAAACAAGTTCCTCATGTAGTACAGTTACAACAATTTACCAGCCATACCCCAGTGGAATATGTTCATATAAAGTGCGTCTACATCTGGAGAAACAAGCTATGCCATGGGCTGCCCAAACAAACCACTGTAGGGTCTGCTGTGCCCTTGCTCACAAATCACTAAAGCAGAAGAGTACTTTTCTGAGGAAGAATCAAGTGCTTCAGATATGTAGACATCAGGATGGCATCTGGGGTAGCATTAGGCAATCTACAGAAGCTGGAAACACATACTTTGCATTGTTTCTCAAGGCTAATGCGACTGATGGAGTGTTTACCGTCTAAAATACAGTAAGCCCACAAAAAAGCTCAGTCTAGCCAGAGTGATACACCTTTCAGTTAGATGTGTTAAACTTGGTGATATGCATTGGGTATTTTATTTACGGTAGGGAGGGAATTATATGGTTGGAAACTTAAATCTTGAGTAGGAATAAATAGTGAGTAGATCATTTTACAAAACCGAGGTTGACCAAAAACTACAATTTCTCCACCACAAGAAGACAAGTGTCCTTGCTTTATGGGCCAGGGTGTACATTGTTTAGGAAGGACTACAAAGAAAGAGACGCTGTGTCGACTTTAACGTGAGATGACAATATAAGCTTGAGAACAGCATAGTATAGTTCCCCAGAGATCTTTCTAAAGAAGCAAAGGCTAAAACTAATATCATAAAATAAGGCACTGGATTACCCTACATATGCACACAAGCAAATGCATTTTTTATGTGTGACTTCATTATTGCAAGTACAAATGCAATACAACATAATCGGCCCGTGTGCCAATGCAGCTGCACTTGCACAAATGTTATGTGCACCTGCGCAAAGCGTACATGCACGTGCACAAATCTAGAGTAATCCATTACAAACGTAACCTTCTAACACAACACCAAGGCTCTTTGTCTTTTGGGCAATGAGAAATAAAGTTGGTGAAATTAACATGCTGGAATTTCTTTGGTTGAGTCTTTGAGCCTCCAACAGGAAATTGTGCTAGTGTACTGCAAGATGGCCACCTTGCTGCTTCCCTATATCTGCCCATTTGTTAGTTAGTTATTCAGCTAATAACTTGATGTCCTATAACATGAGTGCATATGCAAACAGGATACTTCCCTCCTGTCCTCTATACGTACACCTCCTTGTGTAAAAATTAGCACGTGAAGAAGTAAATTTTTATGTGTATCAAGGGTAATGTATCTCTGGACAGATACAACATCAGAAAAACACATCACAATCGTGCTAACCTTTGATTATCAACATTCACCATAAGCTGTGTTTCTTCCCAGATGACTGACTTGGACATGGGGAATTTCTATGTTTGAGTGTAGTGCTTTTTTCACCCCCCTTTGGCATGTATAGCTATTCTTCTGGTGTGCCCAATGGTCAGAAGCTAAACGCCTCGGTATTTCTCACTGCCAGCTATGCAGTGGCCTTCGAAATGAAAATGCTAAACAGATCTGTCCGTTGTTTCCAATTAAGTCAGAGACAGTTTGCCTTCACGTTGTCTGCCCTAAATCGCCCCGGGTTGCATATTCAATTAAAGCATGGGGTGCAACCATCTTTATCATTGTATTTCATTAAGAAAGACCTTTATTGACTGCAAAAAACGCCACTGAATAAACTATGAACTCTTTCACGTCTGTTCAATGGCAGATCCAAGATTAATACCCCTGTTTTAGTCTAGTTTAAACAGAAATAGGTGGGATTGTGTACACATACATTGACAATAAATAATAGTGGAAATGTATTGCGACAACAGCCTCAGTTTTATACAAGATGCCTTGGGAATGATGTTTGTGCACTGATTCAAATTTGAAAGTTTCCATAACAAAATTAAAAACCTTAATTTGAAAAAAGAATTCAATATTTATTAGGGTCTGTGAAATTGTTGGGCATCTGTATATGTGCGTAGGCAAGATGGGTTCAATGTATTAACTTTATAGTAGACAATTGGTCAAATACAGAGAATACACCTCATTGACTCCCCAGAATCGCATTTGTACTGCTGTTATACTATACTATGCTGCTCCCAGGTGACCTACTGTGATCCTCGCCACTGGGATTTGCTCCCATGTGTCCCGGTGTAATTTGTCCCCATGGTACCTAATTCAGTAGGCGCCCTACCATGTGTTACTCTACGATGCCCAATGTAATTCATGTGACTTGCTCCTATATATCGGACCTTGACTTCATAGCATGCTGAGTTGTTACTAGAGACCACACCAAGGCACTGCCCTATCTGGAAAACCTACTCCGAACTTCATATGGGAACTATTCTCAACCACGGCCTAAGCATTAGCCTTCTAACACTCCAGTTACCTTGCTGTGATGTTTTCGGTGGGATATTTGAACTTTAAGGTTGCCTGCCTATGGAAGTCTCTCATCTCCTGTCCATGACATGGTTATGGAAGTCCCTCATATCCGAGCCATATGCCTGAAGACTCTTTTTGTAAAGTGAAAGGATTGTCAGTAACAGTTCATGAAAATGCAAGGAGGCGTTTATCCTTGGAAAGTGGGGTCAATACACAGAGGATCTATTGAGCAGGAACAGGAAATTCAAAATGAGTCTGATCATTCAAAAGGGACTGGCTTACTACTGTGGGGTATTTGTAGTGAGCCTAAAGACAGAATTGTGCACAGAGTAGGGTACAGGTAATTGCATGCTATAGTATGTTATGAATGTTTTACCTCGCACAAGTGTCCCCCGTGACTGGTGTCTTTGTCGTCCAGCTAGCCATGTAGTGGTATAGTTTGAGTGGGCCGGTCCCTCAATAGTGAAGGAGATTGTTCGCGGATCAATGGCCAAGCAGAACGGACTTTCAAACAGGGAGTGAAGAAATTGTTTTCCGTGTACATTTTCAAGTAAAACAGGATGAACCTGCCAGCCCTTTTCTTGCTTTGGAATACCAATGTATGTCAGTGTTACAACTTTATTCCTTTATCTCGTGAAGTCTAAAGAAATGTTGGGAAATCATGCATTTTCAGTGAATGGAAGTTTACAAACTGCTGCAGGACTACATTGTCTCCAAAGACTACTGCCCGGTGTGCTGTTTATGCCCATATGGTGAGAATAGCCCCACACTGTGTGAGTCGTGCGTGTGTGCACTATGCATCCTGATTATAACGAACACAGAGGAAACCAGAAGTCCTCAGGCACTAACATGCTTAACTACACTACTTCAAAACAAACCTGATCGATATCCATCTTCACAATAGCCAATGAAGCAAAACGTGCTTACAAAGACTTGTTTCAACTTTTATTGAGTTTTTTTTTTTTTTTTTTGCAAGAGATATCAACTGTCAGAAGAAGTAACGCCGTGAGTAATGAGCTGCTCAAAGCTCTGCTGGGAGGATAGTCTGCACAAGTAACACAGATGCTCTCATGCCGCGCGTGCTATGATGCTATCTGCTAGAAAATGGTTGCGTTTACAAAGCAGTGTACTACAAAACAAGGTGGAGAGGCACAACCTCAGAGGAACTAGACAAACTGCATCACATCACAATTCTACCGATGACATCAAAAGCATTTATTGTCAACTGTGTAAGCAGGGAGAGGGATACTATCTTTAGTAATTATTGCTAAGTGGCCTGGTATAGCACACTTCTGCCATTTTTGCGGCCTCTTGGTGGATGGTTCTGGAATGTTTGGAATGAAGGGGCAAGGAAAGGGACAGTTTAGAGGGTAGACAGAACAGCAGGTGTGAAAGCTAAAGTGTTGTTGCGTGCAGGCCAACAATACCCGAGTCCTGTATGGCAGTATAATTATAGATGGTTTGAGTTAGTGAAACATGGGTGTCTGTTTATCCAAAATGGAGACGGCAGGATCGATTAGTTGCCAGTGCTAGGACCCCGGGGGGGCTCTAAAGTACTCCACAGTGGTTAAAGTGGTTATGGGGTGTTTGCAGCCAGCGGCCCACAGAGTGCACGTGGTCTGTGCATTTAGTGTAAAGGTGGCATGAGGATGAAGGGTGAGTATGTTCATTGGGGGTAAGCCAGGTAGTTAGGGGGGCACTTGAGGAGTCTGGCTGTCAGATGTGATGATAGTAGTGTTTATAAGCACTTTTTTTTTCATTTGTAATTACACTTATAGAGGAAGTCAGAGGCAACAGAGGCATTCGATTTCATCTCATGATATCCATTGTTCAGACGAGACGACTGTTTTTATTTTAAATATAATTAAACGGAGCCTTATTTTATTACCACCTTCTTGGATGTATTTAAAAAGTAAACATACACCTGTGCACCTTGCATACTTTCGCCACACACGTTGAAATAATCACTATGTACAAAGGCCCGAAGGTTAGACGTTTTTCAATTTTCTTCCCATGGCGATGCAGCTCTAACATGCCCGTTGTATGTCAATATTAAAGATTTTCTTTTCATCCCCCAGGAAGCCTTTGCGTCTCATGCTTCCAGAGTCACCTGGGTAGAAATGGGTAACGAGATTGCCACGGACAGCGAGCGCAAATGGCTTTGAACAAGAGTGATTTCAAGACGATGGCTCCCGACCTTTGGCAAAACACGAATAAGGGCCACACTCGTCTGATCATCGGCCTGATGAAAAAGGTCACTCCAATGTGTCTCACACAGACATTATTCTTTTTGTGGTCCCAGGGCACGATTTATCAAAGGCTTTTCCTGTTAATGTTCCTGACAGAAAAAAGCTTTCATGGCCAGGGTTTTCATTGTCTCTGGAGAAGTATGATAAACCCTTGATAGCGTCTAGTGAATCCGCCAATTGAGCTGGAGACGCTGAAATGAACAGTGTCATCAAACGTCACCTCCCTGTGCTTATTAACAAATGCTACACACCTGGCGTCAGTGGCAGTACAAGGCTGTTATGCCAGGTGTTCTCGAATATCTGCTTTCAGAATGCAGAGACACTACCTTTGCTATCAATAATGGACATGGTGATGTGCTATTTAGGGGTGCACAGAGGTGGATAACAATCTCTAAGATTCAAGAAAGTCTTCAGAGGAATACAGGACAGACCATGTGGTTTTAGGCAGGGGGAAAGCACTGGTTACTCATGCACCCGGGGCCAATACGAATCCTCTATTACAGACCAAGAAGTGTATGAGCCCAGATACACACCGAATTGTGTGTGAGTTATGGTAGCTACCAAGCATCTATCTCGGTTCTGCAATGCCTGCTGCTAATTAATGGGAGAAACACAACCAGGACATGGGGAGTGGGAGAGAAACATTTTCTAATGTTCACTGCACATTTCTGAAAGTGGGAGGGCTGATCTTAGCTTTCAAAGTCCTAGCGTTAGTAAGAACGTGAAGTCCGTTATAAGTTGGGGTTCCCAGGCAAACTGATCTTCAAGTTCCGGAACCAACGATATGTAGTTTAATCGGAAAGTGAAGCAGATGAGTTCACGGAGAAGGTAGCAGATGAGAAAGCTGTTAACCCAGGAGACAGGTCTTCCACCGTGTGAGGTATTGATGAGCAGAAAGAAGGTGACAGCCCCGGCAACCACCTGAGGGTCCTGCGTGACTACAGGGCAACCCGAGGAATAAAGTCCCATGCCTGTGAGACAATCGTTGAACACAGTGAATAGCAGGTTGCAGATAGCTGTGAACATCCATACCTTCTTCCCGGCTTATAGAAAGGACCATTGCATGCTGTTGGATGTTTTGAATGTTCAGTATGGAGGGGTGAAGGGCAGAAAGTTTGTGGATATACGATCAGGGACTGGTCGCATATGCATTTTGGACGAGTTAGCTGAATGTTTTGGGGCCTGCAGGTTGAGTACAACCTAAGTTAATCGTGGCCCACAGCGATGTGATTCCGGTACAACGCCTGTTAATGTTCTTGAGATATTGGTGCTGGGAACTATTGGACCTTACTTTGGGATTGTGGAAAATGTTGGAAAGGGATGTTTTGGGAGCGTGATAGGGTAATTTCCTTTTTTATTTAACACCGTTTTGGGCATGTCTTCTTTGCTTAGTGCTGATGTTGTGAGGTTTAGGATCTTCTGCCTTAAGATAGACACTCACATGATCATCTGCAATGTTGGCTGATCCCACAGACCTCCCCTCTGGAGTGCAAATGCAAGACTCAGCTCGTATTAGGTAGGCCTCTGAGGTAACATGCTTGACCTTGAATATCCAGGGGCTTGACTCCCTAATTATGTGGAAAACCATTCCACAGGGGCTCAAGACGCACTCTCCCATGTTGGTGTTTCTTCAGGAGACTCATTTGCTGTCCCGGGATGAGTCATGTATGATTTATAAAGCCTTCCCCAAAGCATACTTCACATCCAACCAACACAAAAACCAAGTGGGTGGCCATATTAGCCGCTAAAGGACTCCAACAAAAACGTACTAATAACATGCAGGACAATGAGAGCAGGTTTATAGTACTAAATGCTGTGTGGTCACAAGATTACATTGGTTTCCGTTTACAGCCCCAACTATGGGGCAGGGGACATTTTGTGACATAATACGTTCACGAAGGGGGCTTTTTTCTGATGGTTCACTGACAACTGCAGGAGACTTCCACTGTGTGGCTACAACACTTCCCCAGACAGACGCTGATAAAAGAAACTTCTTGGCCATGACAAAACTCCTGAGAACCTATTAGTAATTGAGACCTGGAGATTCTTTCATCAGGACGAGTGGGATTACACATACTATTCTCTGGTACATAAGGGGTATTCCAGACTGGATATGATATTGGTTTCCTGGGATCTGATCCCTGTGGGCATGAAGATGGAAATTCTCCCACATGTGGTATCAGATCATGCTTCAGTTCAGTTCTCACTGGACCTGGGTGCCCCTCTCCTCCAAGAAGAAAACCATGGAGCATTAATGACTTTCTTCTGAAAGTAGTTATAATGAAGCTTCACAAAACTGATACGTTGACCAATTACTTTGCAAAACCGATATTGACGATATCGACACTTGCGTACTGTGGAATGCAGGGAACGCGGTCCTCAAGGGAGCTACTACTAGTCAAACGGCATCATACACACAAGGGCTCGCAAACCTAGGGGACTAGCTATGGAAGTTGAAGTCAGCCGCCTCGAGAGAGTACACAAGCATGAAACCTCACGTAGGTCCTTCAAGGACAAGCAAACAGCCCAGAAGGTACAGACCTATCAGATGGATGCTGCAGTGCAGAGGCAATTTTAATATGTCAAAGGTATGTCAAAGGTAGTAAAGCCACAATTATGTATGCAAATTCAACCCAACCAGAAAAATGCCCTGAGAGATGGTGTGGGTAACACAGGACGAAGACAAACTGCGCTGCTCGAGAAATATTATCAGGGTGTGGGGTCTGGAGCTCTCAGAGCCCGGGTGCAAAGAACACTCTTCCGAGACTGAGTCAGATTTCTGAGACTTTTTGCAATGTATAGGGAGGAACTAGAAGCAGACATGACTGGAACTGAGGTCCAAAAGGCCTTTCAAAGCCTCTCATTGGGGAGGAACTATCCCCACACTTGAACAGGGAATTTAACAGAAAGAGTTTGGTCTCAAAAACCATGTCAGAATATAAAACAGCATTGACTCGAAAACTGGGAAAGGACGGGGAAGATTAGTCTATGTACTGGCCGATTGCGTTGCTAAATGTTGAAGCAGAAATATCCAGGAAGATTGTAGCTAACCGATTAACGGACGTTCTGCTGAGCCTTTTAGAGCAGGACCAAATGGGCTCTATAGTGGAATGGGGGGCACACGATAATATATGTCAAGTTTTAGACCTCATCACAGCCAATGAGGAAATATCAGAACGTTTTGTGTTCCTATCCCTAAACCCCACAATGCATTTGATAGGATGGACTGGGAGTACCTAGAAGCAGTGATAGTAAGCTATAACTTTGGTTCGGGCTCAAGGGGGTTCATCATGGCCATGTATATGTTTCCTAAAACCAAATTCAATTTTAATGGTCATTGGTCCTAGGCCTTCTAGTTGGAAAGGGGGACGAAACCGGGCTGCCCACTTTCGCCCCGTATCTTTGCCAAGTATCTGAGAATGAAGCTCCAAGAAGACGATGCATAAAATAGCGCTGTACGCAGATGTCATGCTCTATTTTCTTGCAGATCCCATAGTCTCTCAACTTGAATTATTAAATACCCTAGATGTGTTTGGTGGGGCTTCATGGTTTCACATTAACAAGGATACATTGGTGTCCCTGGGTATCACTGAGACTCAGCTGAACTTCGGATTGATTCGCAAGTTCTCCCCTCTCAAATGGTTGGAGGATAAGATGACCTATCTGGGGGTGATAATAACACCCCTGTATGACGCCTTAATAGGAGCAACCATTCCCAATTTATTAAGAGAAGCTCAAGAACAAGTGTTGCGCTGGGATCAACAAGACATCTCCTGGCTGGTTAGGATACAAGAAGTGAAGATGACTCTACTCCCACGACTATTATATGTATTCCAAGCACTACCCATAGAAATTTGACCAAGAGACCTCCAGAAAGGCGTCCCAGACTACCGAGAAGGGTCATGCTATGATCCCCAGGTATGGGTGGTCTGGGTGCCCAATCGATTAGGCAGTACTTCCTGGTGATGCAGCAGACCCTGTGACTGGACTGGCCGGCAGAAATGAGATCCCCAAAGTGGAAGATGATTGAATCGGTAGGGCTCTCTCCCCCATTACATGTACTCCCATTCCTTGGGAAAACTGCTAGAGGGCACGCAGGGACACTACTGCAAGCCACAGCATGCACTCAGAGCTGTTCATCTCATCTGGAATTCCTCAGGTCCTGGTCCACTTTCTCCCCTCACCAGTAACCCAGATTTCTCATCTGGGATGAATAAACGGGCCTTTGCACAATGAGAAAGGGAGTCTACTCTGAAGCCGGGGGGATGTGTACTAAGAAGGAACAAGCTTAACTTTCACTGAATGCAAAGAGCAATTTGGGCTCCCCGAAACAGAAAGTTACAGGTACATACTGGTGAAACATTGCATCACTAACTTTGTAGTAAAAAAAGGCAGGTAACAGTACTCCTGGGGGACTGGAACTCATGGTGCAAGATATGATCAATTAGGACGGGGACATTGATCAAGAACCTAGGTACAGGATATGGGTTGTTTTGCCAAGATGTCCCCCAGTTTTTACCCCAGGGTGTACTCATTTTTAGTTTCCCCAAGCAGCTGGCATTGCCAATGCTTGTTCTGGTTCCTCTTCTTGCAATCCCTTGTCTTATTTCTGCATTGGAGGTTTGAACTCTGTAGGCGTGTTTCTGTGCCAGCCTTATTTGCTAGGAGATGTTCAATTGAACCTTGCTGTACAGATGGAGAAATTCAGAATTGTGATAAAATGACTGCTGCCCTGCAGGAGCACAGGAATGAGTAGTGGCTTAACCATCTACTCAGACCCACACCGCTATCAAACCAGCAGTGATCCCATTCATAAAGGTGAAATAGACACAGCCTGACAGGTATACCTCATTCACCTTTTATGGTAGCTCAGGCCGAGGACAGGATATATTCTTCAGAGGGTCTGTGGGCTGACAACAGTAGCAACCCAAACAACTTTAGTACAATGGTCCAAAATAAAGAATGTCTAATGAAGGTTCTAAAAAGCTAATCAGAAAACACTAGAAAATCCTCCCCTTTTATGAAAGAGCATTTTCGGTAGTTGAGCTTTGTTGCTCCTTCAATAGAGTGTCAACAATGTCACTGCTAAAGGATATGCATTTTAAAAACAAGGTAGAGAAAGGGGGCTTTAACTCACCGTGGTCCCAAAAAGTGGATCAGGGGGACAGGACCTCTTCACACTCCTTTATTGTCTTTGGGGCCTCAACAGCATTGAACCAGGCTTCTCGGAACCTCCTGAGGTTGTGATTCAGCACCCGGTGGGAGAGTTTGTCAACTGGGTCCAACGTGCAGCACAGTCCAAGCAGCAACGGAGCATGGCACGAAGAAGCTTGGGACAGGCAGGGGATGTCCAGCCTGTCAAGTGGTTGAATGGGAGAATTGGGGCCAGGATTATTCTTTGAAGTCTAAGTTGCTGTGTGTCTCAATCCAGAGGAAGTCCTTCTGTTCTGCTTGCACACTCCAAGGAGTTGTCTTGTACCTACAGAAGGTCTTCAACTTGAGGGAATGGGGTATTGGTGTCAGTGCAACCAGCAATGAGGCATTGACCCAACAGCAGTCACCCCCACTATTCCCTGGGGATGTTTACCAAACATAGCGCTCCCCTGACTTGGATGCCTTCTGTCTTCACCTCTGTTGCCTTGGACTTTCAAGAAGCCATTACTTTCAACAGATGTCCAGTAAATCTGTTATGTCCTTGTAAGAGTCCAAAAGATTAATCGAAAATGAGGGGGTGCCCCTTTCCTCTTATATTTGTAAAATTGTACAGGTGATTGGTCCAAATCAAGCCTGCTTAAGGCATAAAATCCAGTTTGTTGTAACAAGGTCCCTTTGCTTCATTACATCATACCCAGAGCACCTGGTCGGCAGGGAATCGAGGGGACAGGAAAAGGAAGAGAGACACAACAGAAATCGATGGGACAGGACCATTCAAATGGCCTACTTCCCCATTATGACCAATCTAATTCCTCCCCTTTCTATGCCTATGCACTTTAAATGGGATCCAGCAGGCAGCACCATGATGTTAGAGAGACTTTGCCACGTTGCATCTGCCGATGAAACACCGGTTCCCAGGATACCTCCTGGGGGAATTTCCTATGCCACGGGGGAAGGTATTAACCTTCCTGCTTGAGAATCAAAGCAGCCTGGCACATGGCATTAGTGGTGACAGTCAGAGCAGACACTGATACAAACCAGTCCTGTTTTAGCTGGACCCTACTTACAGAGCTGACACCAGTGTGATATCAAATTGCTGTGGATGTATGATTTGGGGGTCTTGGCAGTCACCATGCCACATCCAGGCATGGCTGATATTTAAAGATTTACACACAAACAGACTGACTAAGATATACAATTATTATAATTTAGATTACAGGTGCAAAAGATAAAAAAGATACTTCTGGCTACCAGGCCTTTGCTTCCGAGCAGCTGTCAGGGATGCACATATGACCTTTGAAACTGCTATGCCTGTGCCACTGCAGAACTGGGGCTGTCGATGTTAGGAGACTGGTTACCGTAAATATTAATTTGTTCACAATGATTTTGACATGCAGTATTTAAAATAGTGTGGTCTAATTAGGAGACCTTCCTTTCAGAAACAGAATTACCTACATCATTTTGTATGAAAAAGCTAAGGTGTGCACACCCTTGCAGAAGACATTCTGTCATGGGAACAGGGACGTCATTTAGGTGTTGCCAGAGGTCTCTTGCTACCCGTGTGGTTTCCCTTGCTACCCCTAAAAAAATACTTTTAAAAAAGTGTCTTTTTTTTTTTTCTTTATGCAAGCTCCTGGGCTGTGGCCAGCACCACATGCTTCTGGAGTGGCTGGCCTTCTTGTTCAAAAAAAGGATTTAGTCTGTTCTTAAACACCTCAACTCAGCCTTTCATCCTTCTGAGGTCAATAAATGAGTACCAACACAGGTTGGGTGATATTGTATGCATAGATTTGCTAGATTTGCTATATAAAGCGCTTAAGCGTAAGTGCTATATAATAACACATCATTATCATTTGGCCTTGGACGTCTGCTTGCATTCACAGTAATTTGGTAATATGGGCCTATACACACTGATCATAACGATAAATATGGCGATCCCTTCTAGTATGAAATGTATATCACATTATAGTGATATTGTAATTATATTTTTCGTAGTGTACTTAGGAACAATGCTATTGATCGCCACTTCTTGTTTTGTCAAGGGGTGAAAGGTCATGTTCCATCGCTTCCCGGGATATCACTTTGGGGTGGGGTCAAATGACATCACTTCCTGTGATGTCATCAGAGGTCAAGTGTCATGTGAAATCACTTCTGCTACGCCTGGCATTTTGGTGAAATGACGTCCCTGCATGGGAGTAATATATGTTGACCAAACATAGCACAGTGAGATGAGGGAAGCTTTCTGTATTGACACTGTGTTTATTAGAGGTGATTCAATTACTCTTTGAAAAGATAAGGGTCATGTGAAGATTTTGACAAACATGTTTGGGAAGCGATGAGCTAGCAATATTTTATTTTTGAAATAATAGTTTGATTTCTGCAGATGAGGATTAGCTGATGCAGCATAAGGGTCCTTTTCTTCCTTTCCTCTGGACTGCTACAATGAGATTGTTTATATTCGCGTGAATACATAAACTATAACTCAATGAAGCTTGTGTGTTTTAAATATCTAACTAAATAAAAAGTGTACGCACAGCAATTATCTAACCTGTTAGTCTGTGTTAATATTGCCAAAACTACTACTGAAAACAAGGTAGCAATGGCTAACTGGCTTAGGGCCTAGCACTCTCTTTGGAATGTTTATGTATTGCCCGTTCCAATCATCGGGGCAGGCACAATTTCTTATATCGACGGGTGTTCGGGGCAGCATTGGTAACATCAGGAATGAGTGACATTTGAGCAGGTACCAGAGTCAAGGGGTTCCACTTAGTAATGTTTACGATATTTACGTGGGGAAAGGTACCAGAACGTAGTTGTGAAGGAGGAGCTAAAAGCAGCTCCAGTATACAGCATTAACCAGTGACCAGGAGAAACCGCTGGGGAACAAGGATCTAGTACACAGCGTTCCACAAATGTAACCTCCGCACAAGATGCAAATATTTCATTTTGTCCATTATTTATGACCCCTTATGCTTTAAATGGTGTATAGATGTCAGTTGTCCTTTTAGATTGTCCCAAATGCACATAGTTACATTCACGTAGGTGTGTTGATTTGGCATCAGTTGGCATGGGAGCCAGAAGTAGCACCTGGTAGCTTTTGCTGTCAAGATAACCAGGCTCTTCTCGGCTCCAAGCAGGAGCTGAATAACTCCCAGTTCCCCTCAATTTCGAACCCTGCATGCTTTACCGCATAGCTCAGAGAGATGGGGTGCATTAGAAGTTGAGTTTACATTAAAATCTGTAATACCATTTTGCTGCTGGCAAGGGATGCAGTTGGCGATATTTGCCTTTAGGCCTTTTAAGGCAAAGAGACTGGGTCAATAGCTCACAAGTGATATGCTCTCCTCTGATATGGGGCAGCAGAAGTTTCTCAAGTTTGAAACCCATGGGCAGGCCAATCCCCTGTTGATGTTGATGTACTAAATACAGTTAACTTGGGTAATAATTTAATCTGTTACTACAAGTGCCTAGAAGTGAGTGGAATTTTGCATTAAGCGCTATAAAAGAAGACAACTTATTATGATTCGTTGTAGTAGTAGTAGTAGTAGAAGTAGTATTAATAGTAGAATTATTACAGCAAATGCACAAAACATATTCCTTCTGAGCACTGAATAGATCAATGGACTTTGCCATTTGAAAAACATGCATGGGGCTTAATTTCACTTTGTTAACACTCATAACACAAGGCCTTGCTCTGTGTCGCTCTTGTATGGCTAAAGTGCACTGCTGAGATGAGTGGAGACGGTACAGGATGTTGTTGACACATGGACCACACAAACTGCTCTATGGCGATTGAAAGTAATCATTAGAAAAAGGAACATATCTGATGCATTGACTAACACTGTTGAATGTAAATCCCGCCAGAATATTAAAGCCTGTGGAAAACAAACTCTTGCTTCTTCCTCTTTCTTGTTATTCAGAACGCAACACCGGGTTAGGGGTTGCGGGGGCTACTTCACAGTACACCTCAACGGAGTCCAGATAACATTATTAACCAATAGCTATAAAGATCATTTTAAATGGAGAAATCCAGACTGAATCCCAAATGTCATAGTTTCAAGAACAATTTAATTTGCCTCCATGTCTGCATCTCATATCTAAATTGAAATGCAATAATATCTTATAAGATGATATACATCTAATACTCATGCCGAAAAGGGAATTCATGGTATCCTCTTTGAAGCCAAAATACATGGTGAATCAGCCCAAATGAGCGGAATTGATCAACCAAATAGGATTACAGGTGTATTAGATATAAATAAATTGCGATCCCAGCTTCAATCAGGAACCCATGGTACGCAATAGCAGCCCGGCATAGTCCCGATGGTTGGCGGGCAGTTGGCTGCACGGAAGGATCGGACTAACACAATGCAGGCACATCATATGCAGCGGTATCAGAAGGTCCAGTAGCCCACGCTTTCTCGTTCATTGTGGCCGCGCAATGGCTAGATAGCACTCTACGTACCATCCACAGCGGTAATGAATTTCCAGAACGCGCCGCACAGCATTATCTCCCCGAAACACACTGCCAGGCTATTAGAAAACCAAACAAATGGGTTAAGTCCTTGTAACCTGACAAGACACATTCCATTATGCTACTAAAATAGGGCATATCTTAAGTGAGCAAACTTTACAGCCATAAGTAAAACCTAAACAAAAAACGGACTCACTCCATTGTATAGAATAGGAAGATAAATGGAACGCAATTACAGTGGGTACGGGCCTTGAGACAAGCCAGCTTTCAACAGGAGACACTGCTACAGTCAAGCTCGAGGCCAACACAATCACGCCCAAGCCACCGAAAAGTATGTACAGCGAAAACAAATCATCTCTGGGACCGTGGAGGAACTGCATAATAATACCACACTACGCACTCGAATAGTGCCGCTAATGTCTTGTAAGCGACGTTCTTGCGTATCCTTCCGTTACAACGCTTATTTGTCAAATCAATTTCTATAATTTTTAATCAGTGATATTTCTCTGCCCCGCCCCCTCCTCTTAGGCATTTATTTGGAATGAACCCGTGCCCGCACTTCAAATCCCTGCACTTGACCCATGTTTGTTTGCAGCGGCACTTCTCATAATGGAGATGGATTGGTAGCGCCACTCCTCGACGCCGGCCCAGCACGTGCCGCATAAAAAAGGCATATATTTTATGCCCAAGGTCAGGAGAAAATGAATGGGTGAAGAGTTAGATAAGATGGAGTTCACGCTGCATGGGCTGAGTGCTCTCTACAGGGTCCAGGCACCGCAGCCAGCACAAAGCCCATTATGCCGGGGCGCTCGTGAAGCATTTCAGAAGTGAAACCATTTCCACGGGCTAATACATAAAAGCACCAATCTTGAACATCTCCCCAGCGAGGATCGCCTACAGGTAGCAGGCAAGTGTTTCCAGTCAGGATTTGACTTAGCATAAGCCATTTTTCAGTCATTACCTTAAGCGATCCGCCCATTTGATGTTTAGAGCAGAAAGTTTTGCGAGTTGTTATTGCTCGTCATTAGCAGACTTTCTTTCACAGAAATCAAGACGCCAGCCTAGGAGACTTGTCCAGGAAAGGGCTTTCAAAACGTGTGCACTCAATATTCCGCTGATCGGTGAAAAAAGAGACATAGCATCGAATGCCAAAGCATCGAAATGCCTTACCATCGAAAAAAAAGCGTATAATGCAGTTTCTTTTAAGGCTTTATTTTAATTGTATTGGGTTTTTAAAGGTTAAAAAAGGGGGTTTAGGGGGAAACCCCCATAAAAAAAGAAAAAAAAAATGCATTTGATGCTTTTTTTTTCTCGAAACTTTTTTTTAGATGGTAAGGCATTCGATGCTTTGGCATTCGATGCTATGACCATACACCACACTGTACATAGGGAAGAATGCCTTTTGGTGTTATGCAGGCAGCAGATCATGGCGGCCAGAGCTGTGCTGACCCGCGGTGTGTCTTACAACCAGCCTGTGCTGATTGTAAGATAGCTACCAGAACCATAAGTGCCTCCAGGCCAGTAGAGGACACTATCCCTCTGTTTGTATTTTTGTTTATTTGTAAAGCGTGCCAAGCCTAAGGGCATCTGGGCGCATTATATAAAATTGTTCATAAATTAACACTGACACGCCCACCTCCCACCGAGCCTTCACCTGATATAGCTCCTGAGCAACCCGCAACACCGTGAAGGAGAGCTCTGCTGGAGCGGAAGTCAGTAGGTAGCCCCAGAGTTTAGGTCTGGCAGTAGACTACTGCTTCCCAGCTGCCTCGCAATCAACCTCTATGCTGGTCACACAATCTCACCCAGGCTTTGGTGCTCCATCGCGGCCACTGGCCACTGGCAGAGAGGGATCAGGTGAAACACCTCAGAGCCATGAACATTCGAATTAGGTGGCACCCCTGGTATGGCACACATCGACTGACAGTGCAGAGCAGGTACAGGCAGAGGGTGGAATCTTAGAGTTAGGGTGCAGCGGGTCAGAAATAAAACACCAATACTTGAAGTGAATGGGGGACATCACTGTAGGACCCCAGAGAAAGCCTAGATGAAAGGACAGGAAACCAGGAGGGAAATACAAGAAGAACCTTGCCACTGGTTTACATTTCGGCCGCTATAACCCAGGTCACTGTCTTCATTGTCATGATACGTGGCCGGCAGTCCACGCATTGCGGAAGCAAGTGAGTGGGGAAATGCAGTAAGGAATCAACCTTCCGCCACTTTACTAGTTAAAAACTAAGCTGCTCCAACTGAAAGAGTCATTGAACTTCCTTCAAAACTGTGCAGTTAATGGTGGTTTTCCTTTGGCTACCTATGGCCGGCTCGTGTTTTGTGTGCACGCCTGAAATAATGATGCTTCAGTATATCATCAAGGATGCTTCAATATATCCCTCCACTGGCTCCCGGTGACTGCAAGCATCAAGTTTAAGACCCTCTGCATCGTCCACAAGGCTTTCTGGGGTCATGGCTCGCACTACCATCAACTTTCTCTTCCTAAGTACCTTCCTCTTAGAGCCCTTCGGTCTTCTACTTCTAACTGCGATCCTGGCAGGGCTCAGAATGGACTTCATCGTTCCAAGGCTGCTAAATTGAGAGCCATTTAATAAGAGAATAGTAATAGCCAATATGATAGCACTACTCAGCTGTAAAAAGAACACTGCATTGTTACAACTGCAATTAGCACCCGGTGGTTGGGGGGAGGGCGTCTCGTCCGATCAGGTTCTGCAGAATGCGAAGAAATCACCAATCTCAGTCCGCGTTCCACAGAACCGCAGGCGGCCTCCCCGCCGCAGGCCACCATCTTCTTCACCCCAAATCTCAAACCCACCCCCTCACCTTTTTTTCATCAACGGCATCCAGTGCCGCTGCTGCCCGGCCATCCTCAGCACCCTGCAGCCCCTCATTCCCTTTCCATGGTGGCCATCTTGGCAAAGTATTTTTCTTCCATTGAACAGGACACGTACAGCGTCTCATTCAATGAATAGAAATACCTTTTTTTTAACATCACGGCTTACCGCCTTGGTAACCCGGGGTGCTAATAGCGTTAACATCCTGTTCCAAGGGCTAGAACGGTGGTAAAGGACGGCAGACCAAGTTAACGGCCCTCCCACCAGCCCTTGGAACGGGGTGTTAACGCCACATTATGTGTTACACTTGCTCTATAACATCACAATTGCTGCAGATAGGGACTGCAACAAGTAGCATTCCAGCACCCAGCGGACCACCCAAATTAAAACCCTGACTGTTAGAATCCTTTCCTCTAACATACATTTCTGTGACACTTAACAGACATTAATTAATAAGAACATGTTTATGGTAGTATGTTTATGTTGTGGACCGATGGAGGTATGCACAAGAGAGCTGTCCACGAGCTGCATGTTATCACTTATTTTAAAACCACACAATGATTTTTAAATACAGTGCCTTAAACAGATTAAACTATTACTTACAATACATGACAAGCTGCAAATTGGTGTTTTCTTTTTGCAACCAAACAGATTCTACATGTATTGCATGTATGAACAATTGCCAGATTCTTTGCATCAGGGTAAGCAAGAGACCAAGTATTAAAGTGAATGACTGTGTGGCCATGCATTATAAGGTATAACCATTCTTCTGCTGTATGTAAACATGATATTGCAAGCAACCTCAGAGTTCCTTGGCCTTACAAAGGAACTTCTCTGTGAATTGCAATGCCCTCATGAAGTATTATAGGGGGTACTTCCTCTTATTTGTTAGACCTCTGCACAGATTGTGTATGTAGTGGGGTGAGTGGGCATATTACAGCTAGTATCTCCTTCGGTTTCGTCTGCATTGTTGCCTCCAAAATCATTCCAACTCCGGCCTGGTGAGTGGAGTAATTACCGGTTCATTCCGAGGTCGGCAGGACCTGTAATTCCCCATTCACCAGAGCCATTCCCCATTCCCATTTGAGCCCCCATAGGGCTCAATGGGAAGGCGGCAATAACGGTACCGTAAATTACGGTACCGTTATTGACCCCGGTGTCCCTTTGCGGGTCCAAGCAGGCGTTAAGGAAGGACCCGCAAAGGGAACGCGTAGTAGGGCGCAAAGGGATTACCGGCACCGGTGTCATTACCGGTGCCCGGTATCCCTTTGCGCCCTACTTGTAATGACCCCCAATGTGTTTAATAACTTGGACATCGTGAAGTATTCCACGAATACAGCTGCAAAAGCGATAGATTTCAAAACAGCTGCTGAAATGCATTGTTCATCAAGGAAAGATGGGCTCTCTCTTGTGAGAAACAGGTCGATAGGAAAGAGTGCATGACGCTCTGTCCCCTCTTTTTTAAAATTAATCGCGTACTGTCAGGTATACTTTTTGAGATAGCGACAGTGTTTTGAATCACTTCTACTCTTTGATGATAATGCTGTAATCTCGAATTACCATTTAATAGAAAGTCTGCTTGCTCTGAGGCACAATTTTAATAAGTGCATTCTTCAAAATGCTCTGCCTGTCACAGAGATTAGAAAGAGGAAAGGGGCCAACGCATGGCAGCCATTATTAACACACCCGGCGCACGCTGTTCCTGCTAACACATAACTCTGCAATGATAAATTATCAAACATGAGAAAGAAGACACATCGCACAGTCAGAAGAAATGCTTTCGGTTCCGTAGTTCTGGAGGAACCACGCCATGTTCTCCGCTGCCCTGGCTGTAAAAACCAACTAAGAAATGCATGTCTGATGGATGCTGTGGACAGCCACAGACCCCCAGCTTATTCAAAATAGAGGTATAAACGAACTAACAACATAACAAAGGCATAAAGAAATATGAGAAATGACGAGGATTGAGAGATGAGATGGAGTGGTTGCTAGAGGAACTTATTTGGTAAAAGAAAACAAGGAATCGGTATTGGGAATGATTATGTTTTAATTGTCTGAAAAAAAAAAAGGATGGCTCTAGAGCGTCAGCCGGTCGTAGGGCACTGGGACAAAGTTGTTGACTCAGTGCCACCTGATATGGCTGAACTGAACCAGTTCACACAATGAGGCCCTTTTCCGACACGGAATGTCGTCAGGGGGGCGTAGGCCAATGCCCTTTGCCTGAGGCGGAAACCACTGGAAGCGCGTCACTGGCGCCATCTTTACCCAAAATTGATTAGTCAGGTGGTCCATTAGGGACATAGACATAAATAAGGGAAAATATCCCAGGGACAATGTGATAATTGTATTAGGAGATGTGAGGATGTATGGCCTGGTAGGTGCTTTCTGAAATCGAGGGGTTGCTTGTCTGAAGCACAAAAATACACCTCTCCTCGAGGGCGGAGCGGGTTCGTTGGAAGGGAATGGGTTAATGCTAGGATGATGACTGTTTTCTCTTGCAAAAATAAATCTGCAATACATCGTTTATGTTTATCCTAATAAGAGAACTTAAGCCTTGTCTTTTCTGGCGTACACAATGGTCATGTGGACAACATGGACTTTGCATGAAACAGGATGTTCTGGCCACAGCAGCCAGCAAAACACTACAGCGATATTAAAATAATGTGACGGCAGAATGCAATAGGCAGATCAGATCTGGGGATTTAAAAAAATGCATTCTCTCCACTAAGGTACTTACAAAAATGAGAATGGGAGGTGTCAATGAGGAGTATGTTACTTAAAATGGTGAAGACAGTAGTTCTTATGGCAGCCATCCTTATGGTGTACACCGATCCATACTGCAAGCTTTAAGAACAAACTGCATTTGATCACTTGACTGATTCATCTTCGGATGAAACATTTAGATCAATTTCCAGAGTACATGCCCCGTGCGGCATGTGTCATAGCGGGGGAGGGACGTAGGGAAAAATAGGAAGTGGAAGCAGTTGGAGTCGGAGGCAGGTATCATGAAATGGTCAGCAGCTGCGAGCTAGGGTATTGCAACCCTGGCTTCTCATACCCACCCCATTCCTGGCCAAGACATAGTCCTGATCAGTCAAGAGTACCCCGATCATGTGCTTTTCGGTGAACCCCATCTCTGAGTACCAATATGAGTGTGCATTTCTTTGTAACATTGTTGCACACACCTGGACCTTCAAAACAGTATATCTTTGTTCCCACCTATTCAGTGCCGGCAACCGACAATCCAAATATTTAGATGACGGGGGATAAGATATTCTGTTGTCTTCAGCTGGATTTTTATATGGCACTATGCGATTGCCGCCCCTTGCCTTTCACCACGTTCCTCATGCATGGAATTGTGTGCACGGTTGGACCTCTGAGCATCCACAACACATGATCCATGCTGGAGTCGCTCTTGAGACACCTAGAGTATCTAAATGAGCATTGTGGCTCCCGGCTCTCTTCCCCTGCAAGCTTAATGGGCATTCGGGTGCAGTGGGTGGGCCCCGCGTCCCATCCTCCCATCTGAGTATTGATGAACCTTGATGGGGGCTGCTTCTGCTTCCTGCCACATAGATATGTAACTGAATCATTTCCTCAATTGTAGGATTTGGGCAACCTCAGCCTTCTGCCCTATCTTTACTGGATGATGACTGAGACCTCATCTAATCTAACCAAAGTCCCATTCTCACAAACCACCCAACTGGGTTTGCTTGACTCAAACACTTTAGTAAGCCAGACACACCTGCTCCGGAAGTAGACATTTTATGGCTGCCTGGGAAGTAGATATTGAAGCCCGTGGCTTGCCATGTAACATATGTGAGGGAAAAGAGAGAGATGCAGATTTTAGATCAAACCTGTGCATCCTCCGCTCTCGACCCCCCTTATTCCAATGTACCGAAGTTACCTGCCCTCAAAGTGCCTGAGTCCTACCTAGATGCTGCGTTGCGCACTCGAGTTGCCAGGCTATCCAGCCACCCATTCCCCAGACCCAGTGTCTGAGCTACCAAGAGCGGATGTTGGGCCTGACAATATCAAATCTGTAAGGGCGGTAGGGCCAGGCGGCAATACATTCTGCCTCCAGCACATAGACACACCCGCTCTCTTTTTTTGGAGAATGTTGACATCTTCGTATTTTATTAAAGAATAGAGGGCAAACATGTATACATAACAGCAATGTTACAGAAATCAACACATGCGAGCAAAGGTTGTATTGTGAACATCCAACGTTTAAAACTGTAGAACAAAAGTGCCACCATCTACACAATGTCAGAACTCTGAAACTGTCAGTCTATGCACTGTGCGTTGTGAACCCCACCGCCTTAGATTCACAGCTCCTCTCCATTCACTCCTCTTTCCCCTCTGTGCAATTGTCTCTTTGATACCTAGAGGTTTTTAATCTTTAAGCCACTTTTCTTTCTGCCATCCTCTTTGTATCCATCCGACATGCTCATTCTTTGTGTCGCTCTTAACCCCCACCCATATTTCAAATTTCGCTTAAGTCCCCCCCCCCCTCCCAATTTGACTGTTTCTCCGCTCAGCTGCTTCGCATCCAAGACCATCACCGCCCTCGTCCCCTTCACTGTATGTGTCTTCTCCTGTGGCCTCTTGTGATCCATCCATCCATTTAGTGTCCATTTCATTCTCACATACACCCCTTCCTGGCCAGCCCCCCGCCCCCCCGCCCCCCCACCCCTAATGCTGCCTGCCATTCATTTCGGAGATGCACATCCAGTCTTTTTATTATTATTATTTTTTTTTTGACTCACTGCAAATCCAGGACTGCAAGTTGCAGAATGCATAGACAAAACGGGGGCTGTGTGAGCGTTTCCCGAATGACATTAGGCATGTTGACAATTCTTCTATCTCTACCTCTAACTCGCTTTCTCCAGATATTTCTTCCCTCCTCGTACCTTTCTCGTGTCATTTCTCTCACTCTCTCTGGGCATCAATGCTTGGCCTGTCCATTGCTCTGCCAATGGTTCTCTTTATTGGTGAGCAACATTCGCTCACACTTTCACTGACCCTATTGTATCTCTGCATTGTCTTTCATTCTCTCTCTCTCTCTCTCTCTCTCTCTCGCACTCTTTGTCTGACTTTTCATCATCACCCGCACTGTCTCTGTCTGTCTGTCTCTCTCTCTATATATATATATCTATCTCTCTCTGTTTCTCTCTCTCTATGTTTCTATCCATCTATCTAGCTCCCTTTCTCTTTCTATCTCTTCTTTCCCCCCTCTTTCTCCCCTGCACCTAACTCACTGGTTTGTTGCTCTTTGCATCCCCCTTTCCCTCCCTGTTTCTCTGTCTCCATCTCCCATCCCATCCAATCAATGTCCTCTCATTATTGCTTACACCTACCCCCTCTCCATATTGCTCTCTTTCGCTATCGCCAAAGCCTTCTCCTCCATGTCTCACACTCGCTTTTCTCATCTTTCTTTCTCCCTCTCTCATCTTGCTCTACCTTGCTATGTCTTTGCATGTCTCTTCCTGCCTCTCCCACTCTGCATCCTGACACCCACCCAGGAAATCCTACAGTCTGAAACTAGCCAAGCTTCTGTAGTTTATCTCTTCTCCCAACTCTTCGCCTTATGCTTTTCTGATACCCGCTACACGGCACAAAACACATTCACCTTTGAATAATACACACCCAAATGCAAAGCTCTACCTAGCTTAGAATAGCAGAAATTGGCAATGCGAGAAGCCAGAAACACCTCAACAGATTTTGTTTCCATCTGCTACTGACGTTTTCTGCTGTTTCTCCAACAAGCAGCCTTATCACAAGAACCACACGAACCGCCTTTCAACATCTTCTCTCTGAATCTACTCCCCAAACAAATCAGCTCCCCTCAACACACAGAAAACACCCAATATCCCGCCTCTCTATACTGGAAGTGTCCCTTTTCAAGCGTGGCGCCACCATCATTGTAATTGTAATTGGTTATTTATAACACGCTTAATATCCAGAGGTTTCTAAGCGTGGACCCGGGGATCGAACCTGAGTTGCTCCATGGTCTTACTCATCATCCAACTGTCTGCAGCTCTCTGCCTGAATTCAATTCAAGTTGCATACATGATCAGTTGGGTGTTTATGTGCATGTTAATACAAGGGGAATAACCTTTTATAAAGGCAGAAATTGATTTGAGTTGCTGCAAAAGGAAAACCAACTTCTGAGTTCTTTGTTTGTAAAATGCTGTGCATGAAGAAAGGCTGTAAAATGTCAAGGCCGGTTCCAATGAGCCAGGGTCCCTCTATTGTGAACTCCTTTCACATACAGGCAGGGAAGGGGGGATGCCTGCATGCAGCCGCAGGAGAATGGAACGCAGGGGCACGCGGCAGCAGGTAAGCAATGCGGCCCGCTGGGACTGATGCACGCCGTTCACCGCCAGGCAAAGGGCGCATCCATTGACTAAACAGCCTACATAGGCTTCCCTTTCTGCCAGTCAGCCCCAGTGGCTTTATATGCGGGGGGTATTTCAGCAGGGGCAGCTGTATGCCCAGGCACTACCGATTGGCACAGCTGGCATGCAGGTTGATAACAAAAAGTAGAGCTCTAGAAAATGAAAAGTTGATTTACCGATAGGCAGGTCCAGTGTCTTCGGGGGGCCAGCTTACTGTGACTACGAGAGCCTCAGTCAGGCGACGCTGTTATTGAGTTCACGGTACTGTCCACAAGCCCCGTTCTTCTCGTTTAAATTTGAGTTAAGAAAATATTGGAAATAATGAAAAAATATCATCAAGTAAATAGTAAAAAGAAAATGTCTAATAATTCCTGGAGCCTTCACGGACCCGAGCAGCGCTTTTGACGCAGTCCATTGCACGCAGTTGTGGACGGTGCTCAGGTCTATGGATTGCCCTGTGGAGATCATTGATATTCTCAGGAGTTTCCCTTCGGGTAACAATGCTTGTGTACGTTATGGTGACAGAGGCCAGTGCACTCCCCTTGTTGATGTGATTGTGGGTCTTGTTGGGTATTTTGTGGATATTTGGGGCTTTGCGGTATTTTCTTACCGCCAAAATACCTTTAGCAATAATCACTCTCTGTATTCATATTGGCTCACACATGACAATAATACATTGCATTATTTCAGAATTCAGACCTATTTAGATGGTATGCACGGTAGTTTGTGTGGTTGGTTGGTATAGTGGTTGGTTTATTTGTGGCCCCAATATCCAACATCCCTTGTTTTTTATCTAGATTGTTCTTGATCACTAGAGAGACCTCAGGCCTACATTTTAGGGATACCACATTTTCAGTGTTAGTGTTGTGTGCCACCATGGGCAATTGTGGTATTTTTGTGGTAATTTCCACTACCTCATATACGGTAGGGAACTATGTCCAGAGAGTCTCTCTTCCTGTTGACTCATGTACCTCCAACAGGCTATGCTACAAACAGTCACTCACAACTGTCCATACTAAATAGAATCATGCACACATCTGCTTTAAAATGACAATTGCACTGTTTAAAAATCTACCCACGTTTAAACCTTTCCCCACGCAAAATGAAAGAGAAAAATAATACACACTAGCTATCTGTTTTCAAATATTTTTGTATTATAGAAATTTCATTTAAACACAGTTTAACTTTTTTTACAGAAATAAATTAAATGGTACAACATTATTTGTGATAAAATGAACAGAGAGCTGTGAGAATATATTCAATTGGTAAAATTAAATATGCTGATAAGAGACTGAGACTCCCTCTACTAGACTGACTGAAAAGCTTCGCACACTTTCGCACAGCTCCCACTCGTTTCTGTAATTACCTTTTCTGTTCAGCATGAGTTTTCTCCGGCTATTCTCTTTCTGAATTTGGCTCCCTTGAAGATCAACCCCAGTGAAAACAAGCATCTGCCGTTCTCAAACCGGGGTTATTGCCTGGCGCTCTCAGCTTTTGCAGCAGGAATGCCCCAGCCAGGAAAGAGATCCTTCTCCCAGCTCTGCAAGATGTCGACTGTCTTTCCCCTCTTCCCAAGCTTCTCCAGCAAAGTTCTAATCACAGCCTCTAGCATGATACTTGCTATGACGCTGCTCCAAACAGAATCAATCATGTCATCTCCTCCCTCACTACACAATGGCTCACTTCTACAGTGGCAATTGTAACAAACTGATTTCCTGCTCCTTCGAGCTCTTTGCTTCCTGTAGTTATGTGGACAGAGCAGCAGAGAAAAAAAATGAATGTGCGTTTAAAAGTTCACTTTCAGAGTAGGCCTAATTCTGCAGTGGAGACACATTTTTATTAGTGGGTTATGTTAAATGAAGTTTTATTAGTCAGGTTAGTTGTTAATAAGGTTAGTTATTAATTTTCAAATGTGTCTCTTGCAACATAGGCATTTCAGGTGAAAAATAGTGTGCATTTTGAATGTGCAGATGTGTGCTTTTAACTGTAAAAATGGATTTGCATCTTATATGTTAAAATCGTTTTTGACTGAATAGCCTGTCTTTACTTATATGTCCATGTTACTCTTGCAACACATATAGCAATGCACCACACCCATGTAGTGGTGCTGCATAAAAAATGCTACCTGTGCAGCAGTGCTGTACTCTGTGCTGTAACACGCCAAATATCCTTACAGTCTGCGCCAGGGCTGTGTACTCGCCCCTGTCCTGTTTACTCTCTATATTAATGGCCTGCACAATGCTTTGGTGGAGACTCGAGCAGACTATTTGAAGGTGGGAACCAGGGAATTGCCGTTATTGGCATACGCCGATGATACTGTTTTGATTGCCTGGACCCCCGAACGCTCTCCAGGGGTTGATTGTGGAATACACACATTTTATGAACTCCCTGGATCGGAAAATAGACACTGTCAAATCAGCGGTTATGGCGTGCGGTCCAAGCAGGAAACCCATTTCAATGCACCTTATGCTAAATAATGGTGCGGTTATACCCAGCGGGTTCGAGTTTGATTACCTACATAGTTAGTTCTTCCCATCGGTTTCTGGTATTGCCTATATAGAGAAACACGAGCTACGTGTGGGTCAATCGCTGGCTGCTGTTTCTTGCTTCAAAGCTATGGGCTCTGGGCAGCAGCATGGAAGGATTGTAAAAGTCTATGAGGCACAAACAAAGGTGACAACCTACTATGGCACATTTTCATGATGCACTGGAAAAGTGTCTTCTTTACAAATAAAGGTGAACAAGTTTCCAAGAGAGCTTTTGGGCCCGCCAAGTTTGCCGCCAACTTTTTCAAAAGACTCTGAATCAGACCTTGGAGCTTTGGGCGATTACTGCTTTTTGGCCCCTCTTTTATTATGGCTCCAGATTTGGGCAAACCCTAGAGCGTTGTTGACACATATTAAAGGCCATCATGCGGGCTGAAGGTTGGAACAAAATTCCTTGGTTAAATCCTATCAATGATCACTTGATAGAATTTATTGTTCCGTCACTCATTTTTCCAAGTAGTTTACTTGGTGTTGAGTGCAAAAACAGCTGTAAAAGAATTCTTTGCTGCCCGCATTAAGGAAGTGCGCAAAGCATTGCCTTGCACATTTCTGCTAATAGAAGGCTGGCAATGATTAGCCGTCGGGACACTATTCAACCCTATCTTACCTTTGGCGATCACATTTCTGAGAGCTGGGCACTTACCATGGCTGGATTTAACTTTAAATTTAAGAGCTGACACTGTTAAATGGAGGGGCTTTACAGATATAGCCAGCTGTCCTTTTTGTTATCCTTATTTAGAGGACATTCTACACGTTGTGATGTGTTGTCCTTTGTATTTGCCCATACGGCAGCACACAATTTTGCCTGTCCTCCGACGGCTCAATTATGTCCAGTGCCGGCCTGCCCTCTTCGATTCATTGCAGGCTGAGTGGCCCTATATGGCATGGGTATTGCTCGCTTATCCTAAGGGAGCTATGAGACTAAGGAAAGGTCAGATGTTTTCCCTGACAGAGCCTAGCGAGACTGGTTCCTCCACAACCCAGGTTTAGGGCTTTGCTGGGTCGATCTTCTCGCAAATCTGAAGGTTACGGGTTCCAGTTTTGGTTGGTCGATTTGCATTTTGATTAAATGATTCGTGGACGTTTTTAATTGAATTTAGTAATATGCATATAAGCTGTATATGCTTTTACTGTTATTATTTTCATTGTTTTTAATTCTCACCATTGAATGATGGTGTATTGTGATTTTTACTTTTATGGCACGTGTTTGCTGAAATAACATTTTTCAATAGAAAGACAATAGAAGCACAATCATCTATAGGCCATGTTTTAGTATTAAAATGTCAGCTCAAATTCTTTCTCCAGAATAAAGTTTGCACTATAAAAAATGCTAAGATCACCATCTCATGGTTTTTCCCAAATAAAGGGCAGCAGCGATGATAGTCGAGGACGTTCAGCCTCCCCTATGCCTATACGTATACTCAATCTACAGGATATGCAAGAGGCATTAACAGATGTTTTCAAAATGTACCATCTCGATAGATTTTACATCCTTCTCTGCTTTCAAACCCTGGACTTCAAAATGCATTAAATGGGCATCAAGGTTTGCACTTAAGGTGGCCTCTAATTGCAATACAACAATCCACGCTCAGCTCCACCGACCTGACCCGGGAATGTTTTTTAGTTCTCTGTAAACCGGTCAAGAAATATATTTACTTTTAAAGCTGACAACACACCACTGCTGCCCTTCACTATTAGGCAGCCTAAGAGCCTCTTCGGGTTTGGTAAAGATGGCATCTAGATCGAATGATGGCACTTGGACAAATTTGATCTTATGTGTATTTATTTTTCATTTATAAAGTGCCATCCACAATGTGAGAATTGCTTCGTGGCAACTAGGAGGTCTAAGGGGAAGGGAATGGGAATTCAAAGCAGAAGGGTATAAGTCAAAGGTTGTTCACAGTCCTTGGGTATTCAGACCAGTGTAACTGTATAGGCAAGGGGGAAAAGGAGAAGTGCAATGATATGGCCGGCCGAAGAGTGACAAGTGCAAGAAAGACCACAGTGAGTACACTTCTGAAGTGATCGATAATGGGAGGAACAGAGATGGACATGTGCAAGAGAAGCGACTGTAGGCAGATTTTTTGAAGTGTCTTTGCTGCTGAGCCCTGCGCGTGACAAGTGCAAAAGAAATGGGGGAATGGGGACCCTGCAGGAGATGAGTAATCAGATCAAGGGTACAAGGTCAGGACCTTAGTGCTTCCCATGAGGTCAAGGGCACCCAGGGGGCTATTTAGAGCAAGGGCCAATCAGATGGGGAAGACCATGAAGTTGACAGAACCCAGGGAGCTATTACGAGGGAGGGGAAATCTGGTGAGGCACAGCCTCTGATGAGGTGAGGTTTTAGCAGTTTTCTGAATCTGATGAGGCTTTTTTATCCATACTGTTGTTCGAAGGAAAATTATTCAAGACTAATGCGGCACCTAAGTTGATGGAACGCAAGCTTAGTCTCTGTTTTCTGAAGAATGCCCATATCCCTGTCCAGGGGAGGCCAGTCTTAGTACCTGAGGAGAGGTACCTCTTGATGTAGGAGCGTCAACCTCCCATGAAGTCCTTCTGTATGATGCATATAGATTTGTGATCAATCCTCTTTGAAAGTGCAGAGCTTTGAGTGCCAAAGTAATGTGGTCGTCGTGGTTCACTCTCAAGGTAGTTGCGACGCCTTGATTTGAACAAGCTAGTTAAGATGGGTTATGTGGCTGGGGCTCCACAAGTAAATGGTGCTGCACTAATCAACTGTATCACAACTTTGGCCCTTGCAACTATGTGCACAATGTTAGGGTATGCAAAGATGTCTCTTAGCATGTGCTTATGGGTGTGACACGTTGTTGTTTCTTCATGATTTTGTTGTCAAAGAAGAAGAGCAGATTCCTGGATTCAGAGATTGGGGAGGGAGAAAATGCCAGGATACTTGGCTCCTTGAAAGGGAGCCAACTGGGTATGTCTGATCTCATAAAAATCATGTAGCATGACCAGGCAAGAGGATATGTTAGGAGATGATTAGCCATGTTTGCTGGTTTGAAGGCAATTGGCGTGTCATTGATGCATATCTGGAAAGGTGTCAATGACACTTCTAATGGACATGCGAAGGGGCCTTACAACCAATAAACAGTCAAGGAGAAAGTACGGAAACTTGTGCGCTGCAGCTTCAGAAGGTAAACGTGGTGATCATGTTCTGTAAGTAGGAGGTGTCTATGTCAGGGCAATGCCTCGAATGCCCCTTGTGTGTGGAAATCTCCATAACAATAGTTCTGTTATTGATAGCATCACATGACCCAGACTGGTCAAACAGGAAGAGGACTTGTGGGTATTTTCATCAGGAGTTGAGCGGGACGCTTTCTTTATGTGGAATAGGCCCCTTGTTGGAAAACCGGCTGTTGGTCATGCAGTAGATTATTTAAGTTACAGTAGCGCAGGATTTCTGGTGCTGCTACTTTTTTCTGCTTCTTCCCCATGAAGGGGTATCAGTCATGGAGTGGAGGTTAGCCAGCTAAACAGTGAAGTTGAATCTGCAGATGGTTTCTTAGTCAGCTCCAAAATGGTAGCGGTCTTCAGACTTTTGGAACAAGTTTGTGGGATAAGGAACTGTTGATTAGGGTAACTACTGCTAGCACCAATGTGATAATATTAGCCAGACAGATGTAGATCTGCTAGGAGAAGTCTTTCATTCTTCTGACAACCATTGTAATGACATCTGGGAAGATTGACTTGAAATAGAGAAATGTGCTGCTGCAGGATGTCATGATGAAAGACGGTCTGTCGTATCCAGGCAGTTAATAATGCGGAAACATTAGTCTCAGCCTTAATGCCTTTAGGTGTATATTCACTACCGTCCAACCATTTCAGTGTATCCATCTATTAAATAGGAAAGACAAATGCAGCGTCCATTTATGGTTGGCTCGATTTCCATTACTTTTTGTTTTTGCCTCAAGCCAAACAAACTTTTCCAGGACAAGATATTGTGGCCAAATGCACTTTTGCTCATAGTTGAACGTTATGTTCCGTCCCAGCAGTCACTGGGCAAGCAGTGACTCTGCCTTTACGAGGGAGGGGGGGTTGTACACTACCGAAACAATGTCTCACAAACCGTTTCACAGCTGGGACATCAATGCATTCCTTTAAAAATTGGGACCTATACATGTGGTCTTAAGGCCGGGAAAGGGTTAACATCACCATGGAGAGAGGAGATACTGGGATATGAGCTGTCTTTGAATGGCTGCCAAGAACATGTCGAACCAAGTGTAAGTAGGAACCAATATAGCAGGATGCAACTGCCCCACTTCCTTTACTTCTGACCCCCGCAGCTATCACAGATGAACAAGCTCTGCACTGCTGTTTGTACTTTGCCACACAACCTTTTTTTGGGTAGCAGCCTTTTGCACTGGGATACATGTACATCGGCATCCATTGTCTAGTTTCCACATACCAAGCTAATCTCCTGTGGAGTGTTACTTTCATATTTCTTGTGTTCTGGAATGAAGAAAGTTGAGCATGCACACCTTCAGTACTTTGTCCTTTCTTTGCACTTAACCTGCATTACTTGACAGAAATGATCTTCTGAAACATGCATCAAGGAGCTGTGAGCAGTGTTTTGTAGGACCCCGTTTAGCAAAGAGGGGACTGTAACCAAACGATGCATACAGTTTATCCCGAGCTACAGGAGCACATGCCTGGAAGGGATGAACGAAGTTCATAGGGGGCTTGACAGATCACATGAGTTGGACATGATCCAACCCCTTTATTATACATCGGTTACTATGGGAGGGTGTGTCTCTCCATGTACCTAATTCTGTCAGGAGTGGGATGGGTGAGCTGTAGTGGAATTTAATTCATAAGAAGTATAGCAAACTTGACCAACATGAAATTACAATAACAATTGCTGCTGAAATCAAATCATCCGTCAAGTAGCAGTGAAACATAGCCTTCTATTAGCAACAAGAAATCATTAACTATTCTTTCAAGGGGTCAATGTTAGGAGGTTGCTTCTTGTGCTAAGCCACTTTCCGGCTCAGTCTGTAGTGGTGTGTAGGAGATCTCTAGCTGATAGAAACTTCTATTCCGACCCTGCCATGTCGGTCTCGTGCTGCCATGATATGCTCTGACAAATTCTTCTCCTGTTGCAAAGAGCAAATCCTTGCAGCAATATGGAAGAGTTCGACTGACAAGAAAGATAGGCCACACCCATTTTAGAAACCCCACACATCACCACACACAGAGAAATCCACTGTCTCTTGCTGTCAATTGGACATAAAAGGAAATGTTTCCTAGGCCAGTGCACTAGTACTGCATCCAGCTGCAATCAGTTGCAGGCTTTAATGAACAGTGTCTCCTCCAAGAACCTAAACAGAAATAGTGCAGTGGTCTGCAACCTTTGGCCCTCCAGATGTTTTGGGCTATAACTACTATGAGCCCTGTCCAGCATAGTCAAGTCAATGGTACCAGATCATGGCGGTCATAGTACCAGAAACCTGCAGAGCCACAGGTTGCAGACCCCAGGACTAAGTGAATGCAAATGAGGGGGGCACTGTTTCGTTTTGTTTTGTTCTTTTTCTTCACCAACATTTCCCTTTTAGAATATCATCTCGAAGATCAAAATCTACAAACCCACGTTTGAAAACTTAAGAAAACCACAGTTTGTTTCCCATATCTGGAAACAATTAATTTTGTTCACATGTGGGTTTTGAATTGAGGGAGTGTTGGCATGCGTGATGCTAACCTTAAAACATATCTAGTTTCTTTGAGCTATCAAACTAAAATATACACTTTTCTCTGGAAAAGCTCATGTTTTGGAGGGAGAACAATGCAGGTGAAATACAACAATCAGATATTGCTTAAGCATGGTATTGATCTATCATCATCCGCCCAAGCATCTACATGTTGAACTAAAGTACTGCAGGTTTTGGATTGGTAAAATAGCATTCAAGCAAAAGAAGGACAAACTACATGCAACATTTGATAAGCGCTTAAGTCGTGTTAGCACTTGTAGGAGGAGTACAGCTCAATACAGACATGAGCAGGACAATTTGCACCAGAGTCTATGTGTGTGATGTATGTGTTTAGATACAGACATATGCACAACCTAACAATCCAATGAAAAGTTGACAACTTCTTAAAGTCTGCAAAGTTCTCAACAGCTTTTGGTCAATTCTCAGATTGCCATACATCTTCATTTGTGAATGCATTCATGCTACTGCGTAGACTTCTGGCCCTGCAATTTCAGGGCACCTTTTATGGCAGAATGACTGGGGTAATGGCGAGTGGCATCTCAATTTTCCTGTGCTTGAATCCATCACATTTTATCAGGAAATGACCTGGGCAAAGGATGTTCTATTGAACATCCCATCCCCACCATTCGGGCAGTAGCGGCACGGCCCATTGCCATTTGGCGAAGCCTAGTGCGTTAATGCAATTCAGACGGCAGCATTTGCAGTTCATGATGCACTATTCCATTAGTCCATTTTGAATAAATTTGCTAAAGATTCAGGTGATCGTAACACGTTTTAAAAGAAGGAATTAGAGTAAACTTAAGGTGTATCCATTGAGGGCGTTCAGGAGTATTAATAAAAAGGCAGTGAAATGTTAAGCAGTTATGTACGGCATCGCCAGCAGGATGCAGCCGATCGGCACTTCAAGCCTGCTGGCGGGGGACAATATGTCACTTTGGGAGATATGGCTAACTTGCATGAGTAAATCTTCCTAAGACTGCCAGCTCTTATTTACAATTATTGTATTTTTCCACAGCTGTCTCAGTTGATAATCATGACACACTCTGAATACAACTACACATGTGTCTCTCATGGTATTGTGCCACATGCCTTTCACACTCTTCATTTCTACTCAGCAGTATGCATTGCAATCTTGCTTCTCAGCAGCGCAGGCTAGGAAGAGAGAGATAGGACTTCATAAAACCACTTTGTACAATGTATCTTTTATGGGATCCATATCTGGCTTGCCTTCTTGAGGCTACTTCGTTTTGATGTGTGTGTTGAAAGTATGACTAGTAGCAACGAAACCTGGCGTATGCCAGGGCATGTTTACTTGTGATCCTACGGTACTACAGCTAATGATTTCTAGAGATGGTCATTATGAAACAAAGACTACATGTACTGATTCGAAGAACCATATCCTTAGGAGGAAAATGCTTCCCTGGCCACTGGTAGACTACAGCCCCTTCTGGAATATCCCCCCTCTCTCCCAGCGCTGAGCCTGTTGGATCTAGCAATGCTACCTGCATATTGGCTGCTTGCTCTATCTGGGACTAAAAGCCCAGAAACTCCTGTCTGAAGACTGTATGGTCTAAGGGTATTAGAATAATTGACCTAAGAATATTTCACCTAAAAATTTTGATCGAATTTCTTTGACCCTTTTTTTGGTCAAATATAATTAAGTATATGTCTGGGGGTGGGTAAGGGTATAGATTAGGTTGAGGGGAAGTGGAGGGGAGGTTGTGGGGTTCTCCCACGCATTTTAGACCAGAAAAAGTTCAAATAAATTTCGATCAAATGTGATAAGGTCAAATGTTTTAGGTCAAATATACCCAAACCTGGTCTAAGTGGTGCTCTGTGGCGCGGCACCGGACCCCAGTGGAATCTGTGAACCAATTGGAGCAACACTCACACTTCTTTTTACACACATCTCTTGTGTACATCCTACATTTCCATGTCAGTGCAGCACAGTCTCTGTGAAATTGCCAACTCAATTAAAATGAAAATGGAGACTGTGAATGAGTGTCATCCGCACTATCCCGGTTTTCCGTACACATTTATACGTTTCTCAGGTTCCCTTCTGGCTTTATGCATTTTGCGCTGGGCCACTCATCACATTTGACCACCAGCCATTACCCCACACTCTGACTCCCTTTTGGCTTCATGCATTTTGCGCTGGGCCACTCATCACATTTGACCACCAGCCATTGCCCCACTCTGACGAGGTGTGCAGTCTCAGCCTGCGGCCTCGTGGGGCCTCACATTTTTCAGGCTGACTCAGTATTGTTTCTGTAATACTAAATCACTGTGCGCCTTCACATTTTCGTGGGGGAGGGGCCTGCATCTGACTAGCAGCGCCGCCGCACACAACTAATAGTTGCTGCTCATAAACTCGTCCGGGGAAATGAAACTGACACCCTGAGGGTATTGTTATTGCTACTCCAGAAATGCAGGCCCCGGCACGTGCTTGTTAAGAGCTGATATTTGCATTTGAATGTAATAAAAAGAATGCTTACTTGATGTCTTTTAAATGTCTGTTCAGTACATTTTCCATGAAATTTGGCAACCTAAGCGTAAAGCCGTAAAGTAAAATGGAGCCCGGATCACACTCCATTGAGAACAGGATCACCGGAACATGATTTCCTTATTTTTCCATTTATTTTATTGCCTCTTATTTTGTGCATTTCTTTTTGGTTGCAGCAGTTGCTTGTGGTGTTATTTTTTGGGCTACTTTCTTTGAGTCTGTGGGCCTTTATGACACGTAGGAAGAGGCCAGCAGAACATGAAGAGAATGTTACGCGTGTTGGGACAGAGTTGGCGCTCTGAACTTCTCAGGAATTAACTGCAGGGGCCTCGGGGGAGGCTGTCAACTCCCCCCCCCCTCGCTCCGAACTCTTATTTATCAGAACCCCCTAGAGAGGCTCCATTCATCTCTACATGTCTGGCGGTGCCTTAAATGAATTGCCACCACTACACCTTAAGGTTTGATCATTGAAAAGCCAGGCTCCCCTGTACTACTGAAAACTGTTGTATTTTCACATACATCAATCTGGGCATCGGACTTGGCGCTCCAACAACTTAAGGTGTGCCAAGTGTAACAATGTTCTTGGGTTAATGCAATATTACGCAATTCACTGACCGCTCGGTTAGGTCATTTTGGAGGGGCCAGCGTTAAAGATTGAAACCCTTCCTGTGCAAGCCAGGCCAGTTTGATCATATCCACTTCATGTATACCATTTCCATTTGCTGTCATTGGGGAGGCACTGATATTGCATCTGCTCATTCTCACGCAGGGAAGTGTGGATAGCACAGCTGATAGCAGTTCTGAGGTTTCAGTCATGGATGTCGACATTTCCCTTCTGGGATGCTGAACCCTCCTCCACGCCCCTGCCTCCACAATAATCAATACTTTCTGCAGATGTTCGTGATATCCACCAAGTACCACCATTCTCTGTGCTCTACATTACTGATACCTGTGCTTTTCACGTACAGCAAATCACCCACTCCTGGATCAGGCCTTTTCCCCTCACTATAGAGCAAACATGGAGCAGGAGCTATATTTTCCCATTGTCAGACCGTTGTACTTGTAATTGGTTATTTACAACAGCTTACTACACAGATGTTTCTAAGCACTGACTCGGGGATCGAACCTCTGTTGCTCCACGTCTCTTACTTCCAAGGTGAGTGCCTTGCCCCTGAGCAATCCTCCCGTTGGTGTCCACATGGAAATTGAAGATCTGGCTTTTTCAAAGTTTTTCCTTCATGCAGAAAGTTTATATTCTCTGCCACTCTTTGGCATATCTCTAGGTCCTTTTTTTCTTCACTTATCACTTCAACCCGTGGGACTCCATGTAAATCTATGGTTTGTGCTGAATTCTTCACTCACATTTAAAACCCATATTGCCAGTATTTTAAAGCTCCTTTCAATTATCTTTGTTCTTGTAAATGAACCTTTTCCTCCCAGCATGTGTCTCCTGAATTCTGGACGGTATTATAGGGCTGCATAGGAGTGTGGCGCGACTGGTCTACCCAGCCCACCCGCACACCCGTCTGCTTTCTTTAAAGGATCCACATCCTTCACTCTGCAGCAGGCCTCACATTAGGCTCCTGTCAATCAGGGCAGGTCACATCTATTCCATGTCAATTACTTGTGTTAAACCTTCACTTTAGGATTATGTTTAAGGTTTGAATACTGGCTGTAAGTCGCTCGTGTATACCTGACCCACCCACATGGCAAAAAGAAGCCATGTCTATGAAGGATCCAGAGGGACATATAGCCACGGTTACTGTGCCTGATTATTCCCACATTTTTTTGAGACACACTAATGTCTAAGACATTTCTGGTAACAGGTCCTATCCTTTGGAATTGCTGTCTATGGCAATTCGTTTGCTGCCATCCTTTTGCCGTTCAGGAAAGTGTCACGCCCCCTCCTGTTTTATCCTGTCCTTTTACACCTATGTCAAAAACACCATGGGCCTCATTCCGAGGTGGGCGTTAAGGGGTTAACGGTGCCAGTAAGGGTGCCGGCGATGTTAACCCCTTAACGCCCTATTACAAGTCTGTTCGCGGGACCCGCAAAGGGCGCCTGGCAAACCAGTCCTTTAGTACTCTATGGGAATGGGGATTAACAAATGTACCGGCGCCTGACTTCCCGGCCGCCGAACTTGTAGTAGCCTGGTGGCACCGGGAAGTCAGGTGCAGGTAAATTATTACGGGTCCGGCGGCAAGCCAGCGGTAGCACCGGCAGGGCTACCGCCGGCCCCGTAATGAGGCCCACTCTTGTCTTCTGTTCACATACTTACCCTTTGCTTTTGACTATTTTTATTTGTGAAAGTGCAGGGAATCAAGTGGGAGGATTTTGCCACCATATACAAATGAGTATGTTATGGACGCCCTCCTCTGGCAGTGTCCCGCATGTGCAGCTTTCAGAGTCCATGTGGAGCCCCCCCTGTGGTGGGGCCATTGTTCACTGCATACTATTCTCTTGCCTCTAGGTATTTCCCTCCAGGTACCCTGTGGCAACAAGCTAAGGTTTGGGATGAGTCACATTTTATGTACAAACCAGATAGCCATTCAAAGTCGGTTCTTCTGGTTATACATGGAGATATTTAATGGATATGTAATGATAAGTGCCAATAAATGGACGTGATGCGGCTTCTCAAAGGCATTTATCTGAGCGCATGTTTACAAATCTGTGCATATTGTCACTTATGCATTCTTGTAGCGGCAGTGAGATCGCCTTCCTGTTATTCTCATACAGTAATGCGTCTTTCTACTTTTTGTCTGTGTTGGGGTACCTGGGTATTCACCAAAACCGTGATATTTAGGAGTCAGCACTTGAAGGTCAGACTAGCAGATTGTATAGTTGGTAGTGATCCGATGTTATAGTCACATTATGCTGTCTACTTCTACTTCTGAAAGAGCATTTCTGGGCCTTTTTTCTGTGTTGAAAAGTCAACATAGGGGAGCCGAATGAAGGAGTAACGGTATGGTGTGGACCAGATAGTTCTGCCAGGATTTCATCTGAAATAATCCTGGATTTCTGAGCAGCACAAGTGCGGACGTCAAGGGAGCTGATGTCAGTGGTTACCACAGACAAGAATGTTTTAATGCAATTCTCAATGGTAAAACTGTTATGTGTAAAGTAGGCACCTCTTCATGTTGCAAGAAGCCACCAATCAAAGGCAGCTGCAAAGCCCTCACGCTGCAGTGTGGAGGCTGGAGAAAAGGAAAAGGCATGGCAATTGCAGCAATAATATTATAGTTCTATGGAGCTCTATGGAAACGGGGACACGGGAGTACGGGCATCGTTCCCAACCGTGCTGGTGCTCCCGTGACAAGTTGCTTACCGTGGCTGCTGCACCCGGCAGGGTAAAACATGTCGGGCACAGCGGCTCCGGCAGGCACACTTGTAGTTTGCCGGTCCAGAAACAAGGGTGCCAGTGAGTTTACCGGCACTAACCGGCACCCTTGTTTACGGACCGGCAACATTATAATGAGGCCCAGTGTCTAATATTTACAACCTTTTCAATTGACTTTTTCGGTTTGGCTGACTTTGCAGAGACATTTGCTACCCATTCACAAAACTGCCTGCTGCGAAGGATTGCAGAGGAGTCAGCACACTGTATAAGAGAGGATAGTAGGCATTTTTTGAGGGGGAAAATCACTATTAATAATTTCCTTGTTTGATCATTACCAGACAGCAAGCCAGCACAGCCATCGCAAGGACCATTATGAAAATGTCAAAGACCTTGTCGTCGACAGTTTCTAAATTCTGAGTTCTATTGTTCTATGTTGTAACGGTGAGGCCTCAATGTCCTGATGTACATCAATGACTTTAAATATCATTGAGTTCAAAACGGTGTAGGCTTGGCACCAAATCGCTCCTACAACGCGGGAAATTGAAAATGGCAGCTCTTGGCGGCAAAGAAATGCAAATTAGATGAATAACCAAGACAACTCGGCCGAATACAATCCTATGGTTTTCTAAGTGATGCTTCACCTCAGTGTTCTGCCCGTCCCCGCCCCACACACTGGGTAATATAAAAGGGTTTATGTTATCCTCAGCTTTCACTGAATCGACTCATTTTGGCAAATTACACATCTGAAAATGCTATGCCTTCATCCCCAGATATGATCAACATGAATTTGTTGTAAATGAGAAAAGCGGCAGCGTTGATAGCATTCGTGTCGGCACACGCTTGTTCCTATTAAATGCCACTTTATCCGAGGGATGATCGAGAGGACACCTCAATGAGGCAACGGCACCCACATTAAGCACTGTGATGAAAAGCCATGGAATGGACAGAAAATGACTTTTCTTAATGGAAAACTCACAGACGATATTTTACTAGATCTAATCATTTTAGGGATAAAATAAAATCTTGCGCCCGGACGTCTACTGTGCTTGCAAAATATTCTCAATTATATTTTCAAATGTCCACGGTTTATTTCCACATAACAAAGAGCAAAGTTCAGGGCTCACAGCCATGGACACCCGAGGGAACCACCCCCATGGCTGGCCACTGCATCAGTTTATCTGAATGGAAAATCATTCCGTTTGGTGAAATGGAAAGAAGGCAACGGTACTGGGGATGCAAAGTTCTGCCACAGCCACTGGAGGGACAGAATTCTGGAGTGTTTATGAAGCACGCCAACATTTTCTTAGATACTGCGAGGCGATGCCATATCCTCCAGTGGCATACGATGAAATGAACAGGAAAGCCCAGAAATGCAACTGTAACTGATTTGCTCAAGTGCACCAACTGAATGCCTACCGATTTCATAAAAACAGAGAGGAATGGGACATTTCTGCAACTTAGCAGCTGGCACCTCATTACTTTCTCCAAGAGCAAAGGAACATCACATGTTAGAAATGATGTTGCCACAATATGCCCAGTTATAAACACAATCTCGAACTAAGGGTCCACAGTTGGCCTACCTTGATGACTGTCTCCGAAGTGACACTGACTTAAGATTGATTGTGTGTTCTCCTATTGTACTACCTGCTAACAGAACAGCACACACACGATTACCATGCATTTGCTCCATTTGCCTCACAACGACCATGCCGTTGTCGGCATCTCCATTCCTACTTTCTACCTTTGTGGCCCCCAAGGTTGACTTGGAGCCAAGAATCTCCCTGAGTCTTAATTGATGCAGTGCCTTATCTTCTGCCTGTCTGCTGGTTGAGCACAGACACAGAAAATATACAAGACTTGATGAGTTTGTCACATTCTCAATTAATTTACTCATCAAAATGTTTGGACTACTTCCACTGTGAGAGCTAATCTCAATGTATTTAAGAGAGAGAAAGATAGAAGGGAGAGAGCGAGAGAGAGAGAGAGAGAGAGAGAGAGAGAGACACACACAGAGACAGAGAGATAACATATGTGAATGAGAGAATAGGATTGACAGTGGCAAGGTAAGCTAGTGAGATGGGACCTCTCTTCAAGATGTCAGTGCGAGGAGTGCATGATCATAAGGTGTTTTGTCTTGTAAGGCCTACTTCCTCTTTCCCTGACTAACCAACTCCACTCTAAGATCTTCTATTTCCTTACACTCCACACGGGAATCTCCCACAACGACAGCCACGTGCCTAGCTATTAGCACAGCAACACTAATTAAACAGTGACTAAGCGCTCCCATTTAGGCCTATCCCACTCTTTCATATCAGCGGCTAACCAGACTCAATGTGATGAGTTCTTAGGCTCTTTCCTCTGGGTGACATGCTCCCAGGTTTCTCTGGCAAGCCCATGGAAAGCGGATTGCCACTGTACTTCTGACTTTTGCATCAACACCACAGGTTTCACATCTGCCTATCCCACTATCCCTCTAGTGACCCCCACTGCCCCATTTGTCATACACAGCCACGTGCAGCAAGGCCACCAAAAGTGGCAGAAGGGCACTATACAAGAACATTTACATGACATTAGTAATATAAAATAATAGCATCCTTGTCAATGCAGGCTAAGAGGCTTCCAACAAATTGGTGACCTGGGGTGAATAGATGGCGATGTGTGGCTACACACACACACACACACACATTGAGTAGCTGGAACCCTCTGTAAATGATCAATATGACGAGACAAAAGAAGAAGGTACTTTTGAAAACAGCAGGATTAGAGCATTAAATGAAAACATGAAAACAGCTGTAGAGGAAACCCTTCAGGACAATAGGACAATCTGTTAGGGAGGAAGTGAAACAATTATATTTAGGGTGGCAGGGATGCATGTGCCCCAACATTCCACTGAGAAGAGCATCACCTGGCAGGAGCTGATACAAGGTGTAAGAAGATGTAAAGAGCAAAGCCGCTGCAAACCAGAGTGGGGTTGGATGTTGGGATAAACCATGGAACATTTGTCATAACCATTCTCTTGTGCTGTAATTGGGCACTTCACGCACGTGTGTACAGGTGCGCTATAAATGCCATATCATATCACATCACTTGTTTTGCGACCGAGGTGCAGGCCCACTGTGCACTTTCTAGTGCAAATGGCATCTTCCACCTTGTCGTTATCCGTTTCCCCTTTGTTGCCCATTTCCGTTTCCTTTATTTCATTGTGTTCTTCCTTTTACCACATGCTTCACTCTTTCCACTGGCCACGTAACATGTGTCACTGAGTAGGAGATGGACTGTACAAAGCTAGGAGATATGGGAGTCCTGTACCCAACATGCTTTGTTTTGGCCTGGAATAAGCATCCTTTAAGGCAGGGGTGGACTGGCTGATTGAGGTGTCATGTGTGAAAGATTGTGGGGGCCGAAGAAATGCAAAACAAGCACAACTTTTTCCTCAGGCTCAGCTGCCAACGACTGATGGGGCTGGTTTCCTGCCAGGACACGCGGCTGGTCTGTGTGTTTTTCTTTTGTTGTGATTGTGATGTAAAGTAACCTGGGCCTCTCTTACATCCTGGTTATAAAATAACAGCTACAGCCTGGCCTCCACGCCCAGCCCTGTGATTTGCTCCTCTCTATGCTCTGTCCTCTCTCCTCTGCCCTGCCCCCTTACCCTGCGGCTCTGCCACCTTGGTGCCAACATCATCACCCCATCAGGCAGCCTACAGTGCAGAGAGAGCAGCAACCATTTAGCATCATGGCACGTGGTAGGCCGGGGTCACACATCCGGTTTTGTTTCCCCTTCTGCTGGGTATGGGCTCCAGCAGGGTGTGGCAGCCAGCAGGCACCAGGGAAGGCCAGCCTGATCCGTATCTGTGTGACCAGTCTCTCTCTGCAGATAGTCCACTGTGTATGCAGACTGAAACAGCAGCAGGGAGGTAGCTTGGCCTTGGCATGAGGCCTGGGCGTGAAGCGGACTCAGCAGCAACATGCAGCAGTGCTGGCTTCTCCTCGTCTTCCTTTTCCCTTCCCTTGGTTCAGTAAGTCTTTACTCGTCCCCCTTTACGGTCCATTTGTTTTGTGCAGTTTACCTCCATCACATGGAGCGTGCCCAAATTAAGTGATGTGTGAGGTGGTTTGTATTTTGAAACCACCTGTGATGTTCGTGGAAAAACTACCATGCGCTCCTGCGTTGGTTAACCTCTGTATAGCTGTCGAGGCTACTTAAACGTAAGACTGCTTGCAAAAGTGCGAGACTCACTCCACCCAGTGAGCGAGACATGAGGCACTTTAGGCGCGTATAAGCTAGAGTTTGCAGGGCTGCACTGAGCAGCATTAGGGTTTCAAGGCGCTCGTGCTTGCTGTGTCAGACTTTTAAGTCTCATGACGAGTTTGGTGGGGAAAAAAAAACAGGTAGAAACTGGATTACGTCCTGTTATTGCAGTGCGCAAAATTACCACCAGTGGATTTACCTCTGTCGGTAAAGCGTTCAATCTCAACTGAAGTCACATAGGGCTTCAAAATGGAGAGTGATCATGAGTTAAGTCATAACCCGTAGCAGTAATCGTAGAGGCGTTTGGCGGTATCAGTAAGGTGGATTGCTATGGAGATTCTCAACGCAGGAGTACATTTATAAGGTCCGTGGGGGCAGGGATGCGTGACAGGCACTATGTCTCTTTGACTGTTGATCACGTTTCAGAGGTGCCTTTCATTATCACAGCAACTGCAGACGATTCAAGGGGCACTGGTTTTGGGTTACCTGAGAGTTTGTTTGGAGATGCAAAGATGGTAGTAGATTGGGACTGACTGAAGAGGCACAGGGGCTCATAAAAAGAAAACGATCTGCCCACGACCCCTGTCCCCTGACCACCACATTCGACATGGAAAACCCAGCACCTGCACATGTCAGGGAATCCAATGCATTGCTCTGGTGTATACTAAGGTGTACAAAACGAAAAGTACAGGGGAAGAATGCTGCTTAGGTATTTCCGGGCATAGGTATAATCATTTGGGGCAGTTTTACATTTCCGTGCACATGCCTACCTGCACTGACCATATCTTATAAGGAATAGGAAGAGTGTTGAAAATGATCTGCTCTCGCACTCATACTTGAAAGCATGGACAGCATCTTTCTTCTGGATCAGCCGTCTCTTAGAGCAATGATGCCAAGGACGTGGCTTCCTGGGTGATGGTGTGCCTCATTGTGTGAACTGGTGGGCCTGTGATCGTGTACCTTGATTCTGTGGAAAGTCCTAGACGAATGGACAGGGGGAGGCAGGCGAGGCATCTAAACTGTCAGGGGAATGCTTTGTCTTCTGCACAGCAGAAAACAGAAAGGTAGACATGCATCTAAGAAAAGCTGTCATGTTTTGTTTGGCACATAACCACAGCCCATCCTTCACCTGCTCAAAGATGTTTTGTCAATTTTAATTGGGTGCAGGCGGGGTGGAGGGGGTGCTCAAAGAGACTACATCTTTCCAACTAATGAACCCCACAACGAAATCAGTGAGCAAAACAAGGAGCTGGTCACTGCTCAGGGCAAACCTCACACCAAATGAAAAGCATATCAAAAATAATATATTTGACTCATACTTTGGAGAGACATTTTACTGTTCGGGTGAGTACTGTGACAAACCCAAACAAAGCCCATTTGGCGTTCAACACAGTTGCACGCTAAGATCATTATCACAGTGTGTGTGCTAAATATACAAATGTGTGTCCATTTGTATGGCCTGTAAATGCTCGGTTTTTATGGAACACAGTCAGGAACTATTGTGCCATTGATCCCTATACCCTTTCCCAGGGGAGATTTATTCACAGAAAGAGGGAGATGTATTCACTTATTCATTTGTTTATAAAGTGAGAGAATATTGTATTCATAAACAGCACCTTATTTACAAACTGAGCCAGAGAAATGTATTTACAATTGGCAGACTGGATTAAAAAAAGACCACCTGAGATCATGCTGAGTGACCCACAATACATGTTTGCAGTGTCTCGTAATTATGATTATTATGATTATTGTAATATTGTTATTAGGGTATTTATTGAAAGTGGACCTAGTTTCCGGAAGCAGCAGAGCGCGTTTGAAGTCATATGGGAGGCAAGACAATCGTAAGGGATCAATACAAGGGAGTGAGGAGCTAACAATGGAGGAGGTGGAGGGGTCAATTTGGCACTAAGGGATCTACAAGTAACCAGGGGAGTTGCCAGAGAGGAGAGCAGCTCGCCCAGTCTCAGGTTATTTGGAGAGCGGAGAGTGTGTGGACCTAGGATTTACGGAACAGCCCTTTCTTGCGGAGAAGCTTTTTGAGCTCGTACTGAAATGTAAAAGTGAATTGGGGGTATCTGGCATTGAAAGGCAGGAGGTTGCAGAGTCTGGGGGAATAGCTGGAGAAGGCTTGATTTCTGATGCTTTCCTTCCTACACCGGCTGAGTTCAGGTCTGCACATATCCCTGCTTCTTGCTTCGGATTTATTGTGTGGGTGATGTTTGTGTGGGGGGTGGAGGGGCGTGTGGGTGAGTGCAGTGCATCCACGTGTTTAGCAGCAGGTGGCTGCATTACGGAAATTATGGATATTAACAGAAGTACTAATAGTACTTGTGCAATGTCATTCAATTGGTTGCATTGACAATTTTGGAATAGTCTGTGGCTGCAGCTTCATCAACGTGATTTACAGTGCCAATACAAGCCTAGATTGTGTTCACAGCTTCATAAAACATATTTACATTGAGCATAATGGCATAGATTGTGGCTACAAAATCAAAGGGCTTTACACTAGGAATGCTGTCAGTAATTATGGCGTCAGTTTCATGACATGAATAACACTGGCAATGATGGGGTATACAATTGACACAGCTGCATATAAATATCTCACTTACAATGGCAATGCTGTCTGGTTATCTGTGATCGTACATGTGTGCCTGTGTAAGGCCTGATTGATGCTTTCTATCAAGCTGGAGGGTGCATCAGTTACCCATATACCCTCCGGTCTGGAGACTGAAGGGTTTAGGTGTGCAGGCTTTGTGAGGTGAGTAGTCAGTATGGGGGTTTAGCTACTTATAAACCTTTCCTATGGACCTAGACAAGCTCTGACCACTCCAGGGTTGAGGTGCTCACTAGAGTACTTGCTGAAGTGCTGACCTATCAGAGGCATTCTCTGTAAAGTTGTGGATGATGGTTTGAGGGCCACTTTTTTTTTTTTTTAGGCGAGTGACGGGCAAAGTTTTCTTTAGGTGCCCGGGCCTATTTCGTGTCCCTGTCTGACCCTGCTCTAAGGCAATTGATTACACACCTATAAGGAGCATTGTGATTGGACTTTGAGTGGTCCAGTAATATTACCATGTAACGAACCACCAGTGACGATGGTAACATGAAGGCCACTATTCTCATGTAACCCACACACAATCATGCACTGTTTTTGTCTCGCTATCTACTAAGGAAGCTGGCAAATGACTGGCAGATTGAGTCATATGCTTTTAGGCCCCTCCTCCCACACAGTTGCCTTTCTATAGCAGGATTGCGCACTCCCTCGAGAGCTATACAGCGTGTGCGTGCAATGTCTAGGGGCTGCAGTGATTCCTAGCTTGAAAAGCATTATGGCAAGAGATGCTAGTTGTTTTAAAGCCATCCTGCATTGCTGCATGTTTAAACTGGAATCAAAATATGCTGTTTGACAAAATCATACGAATAAGTAAAAAAAAAGAGCTCTGTGGATAGAGGCCCTGCTTCTGGAATATCTTTATCATGACGCCAGATTCCTGCAGGCACATTCTGGGGGGCTTTCTTCTCGGATGCTCAGAGAAAACCTGAGTCAGAGGTGAAGTTAGTGGCATAATAAAAATTCTGGCCCCCATTGAGGTGGCACTAGTGTCAGAGGAACTACATGGTTTAGAACTAGAAGAAGAGATGAAATAACCTTTGTCTTCTGTCCGCACCTCACCACACTCCTGCGTGTGTTCCGGGGAGTCTGTCGAATTAATAAAATGCTTCAATGAGTCTTGGGTCCCAGCTTCTGAGAATGTGTGACTAGTTCTTATCTTGTATATTAAAGTCAAGTTTGTGGCCAATGGCGACTCTGCTCAGTTTTGCATATAGAAGCAGTGCAACCAATAGGATTGTAACTCGAAGAATGATTACTTCTGGGTGTGGCCTCTGTAAACTAGGTTAAGATGAAAGAAGGACAATAGGAGATCTCCTTTTAGAAACGGAGTCATCAGCCAAGGCAACACATGTATTTGATACTTGCTTTCCAACAACCCTACCTGATACCGTTGTTGAGACCACACGAACAATGTTGTGTGCTTTGGCAAGATGTGACAAAATCCCACTTGCCAGCAGAATGAAAAGATGGAACATATCCAATGATAACTGGTGTAAAAACTGTCCTGGTGAGGTAGGAAATGCGTCAGCATCTTTTTATTGTCATGGCCTCAGAATAGTCCTCAAACACAGTGCATAGTTGCTCGGCTGACTAATGGAAGCCTAACATGCTTTTCCTGCTTGGTTCCTGGAATCCCATAACCACGAGAATGGTGGATTCCATTTTTGGTGGCCACCAGGAAGATTAGGTCTAGGCCTCTGGTGGCTATAGAGCCCTGATTGAGCTTCCCGAATTTTCTAGGATGCAACTGGTTACAACACTCAGGGCTTGTCCCGGTGGTCCCGGTTTGGTGTTGCTGTAGACCAGCTTCAGCCCCAAGTAGTGATCATGGGGCCATTGTTTTGCTAAATGATTTGAAGCCTCTTCTGTGTTTAAGATCCCCTTTCCCCTTTAGGGGTTGAACCTGACATTTTGCTAGTTTTTCTTCAAAAGGATAGATGAGGAATGGTTATCCAATGGGGCCGAGTGCGAGTAGAAAAATGTGGGTTTCAAACTGAGGAGTTGCATGCCCCCGATGTTGAACTCAGTACCATTTTAGGTCTTACTTTGTGTCATTTTAAATTTCAGGCAATTTTACTATCTCTATTTTAAAACATTGGTTTTATACTCTGGTATTTTATGTTTTGATAGATTCGTGAGTTTTTGTTTTATAGTGGGTTCTCTGTACTACATACGTGTTCCTCATGTCCTGCTACAAAAGGCTCTTAGAACCAAAGGTGTAAAGCAATAGATCAAATCAATTGTTAAAATGTTTGGATTGTTAAAATGTTATGCTGCATGTCAAGGATTGAAATACCCCTTTGCAGTGAGTGCAGCTGTAAGTGGCAACTGCCGAGGACTGCTTCTATTGCAAGAGTGTGATGGAAGGCTGCTGGCCAACGATAACACTCAGTCACCAACCTTTGGACACAGGGAGGGGAGTCTTTGGACCCAACCGTAGGAGGGTCTGATGCCGCTGGGCAGGATTGCAGAGAAGGATTTTTCTCTTTTCCTTGCGTTCTGGCAAAGGCAGGCAGCTGCCTTTCATTCATAGTCGCATTGGCTGCCAGACATGTTGAGATTTCGGACAAGCATGTGGATTTGCCATAGATGAGGATTCTCAACCGAGAGCTGTCAGCGTAGATGATCAATGTCAGATTGGATTGGTCGATGAGTGTAGCCAGTGGGTGAATTCAATAGCCACGTCAATAAGGGGGATCATGGAGGCCCCATTCAGGTCTGAGATGTGGATTCCAAGCAGAAAGTGTCCATCTTCAAATTTTCATATTTAGAGTGTGTCAAGAAATTGAGCCATTTGAATGTTGTTTGGAATAATCCCATCCATGATGCAGGCAGGAAAGGAGAATAGTGTGGTGAGCAGCTGCGTACACTACAGAGAGTTTGAGGAGTATTAGTGCTGTTTACTGGATGTATTTGAGGTCAATTTACGTCATGAAAGATCAGTCGCCTTCTGCCAGTGTGCAGACCGTTGCAGTGGCTACCACGAATTGCCTCTGTTCAATTCCCAATAGTCTTTTTAAATCATGAGGCCAACAAGCAGCATGCTACTTGTGGGTGACTGAGCCTGTTGTGAAATTCCATCTACACTCCCACACCCATAATCACATTTGTAGTACATAGGTTCAAAGTTTAAAATCCCTGTGGTCAAGCGGGCTAATACAGCTGAGGGTTGAAGTCCTCCTCTGTCAACTGTTGGCCTTGTGTAACTTCCTAATTCTTTAAAAAGCAGTTAAAATCGTGGCTATGATTCCTGATTATCGACTGCCACTTCTGGTTTGGCTGTGACGGCAGTTGTTTCACCTGTTTCCTATGAACGGACTGTATATGAGGATATGTTTTAGTCTGAGATTGCTGTGTATGTAATGCATTCTTCACTCTTGCCCAGCCCTCTGACATGTCTGTTTGGATCGCATTCTATGAACATGTTTTCATATTTTTTATTTATTTATTTTTTATTTGCATTTATGTTTTCCAATTATTGTAAGTAAAATGGTCAACATAATAATAATAATTTTGCATTCATATAACGCTACGAACCCTCGAGCATCTCAGCGCTGCTTTTTTTTTTATTACCCACGGTGAGTGGTGCTCATTTAGCAACCTCGGAAGGATGAAAGGCTGAGTTTGGCCCTGTGGGGATTCAAGTTTCTGCACGGATGTCAAAGCTAGCGCTCTACACGCTGTGCTATCTGACCGGTGTCATTAACATGATTGTTAATGACACTGGTCTCATGAATGTTACTGACCTTCCTGTTGGAATTCAAGTACACACAGAAAATAATTTTTAACACAGATTTATAGCTGAGACACACTTTGAAAACAAACGCTTTCTTTTACACATCAGAATCCATTTTACAATCTTCCAAGTGTGCTATTGACGTCATTTCAAGCAGACACTTAGGCCAAAAGAGGAATCTTACTGCGGAATAGCTGAACACCACCTTACCACTTGGCAGGTGCTTTGGAATAATCGGCTCGATCATTCTAATGGTGTAATTTAAGTCAGGTTTAAACCTTTAAAAAGCTTTACAGATTTGTTTTGAAGTCATGAATGACGGGGGACTCTGTAAAAGGGAAAACGAGCAATAACTTGAATAATCCCTATTTGCAGCGAAGTTTAATGGGGCGGGAGAAAGATCGTCCGCCCCTTCTGAAGTCAAGGAAATGCCTGCAATAATGTTCTAGCCTACGCTGCCATCCATTGGGTAGCACCATAAGTAGATTGCTTTGTTTTGGGGCTCCCATCAAGGTCAATGAATGAAAAACTGTGGAAATTAACGGCCATTTTGAAATCTAAACGTTATACGAGACAAATGCATACTTTTCCATGAGATCTGCTGCATTCTGTTTTGGTGTGCCTTGAAACTTAACATTAATGCTGGTTCTATATCAGCCACACCCCTTAAAATGATCATCAACTCTCGATCAGCGTTGTATTGCTTATTACAGAAATGTATAGAATCGCTCTTTAAATGATTCTATTTTTACTGAAAACTCAGCCTTTTGATTTTCTTGCACACATCACTGAAGCTAAATGTATCAATTTCTTCGCAGAATGGAGTGCATGCTTTTTTTTATCAGGATGATTGCCGGCTGAATTAAAAGTGATTTAATGTTGCCATCACTTCAGGACTAATGTCAAATACATCCTACAATTCCTCAAACCTCCCTGTCATCCTAATGGGCCACTTGATGAGACATTAGCGTTCTCCAAAATCGCTAAACCGAAAATAACTACAGAATGCGCGGCCGCGGGAGCACAGGGTTAGAGAAGTTGACATGGCAATATCACCCTCTAAAGTGCATCCTCTGTGTACAGAACTCGCCATAATAATTAGACAGAACCTTTTCCAGCAATTAGCGCCACAGGTCTGGATTCCTTTTAAGTCAAGCATGACAAGTTACATCATGGGCCAATGCAAGCCTGATAATTGCTTAACTTTTTCAAACAGACAATTTGGGCCGAATTCAGCCTCAGAAAACGATATCTTCTGAGTGCTTAAGCCACATGAAGACTGGATGCTGGGATGCGCAACGTAACTGGTCTGCTCAAAGGTTAGTCTCTGAGGGAAGCCACTGGTACAATGAAAACAGGGTGAAAAGTATCCAGTTGTCAGAAAGTTCATTTGATTGGTAACGAGATTGAGATCTCACATCCAGTTCTGTTCAATTCATATGTATGGCCAAGAATATTCAGCTCATGGTAACCGTTGTTGGTTATTCTTAGGACCATCTTCCACAAGTTCACTGGAGCCAGGATATCTGAAGGTGAGTAGGGCATAGCTGGATGAATTGTAATGCCACCTGATTAGAGATTGTATTACTTACCTAGATAAGGCATTGTAGGATGTGAGCCCGACGATCACACATCAAAATAATTCATGGATGGTAAGTGGAAAACATCAACACAGGCTGCTGTGCCAAATTAGCCGATTTGTACGATAGAATCTGGTGACCATGCACAAATATCTTATTGGAACTACTGGTGTGTCGGCACAAAACGGAACTGGGCTCAACTACTACTAATGATTGAACAGTTGCCCCTCATGGGGACAGAGCATCGCATCTGCTCTCCTGAGACTCCACAGGTAGCAGGTGTCTCAACAAAATATATTTGAGTCGTATATTGTTAAAAAAACAGAAGGTAGTCGTATGCACCTGCTTTCAATGATCGACTAACGGCAATTGATGAACTTTTCCTGAATCTTTTTCAGTATGATTATTCCATTTAATTTAATGGTGATGTGTAAGGTGACGTGGTGGTAGCGTGGTGTTTTATATAACTCTTATTCCTCTAGAAATCAGGATTGGGATCAAGGCATGACCTTCGCAATGTCAAACAAGGAGGAGTAATTTAAGGAACATTCTCCTCTTCTCTCCCTCCAATGGGTACACCTGTTCGACTAACCATTCACAGACTATTTATCGATTGTACAACACGGTTCCATGTGTTTATAGCGACTACAAAATAACGGCACTGTTGTCAATATTTTCCTTATTTTATTTAAACACACCAAACACCCTCGCCAACATATTTTAGGACTGGTTTCATTTTATATACTCCAGCCCTAGAATATTTGGGGAAGTGTTGAAAAGAATGAACATATCTGCAACACTGTTGTAATTTTTTCATTCGTAATGAACAATGCATACCGCAAAACACGATTAATCACGAGTCCACATGATTCAGAATGCTGAATGTGTTTCCAGTCGCGTAAGGATGCCTCAGGGACTTAATGTCCGCATGTTTCCCATCACCCCCAGTAACCTAACTCACACCACTTTCTTTCAGATCCACCACAGCACCTGAAGACCCTGTTAGCGGCAGTGGTGAGTGGTATAAATTCCTTTAACATAAAATTACATAAGCATTTATATCAGTCAGACTAATGTTGACCCTTTTTATATTTTACTGACCTTCGATGGCCTCTGCTAAATGTGTGGCCATATTTCCCAATTCTGCTGAAACAGGGAGCGTGATTAGGGCGCGGAGCACATGTTTTATCTGAGGGGCCGTGCTAATGAATTCCCTGCAATGCTGAAACTACGACACTGTGCAGTTCAAGCTGTTCAAGGGCATTGAATCAAAACTTCATTTTTTAGCATGCCTCTGAAATCAGGTTGTGTCTTTGTTTGGGGTTTGCTGAAGCACCCCAAAAAACATGTATTACACAGCAAGCCCAATACAACTCTTTAAGCTAAACCAGGAATTGTATGGGATACCTAATTTAAAAAGGCAACGTTTGCGCTCACCCAGTTCAGACAAATACCTATTGACTGCATGGGTATGGGGCAGGTATAATGACCACAATGGGCAAATGCGAGTGCATGCAGCCGCATTTGGGCAACATGCTTTTAGAAATTGAATGAATGAGGTATACATGGCAGAGTAACTTTGCTGAAAATGCTGGGGGGGCGGCATGATATTGAAAGGGAAGGAGCCCCTGACAAATGAGGGGGACAAAATGGTGTGCCACGAAACTTGGGGGTGCAGACACCCTTTTCTTATTATTTATTAATAATAATAATAATAATAATAATAATAATAATAATATTATTATTATTATTGTATTTATTTAGCACATACCTAGTTTTGAGAAGCAACGGAGTGCTTTACAGAGGTATACAGCAATACAGATAACACCCTTGCCCCCCACCCCTAAAATTGCACCTATTTTATAACACCATGCCAATGGGGCATGACAGGGCTATATGCAGTCTCTGAGGAGTTCTGCGCCATATGAGGCTTGTGGGAGTGCAATATTCTATTCAACATAAAACGAGCAACAGGTATTCTCCTTTTGAATTAGGTGCTAGGAAAATGTCACCAGGATCAGAAGGGCCGGCTTTGTTTTTGCAAAGTGCAGTCGTCTGCTAGTCAACAGATGCCTTTGCTTGTCTTAAGGGTGGAGAATGAGACACTGCTTAGTCCAGACCTATCAGGTTAGCTTTGCTTACTGTCAGAGTTTACTGATACCACAAGTGCAAGATTATGATATCATCAGAAAGTGTTGAGGTCGGAAACACATTGAAACTTCATGGAAAGAAGGTGAGGAATGAATCATGACCCCGGCATTGCTATGGAAACCTTCTTTCCCATTGCTTTTCATCCATCTGCGCCATGATATAAGTGTTCTAGCCAAATGCAAATCACACTCGGTGCTTCAACCAATGGGAGAAGTGGAGCCCAAACTGCTGGACAATATTCTCCGTGAGTGGGAATACAAGGGGCTGGTGTCGGGGCATGCCAACTTCCACTAAAGGAGACGCACAGTAGGCACCAAGGAGTGATCAACGGACATCTCTGAATTAAACGCAATCACTGGCACTGATCTGGGAAGTCTTCATGGCATTGTTTCTTACCTTTAAGGAGGCATTAAAGAAGGGGAGCAACCATATGATAATCTGTCTTGGACCAGCCACCAAAGGGGTAGCCCAGCCTGGACTGCTAGGGCAAGCGGAAGCTCTGATGTCACATCATGATTTGAACTGTCACTTGTGATGTTATGACTTAAGGAATGTTAAGATGTTTTGTTCTTTTAGTTTGTTGGGGAGAAGTTGGACCCCCACCAGGGCTTCTGGGGGTCCCAGCTATGGGAGGCTCCAACACCTCCCATTTTGCCCAAAGAAATGCAGCAGAGTTCCAAGCAAGCAGCAAGATATTCCAAACTGCGTTTATTTCTGGGCAGCAACAAAGCACACAGAGGGCTTCGCGCACAGCGAAAATCCACACATCGTCTCCTCCAGGGCTGGCTTGCAAGCCAGCTTTGTAACACACTGCAGGCTGACATCACAGAATTGGACCAGCTCCCAGAAACCTATCTCATCCTGAGATTGGCTGCTAAACTGATAGGTAACCTATAGTGCCCTTATAGGACGCCTGATCATTGGACCTCTGGACTTTGGTGTCAGTGGGCTGGTTTAACTGCGCCTCCCCCATTTCCTAATTCTAAAATTGTTGCATTGTGAATTTGTTCCCATTAGTTTTAGCTTGAACAGGCTCTTCGCCCCTGGGAACTCGGCGTTCATTGGCCAGAGCTGAGCCATTGTTATTACAATTATGTTTCAAATGATGTGTGGGTCTTGCAAAAATGTCTTTCGTTCCCAGAGAAAAAACACTGGGCTTTGGGTGTTCTGCTCTGACTTACTCGTATTTGTGAAGAATTAAAAATGCTTGTCTGCCAGAGTTCACTGTCGTTCAAGGAAAGGAATCTTATCTTACTGTAAGACCTTGGGTTGCTCCTGGGTTTCCGAGGTGCATTGCTGAAGTCAGCACGAATCCTCACTGCGGCTGGTGTTCGGTGAGACAAGTGTACTTGGCTGTAATTCTCCTGAAACATGGCTTTACACTGTGCCATTTGATTAGGCTAATTCATATAAGCATCTGCAAGGCTTTAAACAGGAATTCTTGTGTTTTGTAGATTCTGGTATTGCTGCATTGAGGCTAATGTAGCATGTAGGTTGCAATGTTGGTGAAGTGGGTGTCTTTCAGCATATTTGTCACCCATGGGTGCGCTGGGGCCTGGTGCAATGATGAGTGTGTTCCTTATTCTTCCTGCTGTTCTGTCTGTTGATGTGCCTGGGGTGAGGGGGCAGGAGTTTGATCTCGATTTTCCCTCTTCAAGTTATACGTTCAAGTCTTGAAACATTTGTGTGTAGGCGCGTCATAAATGCCATATCATATCATGTATCTATGGCAAAAAAAAAACATATCAATTGAAGAACTTAAAACCAATGGCAGCACTGATGCTGCCCTTTGTGCAGTCATACAATGAGGATGTGACACATCTATTTGGCAATATTAATCAGAACAAACATTCTTTCTTTCGCTTCTTCCCACTCTCATTGTCTCCCTCTCCCTCTTTCAATCCAGCCCTGGTTTCACCAAAGCCCAGACCTGTCTTGTCCATGGAGCCCACCCCTGCCCGCAGGCCACACCTACACCACTGCTTCATCTACAGAGTTTTCCAAACTTCCCTGTTGACCGTCCAGTCCTTGTTACCATTCCTCTTACTGCGACTGAGACATACTAGCACTCATTTCCTGCCAAGAACCAATCTAAAAAAATTGCTTGTATAGGATCAGGAAATATTCTATATAGGGGGTCATTATGAGTTTGCCAGCATCCCTCCAGCAATTCCGGCGGGATACGGGCAAACAAACCTACTGTTTCTGCCACCTGATATCCCAGAATTTCCAGGATGTTACAGGTGGCGGAAAGGGTGGTAAATCCCCATTTGCAACTGGGTAAGGGAGCTTAACCCATCAGGTGGCTAATAGAGCTGGCGAGAATACACAATACCCGTCCACCGTTGCAGCCACCAGATGCCCTTCCCCTGGTGGCGCCTTTTTTTTCCCGCCTCGCCGGAACTTGTAATGTCCCGGTGGCGCCGGGAAGTCAGGCAGTGGATTCTGTGTTTCTGGGTCGGTGGCAACCCTCCGGTTGTACCGATGGGTTACCGCCAACCTCGGAATGAGCCCCCAAATGTCTTGATCGAATAGGTACAAACATTGTTTTTAAAAATATACCCTGACCTTTATTAATAAGCACTGCTGCAACAGGTGCATGATGCTAAAACAGGGACGAAGCGTAACAATTTGTTTTTATGATTTTCCCTGCGATGATTGCATGAGCCAGTCAGTCAGGGTTTTTCATGCTATCCCTTTTTTGCCTTTCTTCAGTCTCTCAGCTGGACAATCAATTGGAGCATCCGGAGAAGCAACTCATTATCTGCAGTTGGAGCATGTATTGCTAATAACCTCCATCGATTCCCCTCATCTGGGGCAGGCGGGCTGCATACTTGGGGAGCACCGGAAACTCACGACCTGGCCTGCGTTTAATTAAAATGGAGAGGGCTGCAGCTGACATAATTGGTGGCTACAATTAAATTGAAAATAAAGACCCAATCGTGCTACTTTGAACTAAGCAAGGTGTGATGTAAGTGCGCTCCTTACGAACCCCGTTAATGCTATACATGATTATCGCGCTAAGTGTTGCAAATTACTGTATTGCGCAAGAAACTCCTTTATACATTGGCCTATTGTTGCGCACGCATTTGTATGCAAAGCGAAAATATCTCAAAATAGTCTGTTTTCTGTGTCACCGGATTCTAAGCGTTCTATTACTTGATAAAGCCTTCTACGCAGCCTGCGCGGTGCTATAATTGCCGGTAAGGCGCCGGCATGCTGGCCACCCTCCCCATTGTTTCAGTCTTTCATGGGAACCTTTTGTGCTGTTGTCACACAGCTGGGCTTTGTTCCTGGATGTTTCCAGCCCGGCGCCCCAGCAGAGACTGCTTCATAACTTAAACTGCACAGCGCCATTTTCACAGCGGGGGCAGCAGTGTGCATCTTCAGAAAGCGGCATTAATAAAATGGCGCCACAATGAACATGGTAATTCTTGGCCGCAAGGTAGGATACAAAAGCAGAGGCACTCTGCTGCACTATTAAAACAAGTAGACTTTTTTTGCATCAATTACCAAAATTGCACACCTTCAAATTATAAATGTACTGCTTTCCTACTGAGTGTGAGCGTTCTTCGCTCGTTGTCTCTTGTCCCTTTCTCACTTAATTATACTGCTTGGGAATGTGTCTGTGCGTAGTCTGAATTGGGCTATAAATATACATGGGTTCCTGCTCCCCATTCCCACCCTCCACACAGACGCACGTTTACCTCTTATCACGTACACGCATGATCAAGCAACTTGGGGAACGTGGACTTTGACACGTCTAAGGCTCCTTTCCTGCACTTGGGCGACTGCAAAAATACTGCCATTTGAAATCCAATCGCAAGAGAGAAGGAAAGCCTCCTAAATGATCTTCTCTTCCCCTTCAAAAGTGTGCTTCTGGGAATGTCCCACAATGCACCTGCATATTCTGTCACCACACCCTACTTGTTGGGGGCTGCTCCGGATCACCGGGCAGCCCCATACTTAGGTCGGGTGGCAGCCGACCAAGCACACACGGGCAGCGCTCACGCTGCATTCACAAAAGGGTGGGGGTTCATCCCACCCGCTCTGGGGACACCGGAGCTCCGCACATGATCCGGATGGCAACCAGCCTACCGCGGCCCCGGCTCTGGGGGCACCCAGGCCGGGGTCGGCACCCTGGCTCGACTCACAGGGCCAGGGGAACACAGGGGGATGGCGTTGCCCGGCAGGGGCACCGTCCGGACGGCGTTGCCCGGCAGGGGCACCGTCCTGGAGCTGGGCCCCTTCCTTGGGCCCAGCACACGTGGTGGGGCACCCGCATGGTGCCCCCAAAGACACACACACACGCGGAGTCAGTTGAGTCTCGACTGACGAGCCGGAAGCGGCTCGTTTACTTTATTAGCTTGGTCACGTGGTTGCCCACGTGACCACATCAAACACCCTTGGGCGATACCATGCCTCCCAACAGGGGAGACACGTAACACTACTCTAAGAATGAACTAGATTCTCCCTCGGTAAGCCTGCTCCGCAGCATGTCTGCAGTCCACCTTGTCTACCCGTCTGCACTTCCCTCTGGGGACTTAGGGCGAGGGAGGAGATGCACGGGCATTGATGCATAACGTGGATGCTGGAACCCAAAAGGGGCGCAGGCAGGAGTTTTAAGCCCTTCGTGTCGTTTTAGTTTTTGAACATTGGTACCATGGCCAGTCTGTGGTTAACCGTGATAATATATATAAAAAAATACTAACATGTAGATGTATTTGGAAAAATGCACCTTCTAAAAGAGAGTGCAGATCGATCTCACCACAGATTGTGGGGATGCTCAATGCCAATTGGTCCAATGGTGTCTAGTTAAAATGATCCGAAGCCTAAGGGTGGCAGATGCTAGGACATTCTAGTCCCCCAACTGGATAATGTAGTGAGTGTAGGGCCTTTGCGGTATCAATGATAAATATATATATATATAGTGTTGGGAAAAGCTAAGTTAAGTAGTAGTAGCAGTGCCACAATTGGCAAATAAGGTGACATAAACAAATTAAATGCAATTATTAAAAAAAAAACAGCAAGATGGGGGACAATTTCCACAAATCAAAAAACTGATAAACATTCTGACCAAAATGCAGAACCAAAATCACACCGGTGCTCCTAATTTCCTTAAAAGCTCACATGAGCAGCCTTAGGTAGAGGATTTCAAAGTCAGACTCGGGGGCTTACCGCCCATGCAATCCCTGCAGGAGCGACACTCTTTTTGACTTGATCTCTTGATCAACACACTTAACTACGCTTACCCTCTATCCAACTACCCCACATTCCCCAGATGAATGCTTCTGCATGCTCAATTTACAGCAAATTAGGCCTTGCCACAGAGACTTTTGCTATTGTTAACGATGCATTACTTTACCAAGCACCTGATGTCTGTATACAATACTGCAAGGTACATCTCTGTAACACACCTGATATCGTACCTCTCTATGCACAAGTAATCAAGCAATATATATATAACCGTATTCTTATCCCTAGGGCTAGGAGTGCTTTATAAATGTACTAAATAAATAAGTAAAATAAATAAATCGAATTTCGGAAGAGGAATGAATGAAATATATGACATTATTCCACTGGGTTAGATAAATCGATCAGAGCACTTCATATCATCAATCATTTTCCATACTTGTGTCAGCAAACACACTTATTTGGTACTCAAGTGTAGGCCGATTCAATGTGACCCAAGCTTTTGAAAGAAGGTCTCATTTCAGTATTGATGAGAAAGTGTGTACAACCCAACGTTGCTCTCTCTGCTTGAGGTTTTGTCTGAAAGCTTTTTGGCAATGCCCTAGTTGCAGAGACGTACAGCCTGATTCATTGAATTATCTGCGCGTAAAACGCAGATTTGCGTGTCATCTGCCCAAAAATCCCTGTTTGAGGTATGAGTATTTTCGGGCAATATGGCGCGCAAATCTGCGTTTTACGCGCAAATAATTCCATGGATCAGGGGCTTAAGGTACTACATCCGGTATACTGGATAGTACTGCAACCAGCACCAACGTGTGTTGGGCTTTGCTGGAGGCTCTGCTTTGCTGAAATGAAAAGCTTGGAAATAAGAGACCTATGGATGAAAGGAACGCTGATTGTCAAATAACGCATCGAGGCGCCTCTGCCTGTCTTCTCGGAGAGAAGCATTACAAAGATAGTACAACCTACGGAAGGCGAGGGTAATGGGCCCGGACCAGCTGAAGACAAAGACGTCCATCTTACCTCCAATAGAGGAGGTGTTATCCTCCCTCACCTGTCTCAGGAGGATAGATCAAGGGGCAACGTGCTCTCCTTGGAAGCAAGACGACACGGAGCAACACAGGTACAATCCCCAGGTCCGTGCTTAGAAACCTCTGGGTAATAAGCGCCTTATAAATAACCTATCATATGATTAACACACAGCCAACTTCTTCTGCACCACTTCAGAAAATACACAACTCTCCCCGCTTCCCCAGAATCACCATGGAGATGAACCAGTATCATCTGTGTTCAACTGACACTACAGACCATCTGAGCTGGGTCAGAGGGGACATACCAACATTATTGCAGGTATGTCCTTCACTTCTTCAAGTTGACTCGAGAGCAAGTGATTGGCATAGAGGACATTACCAAGTTGCACTCTTTGACTGCAAGCCTCAGACAAAGAGCAAATCAAAGGTAAAGCTGGACCTTGCATTCCCATTTCTTGCTTGTGACGATGAATCAAGCTATTATGGCGTATGCCATCAACAGCTGATAATAAATCCTGCAAAATCAATGCAGCTGTCTTTCTTTATTCACCTGTCCAGGAGTTTTTCACTCATCGGCAATATTGTTGTTTACAGGTAAAATAATGAGAGCCAAAATGGCTGTCATCCAGAAGCCTCTCTTGCTCAAAATAACTAGAGAGTTGGTATGTCACCTTCTTTCTACGATCTTACCAAGGATGGCGAGGCTTGAGACAGGTCAGTTGGTAGCTGGTTTGTTTGGGTATAGTTTAGATTTCCTCTGATGTAGTGTGACCATGTCATATCTGCAAGTCAATAAATCAAAGTGACTGTATTTACAGACTGCACCTTCTATTTGACCACTGAGAAAATACATAAATAGCTGACTTTTGTGTTACCTCCATGTCCTGCACCACCAACTCGGAATAAAACAGGCATCTTACTCTGATGTTCACCGAAAATCATGGAGAAAGGTGACTCACACCTCCTAGTTCTCCTCGACCTCTCTACTGCATTCGACATGAACACTTCACACTCACCAGATTACTTACCAACAGAATGGGTTTCTGAGCCACCGTTCTCAGCTAGTTTGCATCTTACCTCTACAACAGGCACATGGACGTCTAGACGGGCGACTTCAGGTCAGATCACCACTGGGTGACCTGCGGATTCCCAATAGGCTCAATAATGCTTGCGTGTGATCTTTGATCTATGCATGGAGACATTGGGATACTTTTCAATAACCTCAACATTTTACTCCACCAATACGCGGACAATACCCAATCATATCTAATAATCAGTGGTAGGCTGGACATTTCATGCCTTAAGAATTGCCCCTGATGCTTCCAAGCCTGCAGCAGCATTGTTCTTATCTGTGCGTCATTCCCGGGGTCATGCCCGGGTGATTTCTCTGGACCTGCAGCAATATGCTTTTCTATGCCCTGCGTATCAAAATGGCGACGAGGGCACGTGGAACGGGAGGTGGAGTGACCCTTACTAATGCTTTCCTATTTATGAGGTAAGGAGTCTTGTATTTAATCCATCCGAGTATGTTTTACAAACATGGTACCTCGCCTTTGGTGGAGCTCACTCTATAATTTTCTGCAAAGCATAACCATATATTTTACTAACATTTTCTGGAATCTTAAATTCTCATGTGCTTTATGGTCAGTGAGAGTGAGCTTGGATCTAGGGGCGGAGAGCACAGCATATGGGTCTGCTGTGATCATTTAGAGCCCAAACAATCTCTAAACTATGGCGTCATTTACATGCGTGTGTACCATTGAGGACACAGGCACAAGAACAACCACAGCATTGTTTTATTTTCTGTCGATTTTATTGATAGCATTATGCTTCCCAATGCCATTAATGAAAACATTCATGTATGCCCAGGTGAGGCAATAGCAGCCAAAAGTTTTCATGATATACTTTCAACGTATACTACCACCAAGTTGCGTTTTTGAAGTATCCTACAAGTTATCATCTTAGATTCAAAAATGTAGCACGTCGCTATCTCTACTTTCCCTCTGTTATTTAAACATGCTATTATGCTTCACATCTTGGAAAAACCTTCTCTAGAACCATCTCTCCTTTCTCATTTCCGTCCCATTTATCTTCTTCTTTATCTTTCTAAACTATTGGAACATCTTGTCTATTCCAAGGTTCCCTCCCTTTTCACCCTAAACTCTATTTTCCCTCGTTTTCAATCTCGGTTTCGACCTCTTCCCTAGACTAAAACTTCTCTTCTTTAAATTTGTGATTTTTTGCTCTCTGTTCGCTACTCTAAACACTCTTCTATTCTCATACTTTTGGATCTATCCACTGCCTTTAACAGGGTAGACCATACACTACTTCTTCTGTCTCTTTCTTCCTTTGGGATTTCTGGCTCTGTATTATCTTGGTTTAAATCTTACTTATCTAATATTACTTACGCTGTCTCTTGGGACGGCACTTGCTCTGATGCCATTCCTCTTTCTCATAGTGCCCTAAAGGGGTCTGGCCTCAGTCCATTTCTCTTCTCTCTTTTTCCTCTACACTGGCTAGTATTATATCTTCCTTCGGGTTATCTCATCACTTCTATGCTGACGACACCCAACTTAGCATATCTTTTTCCTCCTTTGCATCTACTAGTCACACAAATCTTTCGACCTGTCTCTCTGCAACAAAAGCTGGATGTCTGACCACTTCCTTGATCTTAATGCTTCAAAAACTGAAGTTCTTTTCTTCCCAGCTTGTACAATTCCTCCTTCTGTTCCTCCTTCTTTTGTTCTGTTTCCTCCTTCTCGCCTTCCTTACTGCCTTAATCTTGGTCTTCATCTTGACATTCACCTATCTTTCGCCTACCACATTTCTATCACTTTGCACTCCTGTTGATTCCATCTCTTTAACATTCGCCAAGTTAGGGCCCTCCTTACTTTTAACACCACTAAATATCTAATATTTTCTCTCATTTTTTCACAAGTGTTCTCTTGTTCTGGACTTTTCTTTGGTCTTCCTGTCTCTTGTTTAGCTCCTTTAAAGTCTGTTTTCAATTCTTCTATTTGTCTGTTTTATTCGGTACCTATTCATGATTCTATTTCTACCTCTTTAGCCTCTCTCCGTTATCTACCCTATCATTCTCGGCTGAAATGTAACTTTCTATGTATTGTATTCAAGTTTCTCTATGGTCTTGCTGCTGTCTTTCATCCCTTGTTTCTTTCTATGTCCTCTCCCGTGCTCTTGGCTCTCAGTCCTATTTTTCATTAACTGTACCTTGTGCGTCTTCACACTTTTGCTCTTTTTATTTGCTTGCTTCTCTTCTCCGGAATGTTCTCCCTCTTTCTTTACGGTCCATTGATTCATATCCTACTTTGCGTGTTGCTCTGAAAACCTTTTTACTTCAATCGTAATGTTGTACTTTAATTAATGTTGTTACTGAAAGTGTTTATCTGCTGTGTATTGTATCATAATCTACTCTCGATATTGTACTGTAAATTGGCTTCTGTACAGCACCTCGTTGTAAGGTTCTATATAAATAACAAATACATACAAATACATATATTGCTAGACATGGGCAAACAAGTATTTTAATCTCAATAATAAATAATAGTGACTGTTGTTAAAATTCAGTTAGTTCAATACAAAGTGTTTTCTGTGTCTTTTTGCTCAGGCAACCATTTTAGACAGAATCGTTGATATTCACAATCCAACAGCAAAGCAAAATGTGCAGTACGCATGCTAAATAGACCATTGTAAGAATTAAGCACACGCAGGCATACTCGTCTAATGAACCCCAGAAAGGTGCTTATGAACTAATCTTGCCTACAGACGGAGTTGGCATGCAAAGATCGGGCTAAATAGAAACAGATGAGAGAGAGAGAGAGAGACAGAGAGACAGAGAGAGAGAGAGAGATAGATAGAGATGGGGAGATAGAGATAGATGAGGAAGAAGATGGATGAGTGAATGGCTGGGAGATTGGGGTGTTTGGATGAGGGAGTGGGTGGGTCGGTGGAGGGTTGGACTGATAGTGGATTGGTGGATGTGTGGATGTGGATAGATGGAGGGATACAGGATTTGATAATTGATGCTTAGAGGGCAATAGACTTACACACCAGAATGGTGGGCAGACAGTTAGCTGGGAAGATCGATGGAAAGCCCCTTTCATAGAGAGACAGGTATGCTGTTTCTGTTACTTAGAATGTGAAGCCTTCCACCTGTACATCCGTCATGCCTAATCAGCCTGTTCCATGTATGTGCCATCAGTCAGAAAGACATACCGGCGGTGAGTCAGACAGATATATCATGCGATCTGTTCACTTCTTGGTTTTATAAACATTTTTGGGGTGCTACTTCAATGCAGTCATAAGAAATGTTAACGTTTTCATGTGCATTGTTTCGTACGAAACACGGAGCGGAGTGACAGTATGTGCATACAAACACACCACAATGTTTACAATGAAGCACTTTTCTCAAACTTTGAGAAAACGATTCCGAAGCACTGCACCTATATTTAAAAGTGGCATTTAGCAGACAAGTGTGGGATGATTAAGATTCCTTCCTAAATGGTCTGACTGCTTCTTGATTCGTCGATTCTTTTCAACTGATTAATTCTTGAATATTCATGTCTATTAAAAGTGCGCCTAATTGTCCTATCTTCTTAGCAAGTGCCTCGTGTAGCTAGGCACCTGCTCGAGACCAAGGTAAATCAAACATAATGGCTGTAGTTTTGTGCAATTAAGGAGAAAACGTGCCTTTCCTGGTGGCGTGGGCCTATTCCAGGCATGTGTAGAGGCAAACAGAATAGTTATACAGCAAGGAAATGTTGTAACGACTTCACTGAATGTATCCGACAGAGAATTCCTTGTTGTAGGTAAACGTGTGCCCACTTGATGTGTGTAAGTATGTGGTAAAATACTCAGGTAGGCCGGGCTGTGCATCTCTCTCTTTCTCTCTCTGTCTCTCTGCCTGGGTGTCTCTGCACCATGCTCTCGTTGTTGGCGAGCCTCTCATGCAAACCCTTACAAGGTTGGCTTTGATCCACTTCCGTGGCAGCCAACTTAGGTTCTTAGGATCTTCTTTAATGCTGTTAACCTTGACACCTCCACCTGAAGCAGCCGATGGTGGGAGTACTCTTGAGTACAGTTCTTAGCTGGGCACGAGAACCTCTAGGTTGGTATCACTTGGGAGGACAGATTGGAGAGGCAGTGGACTGCTGTCAACTCCCCTCCAGAGTCCAAAACAGAGAAAAAGCAGGAAGTGGGATGCAGACAGTGGTTTCATCCCAAGATCTGTGTGTTCAGGTTTAGCTTCCAGCAAAAGTGGAACTCATTTAGGGCTGAGGCAGTGAGCATATATAGGTGACATTGCAGTGCACATACGGCTTTTGAGTGTCTTGAGGAATGTCTAGCATGAGTGCAGCCGCGTGGCATGAGTCTTGCATCTCTGTGTATTTCAGGTCTTACAGGATGTCTGCTGTCTGTCTTCTCCCTCTATTCTTTTACTGTGCATGCTAGCGGATTGTTCCATTGCTGGTACAGAAGAAGGGGAATAAGGTGGAGGTACGAATTTGATGCACGGAAGAGGCACGTGCATCCACACTACACAGCTTTGAGGAAATCCTTAGTCATAACAGTTAAGTAATGGTCGCCCTGTATCTTTGCTAATTCTATGGGAGAAAATGGTTCTCTCACAAAAACAAAAAAACTGTGACGCAACCCCATTGACAACACTTCCTTGTTTGAAAAGGAATGTCAAACAGGATTGGAAAATGTTACAAGGAAAGTGGAAAAGAAAAATCTTGATTTCAAGTAATTTGCAGCCTCAAACATTTTCTGAGAAAAACGAACAAGCATGTTTACATTACAAAGCCAAGACGCTATCTACATTTATCAGACATGGTGAAAAAAACGATTGACACACGTAAATCAATGGCAGGTGTACAATGCAGACTGTCTTAAGGAATACGTGGAATGTAAGCAATACACTTGTTATATACAATGCATCATAAAGAATAACTTCATAAAGAAATGTACAGCTTCAACATTCGTACACAAGCTTTCCATTCCTTCATTTACAATGCATCGCAAGCCACACAGCGCATTGCCATTCAGACATCCATCACAAAGCCAAAAACAAGATGGAGGCAGCCATCTTGCATCAAAAGAGAAGAGGGACTTACCACGCAGAACCGTGAGTCTAGTGGATACACTAATTTCTCCAACATTGTTAGAGGCCACACATTCATAAATTGCCTCATCTCTCGGGGTCCTCAATGGCTGTATTCTGAGGACGGACCCAGAGCCATCGTCGAACTCTATCACCTGTGGGTGGAAACGCAAGCTGTCACAGGTGTTGTAACTGTTCCCTACCTCTTAGACAAGTAGAGGAGATCATGAAAAAAGAATGTCCCATTACTCCTCCACCAACTTGCAAACCCTCCCATATTCTGTATGTCAAAATAACAGAGTGTACACATTTTCCAACTTATGCAACATTCTGAAGGTTGGCATAATTAGATGCTGAATGTCAATGTTACTAAAGGGAAGCCTCTTTGTTATAATGAATGTTCTTGTATACAAAGCACATACAGCATGGATGACGGAGTACTGTGTGTAGGCAATAACATACCAGAATATATACTTGTCAGCAGTTGTTGCAGGTAAGGCATGAGCCTATAGACTCCCAAGAGTACATTGTGCCCTGATACTTAACTTCATACATGCGTATTCTAGTTCTTTAGCAGGCTGTTGTTGTGGTCCAGAAAACGTGGCTAGTTCACGCTCCAGTGCATCTCCTACACCCATGCATTGTTTTGCACCGCTCAGCAGGCAACATTTTGGAGTTACTTTAGAATGCGTTTCACACGTTTTCTGAGTATACAGCTAGAGGGGTGACCCCACAAAATCAAAGTAACACAAGCAAATGTATTTTGTTTTGGGGTGCGTAAAACAATAACAGAAGGCACTGAACCTTTCTGGCAGTAACAGTCAGGGATGGCGCCAGGTCCTTTCAACCCTTCAAAAGAAAGGGGCCACAAGCCTCAGCGGGGACCCCAGTGACTGCCCCGATATTACCAGTCTAATAACACAGAAATATATTCCTTACATTCAGGGACTTACAGTGTGCGCTTTGAGGCACTCCCCTTACAAGCTGTGTTTGCTGAGCCCATCCTGCCGTCACTTCCATTTGGAAAAACAGAAGTTCCTCCATGTCAGCCAGTTGGTTCCAAAGAAGGATTCATTGTTATTCAGCGGGCATTCAGTGTTTCAGCTCCCCGCTGGCTCGCCGTCTCGTGATAATTGGCGGCTATTAAACTTATCTTTATCGCCATTATAATGTATGCCATCCACGGGTGCCTCAGACTGCTTTCTGCTCAAAGCATGGCGGGGGCCAACCATCATGTTGAAATGGGCCCCCACACATCTTCAGCCGGACCTGGTAACAGTGCTGCGGGTCTGCCAGCTGGACTGACAGTAAATGCATAAACTAAAGATTTTTTAATAAAAAAATAATAATCATTGGCCCCTAAAATGGATCTTTACAATCACACATATCCTATTTATTTCAGGCAGACGTATGCAGGAAGCATATACTGCAGGTAATGAAAGGAGGGATGAATACAACTCAACCCATGGTTCCTGCTTTAAGAACAGTGCCTGGAAGCCGAGATTTCAGTGTGTTTGTGCCTTTTATACACGGGTGTAAACTGGTTCTGCAGGGCACTTAAGGCTGATGGGATCAATACATCTCACCCCAGCAAAACACACTAATTTATGCAAGAGTAGTGATTGGCTAAAGGTGGGCCACAGCAAATTAAGGAAATGTGCAGAAATGTACCACCAGCACAGAGGAGTTGCAAAAACACAGCAAAGTACAACGCATCGACTAATAAGCAAATCTAACTTTGCAACACGAACATTGAATGTCCTGTGACATGTGCCATGTCCTCGGGTGTATTCACATCATGTCTCCTGATGAGGATGGTCTGCATTCCCATGGTACACCGGCATTTGGAGGATACCGTCTAGCCTATCAGAGGGGGCTCTCGTTGCGGCCTTGATGAACAGTTCACCAACTCTGGCTAGGGCTCTCGTTGCCAACCACGTGCCCTGAGCCATTGTGCAGCCCCCCCTCTTTCAAGCGTCGAGCAGTTTGAGCACATATTGCATGTACTTTACTGGCAAATAGCTGCATGGATGGGCCTGCCATTAAACACGTAGGATTCCAGAGATGTGCAGTGCCTCGTGGTGGGTGCCTCAGACACATGTGGGTATGCACTTGACTGCTCGCAGCTTCTTCCCCTCCTGCTTCAATTAATGGCTCCTCCCTGACACCTCGGCCCACAGACCCTCCACTCCCCACCCTACCTGAGACTGGGTGATCTGCTCCCCACTGTTCTCTCGCCTGGTTGCTTTTACATCCATTACTACCAAACTGTCTGCCCTCCCACTCTCCTGTTAGCTCCCTGCCCTCTTGTTTCTCTCTTTCCCTCATCATGTTCTTCCCCCTGTGTTTATAAAGCGTTCCATTGCATCCTAAAGCTAGGTCTGCCCTCAATAAATATACTAATAATAATAATAATAATAATAAGACGAATAATAAGTGCCTCCTTCCCTTGACTTGGTGGGACCAATGAATTTACACAATCGATTGACTGCTCGTCTCCCAAGGCCTGCATTGTATATGGCCTTGCTTGGATACTGAGACACTGAGGTCAGGACACTGTGAGACAAGGGTCCTGATAACTGGTTACCCCAACAGGTCTGGGGATAATATCCTGTTAGTTTTGAACTTGGGAAAGATTATCTTCAATGAAGAATGGTAGTTGGGAATGAGACTTCTCTTTCCCTGCTGTCACCACTAGAACACTGTTGAAATATCCTGCTACAGGAATTGTTGTTCACCTTGATCCAGGCCACTGCTGTGTTCCCCAACGACGACACGCACTTCTATTTTCCTTCTTCAGATGTATGTTGGTGGCCCTCCAGTTCCATGTAGTCTCTGGAGACTTTCAACATTACTGGAACTGCCACCATAATCATAGGAACCCCCAGCAGTAGACCCGTGGTAACAGGAGACGAAACAGTTTGGATATTAACAAAACATTTGCATCAAAAGGTCTTTAACAGGCAGCCATGACATTCGGAGAGTCGCAGCATCAGGACCAGTATTCCATTCCACCAATCATTTCCCAGCTTTATCTCCAGTGAAAATGAACAGCTACTATTCAGAGGAAACAGGTTCTCGGACTTGCCTATGGAACGGTGTACACTTTCCCTCTGGTTCTACTAAACTACCGGGGTCCAACTCTGGTGACCTCCCGTGACTACTAGAGACTTCTCTGTTGATCTGAAAAGAGGCTTCTAAAAGTAATGAATGCCTACTAAGTGTTCATAAAAGTGCTTACTTACGTGCAACAGTAGATACAACACAATTAGAACTGTATCCTTGGGTGTGCACCCATCATTGGATCCAGCTGTTCGTTATATGCTGTCTTTGTCAGGCCACATCTCCCTGAAGCAGTGGGCCCAGGGTGCTCAACCGTTGCTTTACTTGGTGGGTCAATGATGCTTGGAAGTCATCTCATACTGTTTTAGATAAGGGGGCGGGGGTGACCTTGGAGTTTGAACACATGCCTCAGGAGAAGCTTCATCATACCATCTGCACACTGCACATTTTCCGCTGGCATCCTTTAAATGCCAGAATTCAACTACAATTGAATGTTTGCCACACAAGGCTATCCATTGTGCCACAACACGTTATCTACCCCCCTCAAAGCTACAGATGGTAGGTTGCCTTTGTGCCCTAGGAGACAGGCCATTTATTGGATGAAGCCCCTCAGTTTTCTGGTCATTAACCCGAAAAAGGGATCGTTCTGGTCTGCAAAGTCTCTTTGGAAGACGCGTCTCATTTCATGAGGAAACTGTTTACCTTTCGACCTTTCAATTATCAATTATCCCTAGAGAATTGGTTATAGTCCTACTCCTTGGACTAGGTCTGTTTGTGAATTTTATTTAATTTTGTGTTCTTGTAGTTATCTCATATGGTTTTTTTATCCGTTTTTTTACTGTTTTTAATCCTTGCAATTTGGATTTGGAATGTCATAATGTTCTGTGATTATGTGTGCAATCGCTGTGGAAAGCAGTCTGTTACTGTTTTAGGTCCTTTTCACAGTACATAGCGAACCTCAATAAATTAATCACCCTTACAAATATCTTTGTGGCGGTGATGGTTGAAGGCAGGGGCATGCGTCATCCATGCGTCTATACAGAGGTAGCAGTACTGCAGAGTCATTTGTGCTAAAAACGCATTTGCTCACACACCCAATCTTACAGTATTACATGATGTATTTCAGTGCATGTGAATGGTGCATGAAGCTACTGTTTTATTTTTATTTTTTATACTGCGATTCCATGACTTGTTCTGGGCTTCATGTGAATGCATTTGTTAAGAAAATACTGCGTGATCACGTTAAATGAGCAATTTTCAAGACCTGCTTGTGCTGCGTCATATCGGTTGTCCCGCATGAAGCATGACATCTCCTTTCACTCTCAGTGTCTTCGACTGCAGAGTTGCACGGATTTCTACACCTCCCAACCAAACTGCCTCAAGGTCCAATGTGCTATGCACAAGGCGTTTGCAAGGCCTTAGCTACGAAGTCTATGCTGATCCATCACCAGTTGGAGTCACACTCAGTATGTTTTGTGTTGCTTTCTCTTTTCTCTGTCCTATTATATCATAACAAGGGATTTGAACTTCTTCGATGAGCTGGCTATTAAAGCATTGCTCTTTCTCATGCGGCCCTGGCATATGCCCTCCGCTCAGGGTTCAGCATTACATTAGGCAGTCTTCGCTGACAGCTTGCTGGCACCCTTGGTGACATTATCCACCAGATGTAGAGTTCAACGTCTGGGATTTTATTAGATGTGCAAGAGTCACCCTACTGCTTGTCCATGGCATGCTGTTACTTCCACCTGTGGCCATTGTTTGCAAATTCTCTGCGAAGGGCTTTTTAACTGTCTTCTGCTCAATCTGTGTTGGTCGGCTAGGCAGGTCTCCTTCTCATATGTGCTTTTCCTGTCATCGGCATGTGAGTTACAGTAGTTCTCTGTTAGCCATTTGCTAATTGCAATGTCCACTAATTGTATGCCCAAGGCAATTTCCGCAAATCACACAACGATCCGTGCCAGGTCTGCGGGTCACAAGCACCTGCGACTCGCTAACTTGCCTTCTCTTCTATTAAGTAGTTTTGCAACATTTTTCTTAGCACATTTCAAGCTGTTCATTTCTGCTGGTGAACTGCCGTGCTGTACTGGTACTGCACTGCCGTGTTCGTGCATATGTCTTGCGATCATTCTTTGGGGTAGCAAGTTTGACAGCGAGCAACTCACAGCTGGTCATTTCACTGTTACCCATCTCACCATATTGATTACATTGGATTTCAACCAGGCTTCGAGTGTATAAAATATCTTACAACAACATGGATGCTTACGGCGTGGGCTCAGATATGGGACCCCGCAGGGTATTCGTCTACCGGGGTAGCACTTGCAATATCACGCTACATTGCACGGCTCTGTACACAAAGTCCAAATGCCCATCTCACGTTAACGCTCATCAATTGCCTGTATTTCGAGGAATTAAATACATTTAATGCTGCACTGATGTTACTCATGGGTATAAGCAAAAACGATAGTGGGTGAACTAACTGCAACACTTCGTCATGATAGCAACATTAACTGTGCCCTTATTTCTTGCTGGTATGATGCTAAATATGTGCTGTATATGTATTTATTTAATCAGCAAGTATTTATGTTTTAAAATTAAAGCGTTATGCTTCCAAATGTAATCCTCACATCATCACTTGCAAGACATGCATGCACTTGTTGTTGCATCTCCCGATTTCATGTCAACCCACACATTAAGATTTCCACGCTGTATATAAATGTAACGATCTTTTACACTGTCATTGTTTATGAAAAGAAAACATTAAAACAACCTCTTTAAAGCGCCGATCTAAACTTTTACGCAACAGTGTGAAATGCCTCATTTCAGTTTTTGCTCCTACGCTAATCCTTAAAGCCTTCCACTGAAATAATAACAAAGCTGTTGCTTCCAACTCACACACAACATGCCAAGAACATGTTAACTCTGAATCTTGCAAGCTGAGAGTTGCTTATTGGCATTCGTGTTTGGGCCAGGATCCCGGCTCTCCACAGAGAGTGCTGGTAACAACTCGCCTCGTTGGCCGGGAGAACCTCAAATTGCAGTCTCCGACCGAGCTCAACATGTCACACACACAGATCCCATCTTCCTCTCACAGAGGCAAACATGGGATTAGAAGGTGAGCTATCAGTGAGTAGAGTTCAGCATGAAGAAAGAGCTATTGGGCAGTACCATCAAAAAGCCTTCATTTCACCATATCTTAAAGAATTGCACCGCAAATTTTCTCTCAAACTAAAGCCGATTTCGAGTGGTCATCAGGACTAGCAGCACACCCTATTTACTAGGTCCTTCTGAATGTCAACCGAGGTCGCAACGGCCTGAGATCTCTATCGTGGGATCACTGTGCCAGTACAGTAAGGGCATCTTTGAGTTGCCATGTGGAATATTGTGCTTGCTTCAGAGAGATCTAGATCGGCAGATGAAAAGGAAAATAGTCCTGTGGACAAGGAGTGGCACAGCTTGCGGGTGTCAGCATACCACAGGATCTGATAGCATCACACAGACTACTTCACAGGAGTACTGAGAGTTGCCTCTGTCTGCACATCCTAGAACTTCAGATTCCATAAGCACTATGAAGAAGGAAGGACGAGCAGCCATGTCGACTGCTCTCTATATTCCTGAGAAGGAGATGTTTAGGAATGCCACAAAGTCATTCTGGGCTCTGATTGAAAACAGACTAATCAATTATTAAAGGGTTCTCTCAGAATTGTTAATGGTAGACCATTTAAAAAAAAAAAAACAATGTACTTTAGATCGCACGAATAAGCTAACCGAAAGGCATCGGAGCACAGAATAGAGGAGTTTATCATGCCGTAATAAAATAGTTTCTGTGTCCTGAGGGAAGCAGCTTTTACCCCTACAGAACATGGGGAAGCATGTCATGATCACCCCAGGGTCTCACTCTCTTCTTACCCATATGTGTGGTCTACTTCACATTACCAAATGGGAAGTTGAAAAAAAAAATTAGGACAACTAGCTTGCAATTGTGGTGGCAATGGTAAGTGGTACATTGAATAACATGGAAAGAGGAAAGGAAATGACATCAGAACCGGCACAATGAGGTGAATGCAAATGAATACATCGGAAAATCACATGACTGCGTTACAGGCAAGAAGGCGGGTTGGCCACAGGAAAGAGCAGGAAGTCAGACAATCTGTGCACGGATGCTCTCTGCATCTGGCTCAGCAGGGAATGATAAAGCGGAAAGGCAAGCCCATCCAGGCACATCATGTGTGTTATACAAACTGCACAACATTTGCCTACATGCACTGACCATATATATATAATAAACTAAAGGACTGGTTATAATAGTTATCATCCGAGCTGCTGCATTGCCAGGGTTCTTTTAATGTGCCCATGTGTTCATAGGGACGTTCAGATGTGCTCCCTGCAGGTGCAAGGCTACTGTGCAGAGCTTATAACTGGATTAGATTTGTCAGCCATTTTACTTGGTATCTTCGGGCAGGATTTTCCTCCTTATGCCACAGTTAGTACACCTTTAGAGCACTTTCACCTTATGCTTGCGCGCTGACAAAATGCATATGTATATCTGCATAAACAATTCCAAAATGTCCCCTACCACGCAATACCAATTTCTGTAGGGGGAGAGTGGAGACAACGCAACAGAGTCTCCCACAGTTTCCAAGTAGAAGAAATACATCGCTCACTTGGATTCATCCAGGATCGTGCAGGACTTGAAGGCCCAAAATGTGGTGAACTTTTGAAACCGATGGACTGCGGTGGAACCAGTTGGCTCTATGCATCTGAACATTGTTCTCTTTTGCAAAATGGAGCGGTTGTTTGAAACACTGTCAGTCAGGGTCCATTAGTCCTCAAGTTGTATTGTCAGTTGAGCGTTTGTTTGAAACACTGTCAGTCAGGGTCCATTAGTCCTCAACTTGTATTGTCAGTTGAAACAACCTGGTGACACTGTTTTTGATGACCTTAACAGACTTCACACATTCATATGACTATATGCAGTATCCTGAATGATAGTTCCTACAAAACACGTACCTCAAATAGTTACACAAATATGTGGGTCAACGCTGTGTCATTTCATTCACCAACCTGAACACAAGGGCAGTTTTTTTATTTATTTTTTATTTTAGTGACTCTATGCCCTCATGCACAACCGCTCACACGAGAGCTTTAGCAGCACACACGTGAATATGGCTGCTCTTTGAATGCAGCTCGATGCTATCTGTGCCTGACCTTTAACACGGTACCCAGATATGAGAAGACATCTCAGGAACAACGTACTTGTCTTAGGAGCAGGGAGATGATAAAAAAGCATACGTGCTTATCATTGGTTGTGCGGTTAGAAGATTGAGCACCTTAGCATGCAGCACTATGTAAATCACCACCAAATATAATATGCCATAGTAGAGGTCTGCTTGCTTCAGAACCTAATGAATAGTCCAAAGTTGCTCACGGAGCCTTGGGCGTGTTGCTTTTCGTGTTACTCTTCACCAAAGCCCCCACCACAATGTAGTGGCAAACATTTGTGTAAGAAAATAACATTTGAGACACAAAATCACAAATAGTGTAGAAATTGAGTCTAATTATAATAGGCACAGCCTGCTAGAGGAATTGTCACTGTGCTCTGCTATTTGCAAGTAAATACCTAATCAGTGAGGTGCTTCATTTAAATCAGGTGTGGGTCATGGGCACACTGCTTCAAGACATCCACAATCAACATTGTTTCGTCCTCCTGCCTAATTGAAATGAGCACTAGGCATGTAAAATGGCATTTGTTACAACCCATCGGTGGCTTTATTGAAATTGCACATTTTGCATTGTTTTTTGTGGGTAGAGAATTGCTGTAAGATGGCGGGGGGCGTTAAAGCCACCTGCACAGGGCCTTTCTGAACCGCAACAGTAAGGCTGCAGGACACAATGTACGAGCACCTTGTTCAAGAATGCCATGCAGAGGAAAGTGTGATGTTTGCTCCTGAGCAATATAAAGTTTTATGAAGTGTGGAAGTCCAAAGAAGCATCATCATCAGGCAGCGGTCATAACACACAACCTAACCAAATCTTTTATTTCAAAAGAGACTGTAGGGATGAAAGCCCTCTTTAAAACACCCTTTTAACAATGCCTTCCTCTTTTTGCTTGTCTTTAATGATGTCCTGAATATTTCTCTACACCGAACTCCATGCAGGTCTCACTGGGGAAGAAATTCGGTTACATATATATTTGCATTTGAAATTGAAAACATGAATTGCTAATAACCCTTTGACTCATGTGACGGATTTGTCTGAAAGTCTACAATTGAAACGTTTGTGATGCCCCAATTCCACCCCCTCACCCCGCCAGACTCGAAAGTTTCAGAAAGATGATTTGAAAAATAAAAAAAAATATTAAGAAAACAAACAAAACGGATTTTCGGACTAGTGCCCATTCATTTGCCAATAGACAAAAAAGATCATTGTTTTAGCAGGCCATACAGCCAAAACCACTGGACAGATTTAAACCAGGTTGGAAACAACATGGGCACAAAGCGTTGACTCGCGGTCCTTGTGTGGTTTGGTGTTATTCTGTCCAGTATTTATTTAAATATTAGATGGAGAAGGGGTTCTTTTCCAAAATAGATAGCTATATCTCAGAACACTTGCCAAGGAACCGGGTGTTTATAAATGAAACAGCCACCATCTTATTTTTGATGGGAGAAATAGGCGTGGCTAGTGCTATTTTCAGGTGAAAAATTAGGGAAATGCCTTTAGGGCAGAGATGGGGGGGGGGGTAATAGGACACCAATTTAAATTTGGGAGTTGGAGGAGACTGAGTTTGCAACACTAAGGTTTCCTGTAACCTCAGATATCGGACAAAATAACAGTGGCTACCCGACATCTCAACTGAAACTGTGTCACAGAAACAACTAGTGTTATAGAGGGAATGGGAGAGGGCAGGAGAGGTGAGGAGGCCATCAGGGGATTGGGTCGAGCTGGCATAGACGTGGGGGGGACTTTGGGAGGGCATGAAAGCATTTTTTACTTTGCCATTTTTCCCCGGTAGCTTCTTCTATGACAAACAGAAACAAGTTGTTTCATTGCTTGTTGGTATATACGTGGTTATTCAGCATCACACCAGCAATAACTTATGGTTAGCATTTTTTTTGCCATTTTTCCAGAGAGCCACGGATATGTAAAATAGAAATAACTTGTTTTATTGGTTGTTGGTATACGTGCAGGTATAGAGCATTGCGTTGGCTAGAACCGGGGGCATACCTACGGCTAGCCGATATTTTGAGTGGAACTGGGTCACAGAAACGACAAGTCTTATAGGAGTAATGGGTGAAGGTATGGAATGTGAAAGGGCCATCAGGGGAATGGGGGGAGCTGGCACAGATATGGGGGCCACTTGGTGAGGGCTTGGGAGAACAGGAAAGTATTGTTCCCACCTTTTTGTTGATATCTGCAGCTACAGCAAACAGAAACAAGTAGCTTCATTGTTTGTAGGTATAAGCGCAGGTATTCAGGATCGCGCCAGGCATATGTAGCCACGTTAACAAACCACGTCCGTTGATTGGTTGCTACTGGACATGCGACAATGTAGAATAGCTGCAGGTATTAATTCATATATTTCTGTGGAATAATCATATTATTCTGTGGATGTTACAACACACAATTGTATCTGCATTTCTGTTTCCATGCCCTCACTTATCCCCTTGTTGGCAATGTGTTATTTTGAGTTGGTAAAAAATCTACATGTATCCACAGCTCAAGTGGGTGTTTATAGCCACAGATCGAATAGCTGCAGTTATAAAATATGGTTTTATGAGCAGGTTTGTATTTGTTTTGGTGTTTACAATTGGTTGGTGTTACTGTTGCAATTGTGTAGTTGCCTGTGATAGGTTGCAGTGAAAATGTGTCTGCCATTTCAGTAGTTTGCTTACAATAGTCCTATTTTTGTGCCATTGATTTTGGAAGACTTTTGTCATTCTGATTGCAAAACTCACACTGTGCACATGCTGAGTCTGTAACCGATGTGAAAGTAACTGTTAGTAAATCTATATATGTAAAGGAAAACATCCTGATTGACTGACTCATCAACGCCCAGTTCAAACTGTTTAACCTAGGAATGTGAAATTTGGAAGGTACAATGTTTTCAAGACATAGGCACCCACTCATTTATCTATTTAATTTATTTATTTTGCATTTGTAAGGCGCTTATACATCAAGTACATTTTGTTTCAAAGCGTCCACAGGGCAAATGGGAGGGAACATGGGAGTGAAAGGCAAATATAATAACAATGAAGAGAAATAAAGAAGCAGTCCTACTAGGCCCTGTGAGCATTCGGAACGTGCAAGTGCAGAGAGAGAGAAGGGATGAGGGAGGGGGGTAAGTGCTAGGGGCTCCTCATAGGAAAGTGCTAGGGAGTATGTTTGCAAGCAGCTGTTAAGTACCCGGCAGAAATCACTTGGTAAGAGTGGTCAACTGCCAATACAATAAGTGCAGATCTGTGAGACAGCACAGGTCAGTGGGCGTCCAAAGGCAAGTGCTGGGAATGGACGGAGGCTGAAGGCGATTGGCGGGAGGGCCAGGACCCAGAAGGACACATAAAGGCCCTGGTCAGGGGGAAAGAGGACCTGAACAGGAATGTCTTAAGGAGCTTCCAGAATTTGAGGAGATCTGTCTCAAGACGGAGAGGAGGGGTGAGCAATCCGAGGAAAGAGGATGTTTATTTGCTTGCACTTTTCTTAAACTTTATCTGCAATGAAATGGGACTAGAGCACTGCACCTGTTCTATTGCTATACTTGAATGCTGCAGTTTTGTCCTGAGACGAAAATGTAAATACATTGAAAAAGACATGAGAAATAGCACTATGCCAGTGAAAATGCAAATATCCTCTGAGGTTAAAGGTTTATCTGCTTGCACTCATCCTAAACCTTCTCTGGAAGAAAATGGCATCTCCCACAGTGATCCAATTGTGACATTTGCAGCACAAAATGTTGCACTGCTTCAGATCCGGTCTGGGCAGCAGTAGGGGAGGTTGTGTCCCGGTGGAGGTCGTGGAAGGTATGATGGTTGAGGTGGAAGGTGCATTGGTTGCCCTGGTGGCTACTGGTGCAGAGGTTGACGCCACAGCAGCTGTTGTTAGCAGTCAGAAGAAAAAGCAATGAGGAAATATAAAGGAGTTGACTCATAAACTGTATGTTTTTCAGTCGACCTTGGATCTTTTCCCAATGACCCAATGATTATTATAAGTGAAGACAATACCAGTGTACCATACACAAATGTTTTATCAAAGATAGTGCATACAATGTACTCCTTTTGAAGGTCAATATAATTAAACATATCTACAGCCTGATAAGTTCAACTGAGCAACTCCTTTCACCTAAGACATATCCCTTTGTAGTTGTTACTTTCCTATCACCCCTGAAACCACGCTCAGAGGGCTACTTTCCCCAGTCTGTAGCTTCCTCTTGGTCTCTCACAGGTGTGCTTTTTTACAGTGTTTCTTTTTTGTTGTATTGCAGATGGTGTTTTAATTAAAGTAAATATATTTTAATAAAACCCTGATTGGACATTTTCTATATTTTGAACAGTGTTACGGTGTTGTTTGTGGTCACTACTGAATATCATTCATACCCCTTCTTAAGAGCATAGCCTTCCCATAGCCCATATAACCACAAAAGGTGAAGGAAAAATAGCTCTTAACTGTCTCTGGTTTACCTTTATGATTGTGTTGGGTTTGTTTTACCTTCATGGTTGTGTTATGGTTTGTAGAAGTATTAGGGCTGAGTGGAACATTTTATCCTGACTCATCCTTGTACTCCTATGGAGCAGAGCCCAGTTCATCACAAGGGGTCCTTTCAACCTAAACTTTGCACCCAGTCTGATCTTCCAAGGTCAGTGTCATCTTCTGTTGATCTTGAGACTTGACCTTCATACTGTGCCCTTGCAGTTGCAGCTCTACACGGCAATACCTCCACCTAACATATTTGGCTGTTTTTCTTCCTTGTGATGCTCTGTTGACAATCTTCTTACTCTCGTGTGAAGGTTTGTTCCATTCCTCCTCTGGCTGTAGGGCTCAGTTGCTTAGCTGCTAATCCAGAACTGCACTCTGCCCTTCCTGGCTGGTGATTTCACTAATCACCTTTTTAATCGCCCATCTAGGGGTTTGGTGAGTGCAAATGATCCCTCCTACGGTCTTCCTTGGGTTTGAAGTGCCTTCAGGGCCCAGTGTGAAAGACCTTGTACTTGCCTCGATAGGGAAATATTGGTCCATTGTTTCATATTGACACATAGATGTAACTTTCCCTCTGGGGCCTAGGTGTCTTACAAAAAAATCCAGTTGGACTTCTGTGAGCCATTTGAATATTCTATGGTCCTTTGAATGCACAAATCAGTTATTTACAAGATCAGTTTTTTAAATGTAAACTTACTTACCGGTATAATGTGTACTTTAATCCTATGGAGACATTTTATTGTACAAATAATATATTTGAAATGATATATTGTGTGGACATTCTATTATTGTGTGATCATCAAAAGTCATTTCACTCCTTTTGAAGAGTTCCTTGACTGCTCATGCCATTCTACCACTCGGGGAGTCAGTAACCCATAAACAACCTCTAAGCCATGCAGTGTGATATAGCTAAGCACTTGAAGCAGTGCCCAAGAAACGTTTCCTAACAGAGAGAAAGCAAAGAATAGAATGAACACTTTATATGGCCAAATCAATTTGAAGAAGCTCTATGATAGAGATGAGAATGTTCTGCCACAGTAGCCATCAGTGCTAATTGGCCATTTAACCCCTTTATTGGCCCAACCAGTTTTTCTATGTGGCTTTTATTGTCACTATTAGGTTAGGAAAGACTTGCATGGATATCGAATCCAAAATGAGTGCTTTATCCAAATTAAAGGATGTAGAGCCTGGCATCATTAGCAGCCTTTTGAAGCACCACATGAATATGGTGTGTTTTGAATAAGGAATAAGGGCCTCAAGTTGCCAACACAGGTGTGCAGTGTTCTGCTGAGCATAATCTGGGTGTTTTTCTCTAAATATGGACTTGAAACCATCTGCTCTCATCACTGCATGCTAATGGGAAGATGCAACGTTTAAATAGGCTGGTCTTTTGAGATACCTGGTGTGGGTCTGGCACGACCTCTACGACAGTAGTAGGAACATAGATTGTGGCTATGACCTATGGGACTAGTGGGTAAAAGGGCCAGAATTCAGGTTTCATTATCAGGGGTCAGGACTGGAATGCAGGTGGTCACAAGAGTGTGTATGTGACAAATTGACTTCTGCCCAGCAGGAGCACAAGGATGAGTGGACGCTAAAACGCCCACTCAACCCTCACACCTCTACAAACCAAGAGCCACCACAATCAGAAAGGTAAAACAGGCACAGTCAAGTGATATCCCACCTTTGCTTTTTGTGGTAACTTGGGCTGAGGGAAGTCTTGGTTCAGTAGCGAACCAAACAGCAAATTATTACAGTCCAAAATAAAGAATATCCAATCAAGGTTCTATAAAAATGCATACAATTTAATTAAAAACCCCATGTAAAATACTAACTAACTAGAAACCACTGTAAAACCCCACCCCAATAGAAGAAGCATAGAATAGGCTCAGATACAATAGATGCAGCACTCTGGGTGATGAGACATTGGGGGAAAGGCAATAAATAGATCACAATGTTCAAAAAGGATATTTCTTGAGGTTGCAAAGGGGATTACATTACCTAGCCAGTCTCTAGGACCCAAAGATGGACAAAGCAGGCAGATATCAGTCAATAATACCTTCTGCAAATATCTTGGGGGTTCAACAGCATCGAATCAGGCTTCTCAGCATCAACCATGGTGCCAGCTCAGCAGATGCGGCATTCGCGATGGTCCAGTGGCAAGCTGGTATCGAGGTGGGGTTGAACAGAAGGGGATTTATGGATTTGAAGCATCTACTCGAGCAGTGGGTCCGGTCCAGCGGTCAAGGATGGACAGCTGTCAAGCTGGTAACAAAATGTGCAGGTGCGTCGATTCGATGTGAAGTCTAGGAGGTCACTTTTCGGTTCAGGTCGATCAACTTACAGGAGTGGCGATGTAGAAGTTGACTTTTCAGATGGCGACTCGAGCAAGACAAGGCAGCGGTGCTTCGTAGTTACAGCCGTGGCATCAAGGCTCTTTGCTGTTTCAGTGCAGCAGTGATCAGAGTCAAACAGCAGATGGCAGTTCAGAGAACAATTGTCAGCAAAGGGAAGTTTCGAAGATTCCTATTAGATTGCTTGCTGATCGACTCACGGCTCGGAGCGGGTCGTCATCGACAATAGGTGTCTTGGCTGTTATGGCTTCCAGATGCTGTGAGTCCCACTCCAGGGTCTCAAGGCCAATGCCAGCCCATTTTACGGGCTCCCAAACACAAGGGAGGCTGGCACACACCTTCAGGAAACCTGGCAGAGAGGCAGGCTTATGGTCCAGCAGTAGAGTACACTCAGAATCGTCGTCCCTGGAGATGGTAAGGGGACAGAGCTGGTCTCTGCCTTGGAACACTTGCCTTCCACTCACAACTGGAGAACTTTAAAAACAGCTGCTCTCTCAGCACGGTGCAGTGAAATCTTGTCAAGTGGGGATCCAAATATGCTTCAAGATGATTCAAAGAAGTGGTGGGAGACCCCTTCTTTTATAGGCAGAGGTTCTCAGGTAATTGGAATAAAGCTAGCCTGAATTAGGGTTTTAATCCCTGCCCTTGAAATGAGTGGACTTTGCCCTTCTGATGTCACACCCAAAGTGCTTCTCTCCAGAGAAAGTGGAGGAAACAGGAAAGGGAAAATGAGGCAGACAGATTCAAAATGGTGGAAGACTACTTCCCTTGAAAAGAGTTCCCCTAACTACTCTAACTCTATCTCCTTTCCTTCCCTCAAAGAACAAAGGCCTTTAGAAATGTAGCAACCTAGAGTGACGCCTGTCTCTCTGTGAATGGGTGTGTCTCTTAGTTTCTATTCCCAGACCAGCATCCTGTGAAGTAGCTGTCACAGGCAGAAGAGTGTTACTTACCATTGCACTACATGCCTGCCATTGGGGCGGGGTCCAGCCTGTCTGAGGGAAAGCACATAGCCCTCCCACAGCTGAACTGGGCCAAAAGTGCTGACACATGTGCAATATCAATGTAATGTGGCTGGGATAACTCTGGGAGATGCTGGCCACCATAGCATAACTCAGGTATGGCTTATATTTACTTTATAGCGTGCCACCAGGACAGGATCTCCAGAGCTATGCAGTTTTTGGAACAGTGGTGCATATTGTAAATGCAGGGACGTTGATGTCACTGCAGCTGTCAAGGCACCTGTGAGCTTGAGACCTGCTCTGTGGCACTGGTAGAGCAGGTGCTGTGAATCAGGATACTGATGCATAAGGGCATAAGTGCAGACTATGTTTTTGGCATGTAGTTTATGAAAGGTGAATCTGATTCAAAGATTTCCCTTTCAGAGATGAATTGCCCGCATCATTGTATTATTTAATACAAATCAAAAAAGCCAGGTCTTCCACACCCTAGTCAGATGGCAATTCATCACAGTGTACCCTCTCAAACCTTAACGTTGTTCCCTATAGACAACCTTTGGGAAACAATAAACTGCTGTTCTTGGAGACAACACCCACATAGGAAGTGAAACTTGCGTCTTTATTTAATTCTGAGATGGCTGACACATAACAAAGGCAATGAGATGCAATAGACATTGTGAACTATCACTGCTTACAATTAGGTCATGCATTCAGGTTAAGAACTCACCAATCGCTTCCAATTTCTTTTTTAGCTAAAGTCAAGTCTATTGACCCGAAAGACGGTAATGTGGTTCGTTTATTTATCACTTAAAAACAATTGATTCTTCATATCTAATTGAACACCTATGACTTATCACACAGGAACTGTTTTTTTTTGTAATGTAAAACTGACCAAGAGAAAACTTAAGACACAATTTTTCTGGTGACTTGTTATATGGCGTGACTATTTCTGATGTCAGCTGTCAGTCTAGCCAAGCACTTTGACTGGGAGGTGATTTTCTCACCCCATGCCCATACCAAATAATAAGATTACATTTGGAAGGCTTAATCATTGATTACTGAATGTTGGCATGACCGAGGCCAGGACATTTGCTTCTCCTTAGGTGAGTATAAAGATAAAAGAGATGTACATTTGTGACATCTTCTAGTTTAAATGCACAATATCTTGCTGTGCATCTCTTGATCACGTGTCCCACAATTGCCAATATATGAACAGGGAAAACCATTGCAATCTGCAAAGTAAGCAGAATGGTTAGCTTGACCTAGGAAGGTGCACAGTTAATAAGCATTGTGTAAGTATAGGATGTACTCTTTTAGTTCCCTGATTGTGTGTCTCCTTGTATTTTACATCTGACAATGTTGTGACTTTGTGTTGTTCATAGAATTCTGGAGATGGTGAGTGTTTCAGAATGGTATGACTGTCTTAGCTGAGACTATTTTGTAGGTGAAACAAGCTATCAAGAAGATGATGCATGCATGGCGTGGTAGTCAGTGCAGCTCCTGTTTAATGCTGAAATGGAAGTGCTATGATCACATTTCATTGAACATTTGCTGAAACAGATTGCTTTATTGCTTTAGGAGTGGAGGCTGGAACTCCGTTGAGCTGATCATTGTCAGCATCCAGTTAGGCCGGGATAAGAGCTAGGAGGGTTCTGAAGTATGAGGATGGGTTGAAGGCCTGGATCCTGTGCAGAGGACTGATCTGGTACATGGACATTGGAGTAGTCTTTGCGGTGTGAGCTTTGAAGGGGAGGTTGATGAGAATAGTAAATTCAGGAGGGTTAGCACTGTTCGGTATGCGACAGCTATGTCCCCATGAGGGATACACAGACTAGGTTTATTGATGTCATAAACAAAACAGACCCTTTTGGGAGCTAATTATGATCAGTGTATTAATGTATCTTGGTAGGATGGTTGGCCACGGGTTTCACCGGTGGCTCCATGCAGAGGATGAACATAACTTGTTTGACAATGGATCACTGTGGAACTCAGCGTGCTATAGGACAGTGAAGTTATCTGGTAGTGGATATCTTAAGATGCACCAGCACAGGATGTCTTGTTCAATCATATGTCAAAGGCCCATTAATTAATGAGTGCTTTTGTCAATGGATTCAAAGGAAATTGAGAATGTGGGCAGGACTGGACAGCAGAGGTCTGATTGGTACAGGAATGACAAGCATCATTCAAGGCCTGGATGGATGGTGGTGGTCTGATTTCTACATCCGGCCCTTTCTTCTTATAGGACGTCGTTTTAGGGAATGCATAAATGTATTTTTGCATTCGATCACAGGGCAATATTCTAATGCAGCCCAATGGCAGCTTGATCACATTTTACCCTGCAGTGAAAAGAAACATCATGAAAACGTCCAGAAAGGTTAGCCGTCTCTAGTCTGCTGCACTTCCTGATTTACAGTGGTAATCTAGTGAAGAAAAAAGATCAATCTTTAGTTTTCTGCAGCCACTGACTACATGAAGGAATTGGCCACTACTCATAGGAAGTGGAAGGGTGCAGAAGGAGACTGACACAACGGTGGCATGGTGATTGTTATAGACTTTTATTAGTCAAGAAAATAAAGAGAAGACCTAATTTCACTATCTCTAAGAGGTGTTTTCCTGCCTCAACTAAAAGTTGATGGGTTTGGTCAAATGCCTGTGGAAATAAATAGTCCACAGTCATGTGTCAAAAAAGCCTACTTCTGTCCCTTATACTTAAAGCTAAACAAACGATAAAGTAGACTTTCTTGGTCCAGAAGAATGACTTCCTTTTTCTGAATTGGGGATAAAAGTTCACTTCCCGGTGTTGGTATCTTCTAGGGGCAACGGTTCCCTGTCACAATTGTCCTCCAACACAAAAGAAAAAGTTCAAGCACTTTTCTTTGCCAGATACACTTCTTATCTTTTAACACTTTGAATCATAAAGTCTTTCAGCTCTGGTTACAAGACGGTTGACTCCCTTCCCCTGGTATCTGGATTTTAAAGAAAACAGGGGGAACGACTCCCTTCCCCTAGCCTTGGTTACCAGGAGAATGACTCCCTTCTCCTGGTTTCTAGGTTTCCGGGTTTAACAATGCCAGGGGGAGTGCCTGCCTTCCCCGGCCTTTCTTCAACTTGCTTTACCAAAGTACACAACACCGGAGGGAATGACTCCCTTCCCCTGGCTTCTCTTGTATTTGGTTTCAAAGGTCACAACACCAGGGGGAATTATTCCCTTTCCCTTCCACGGTCTTCTCTTGTATTTGGTTTCAAAACTCACAACACTAGGGTGAATGACTCCCTTGGCCTGGATTTCATATACTTTCATTTTGAAACCTGGTTCACTCTCCTGCCAGGTACTGCCACAAAGAAAATTACTTTGAATGGATATCCTTTTGTGGGTACGGGTCCCAGACCCTAGGTTCTCTATGTCCCACTTCAGGCAGACCTTGTTCACTCTCCTGCCAGGTACTGCCCTGAAGAAAAGGATTTCTATGGCTCTTCTTTTGTGTTTGAGTGTCCTGAACCTGTGGGTGTGCTGTTTCCCCAGGGTTTCACTCTTTGCCCCTGCTCAGTGTGTTTGGAGTCCTCCACGACCCCCTCACGCCCTCATCAATCATCCCAGCAACCCTGGTACTTTTTGGGTTCTTGATAGCTTTCTACTGTAGGTCTGGGCTTCTCCTGGATTTGGCTCCTGTCTTAAACTGGTTTCTCTTTCTCTCTTGTGGACTGCGGTGGCTGCGCAGCATGTAGTTTCTGTCGACGTGCATAAATGCAAGACAAATGGCTGTGAATGCAGGTAGGTGAAGGAAAGAGTGGGTGGACTGGACAGGGAAGCCTGGGCCCTGTAGTACTCAGAGGGAACCAGGCAGCCATTCACTGAAGCAGAAGAAGATGTTAACAGGGGAGGGGGAGAGTGAAGGAGAAGAATAAAAGGAGGGTCTTGAGGATCTTCCAGAACTAGAGGGGATCCAACTCAAGCCTGAGCAAGGCAGGGAGACCATTCCAGAGGGAGGCTACTGCGGAGGAGAGCCATCTACCCCCCACTCTTTGCTTGGCGAAGAGTCTGATTCACAGGAATTTAGAGCTAGCAGAACGAAGGGCTCTAGCAGGCTGGTATTTAGGGAGAGAGAGTTGGATATAGCGGGTCCTAGACCCCAGAAAGCCTTGTGGATGATGTACAAGGTCTTGAATTTGATCCTAGCAGCAACTGGAAGCCAGTGGGGAGAAATTAGGGCTGTAGAGATGTGGTCCCTGAGCTTGAGGCCAAGAATAAGTCTTGCAGTCATATTCTGGATTAGTTGAAGGGGACAAAAGGAGGATGAAGGAAGATTACGGAAGAGGTTTTTACATTAGTCAAGCCTAGAGAGGACCAGAGCTCTGGAGACATTGAGTTTCTGGGGGAAGGTGAGGAAAGGGAGAATACTTCTGAGGAGGTCCAGCTGATGGTGGGCCACCTTTCATGTGCTTGCAACCACTTTAAGACACTTATCAGAATGCAGGTGCGAGTCCTTGAGCCCATTTGCCTGACCATATGTCCTGGTATTCTCTGTACATGCCGGACACACACAACAGCCTTCAGGCTTCTTTCTCGTTTCAGTACCAGAGTGGTGAAAATACATGTTAGTGTGTACTACGCCTAGTCACCTCTTCCTTCTCCCAGTACTATAGTGGTGTGACTGGGAGGGAATGATACAATGGGATTGGCAACAGCCTATAAAGGCAGGGGGAGAGCAAGGTTGGTTATTACAAGGAAAGGGGAATTACCATGTCTAGCCTGCAGCCATCCTCTCCCCAATCCCCAAGTACCCTCCACCCAAGTGATCCTCCCTCACATCTCCACCCCCAGGGTCATTATCCAAAGGTGATGGCCTTTCCCTGGCCGTCTGAGAAGAGGATTCAAGGATGCCATCAGGTTTCTCACAACTAACAACTAGAATACCCATTCAAGTTTTCATCATGGCTCTTCTTTGTTCCGCACCTCCTCCTCGTCTCAGTACTTGTCAAGGGAGACATTCTTAGGTAGTCCTTATTCTTCCTCATTTCAGTAGGTCTTATGTCACTGGCCCTACACAGATAGATGGGGTGGTTGGCTATGTTCATGGGGTGTACCATAGATGTAGGTTTAGGAGGGGTAATTGGGAAGTGGCCATACCGTGTTCTCCCTAGATATCTGTCCCTGTTCCCAGAGGGGTAATCTCTCCCCATGAGATCCTCAGACTGTGTACTATGCCCAGGGGGACTATCGGGGAGCGGCCTGACCTCCCTGGCCTCATGGGGAGGGTGTCCCCCCGGGGGAAAGTGATGATATCTAGGGATTTATCACAGAAGTCATTAAGAAATAATGGGAGGACAAGTGGTCCTTTGTGGTGCCTGTGAGTATTTTCTCACTGGAGACTATTTTGGAGGCGGAGCCTTGCAGAAGCGAACAGCGACCTACACTACAAAACATCACTTCTAGCGCAGAGCGCGTGTGGAGCGCGGAGCGCGCGTGGAGAAGTGGGAGGACAAGTGGTCCTTTGTGGTCACTTGTGGGCCGCGGTGGGCAGGAGATTATATTCCCACCAGGACGCATATAAAGCGCACCAGAAGAACAGTAAGGAACGTAATAGTAACGTTTGCAGCGGCTGCTACCGCGAAGGGAGACTGCGGAGGGTGATATTCCTTTTTGATCCTTACCAGCGGTTTCACTTGCACTGTGAGCTGTAACGTGCACCTGAGGTAAACGTACACTTGGTCAATCCTATTTACGACATTGCTGTAATATACAGCGTCTTCTAACAAAATGACCAAAGCTAAATCAGAGAAATCTAGGTATAACCTGCGTAAAGGTAATATCGAAAAAGCGACAAAACAACCCCCCAAGCAAGCAAAAAAAGCAAATGAAAAGGGGGAGTGTGGCAATCCGGGAAAAGGAACTATCCCAGCCATGTTTGGGAAGAATATCCCTAAAGTAACACCGGCCGTGGACACTGCAGCCTTAGAAAAAGAGATTCTTTCCCCCTCTCATAACGGCAGTGGTGTTTTAGACTCTACCAACTATAATGACATTGATAACAACTCGCTACTGGACTTGTGTCTTTCCATCCAAAAATCAATGGCAACTTTAAACGGACCCTCAACATATGCTGGGAAAAGTCCAATAGTGGTTGAAGCGCAAGTTTTGAACCCCGCCTATAGGAACTATCAAAGGGACAGGACGATCCCTAGCTCCAAACAATCAGGCAACTTTTCCTCCAACCTATCAGGCATATTCCCCATTCACCCTACACTGATTTCGCCAGCTGTACCAACGATGGGACGATTATCCGCCTCCCCCAATCTCTTCATTGACCCCAAAGAATTAGAACACTCGGGCGAGGGGGGCAGTGGGAGGATTGTAGGCTCAAATGGCACAGCCATAGAGGAATTGCAGGCATCTATGGCGTCTGTTCAATTTGCGCTCAAAATTCTATTAAAGTTGTGTGGAAGGATCCACACGAACGCCATTATCCAGCTTGGGTTGCCGCACCCGACCGGAAATATGGAGCCTGCCCCGCTAACTCTGTCTACTACGGAGGGTGCCCCTGTGCCAGAGGCCCCGGTTGATGGAGCCAATCCAGAGGAACGAGATGAGGCGGGTACGAAAGTACCACTGACTAAAAAACAGCGTAGACAGCAGAAAAGGGAAGCTGCCAAAAACGCGGTAGTGGAAATGGCCTCCCCTTTACCGGCAACTATCCCCCCGGCTGCACTATCCAAAAAAAGCAAAAAAAGGGCCCGGAAAAATAAGAAACGAGCGAAAAAAGGGTAGGGTCCCTAAATGACTGGATTATTCCAGACATAACACACGACTCTATAAGTACGGCCCATGAAGATGCGGAATCTGAGCTGTCAACTAGCCGAATTGGAGAATCTACTAAATGCTCTACACCGGGCAAAAACGGGGACGCTGTGGATGAGGAGTCATACGAATCTCTTGCCACTAACAAAGGCGAGGACACTTATGCAAGTAAAATCTGCATAATCAAAAATCTTAACCAGAAAAAAAGAGACACGCGGTTGACAAGATCTGAAGTTCTGGCCAAGTTACACAAGATTCCTCAGCTGCGTGTAATACGCTCGGAAGACTTCTCTTTTGTGAACCACTGGAGGTGTGTAACCCCAATGTCACAGCCCTTCACTGCTGTGTCCTAGCATCGGAGCAATTGATCCAGACTTACAAGAAATCCCTAAGGCAGATTGGCATGGAAATCGATGCTAGTAAACAAAAGGAAGATCCTACCCTTCCCAGCAAAGACTATGTGGCGCCTAAGAATAAGGATGGCAGCCCCCCCCCCAATTACCTACAAAGAAGGTTCAGCTAGCCGATATCCAGAACACTCTGAAATGGCTGGCTGATTCGTTACCTATGGTACTTCAGCAGCCATGAGATTACTCTATTTTGAGCTGGAACACGCATGGCCACCAACACTTTCTTACGGATAAGGGTTCCCTGGCATTTATAAATAAATATCCATTCATACTGTTGCAAGAAACTTGGTTGATGACCCCTACGGTTTTGGATGGATATACAATATATCATACTTTGGCAAAGAAAGGAGATTGTGGGTGCCCATTTGGGGGCCTAGCCATTGGAGTAACAAACAAGATCTTAAGTAAAAAGATTCCAGGGGTTAACAGCAATTATATATGTGCGGTAGAAGTGTCCCTTAGTATAAAAGGCTTATGGGAAAAAATGTTGTTAATTAACATCTATAATCCTCCAGGGGCAAAGTCAAGAGAATCCATTCAAGAAGCCCTACATGAACTGTTTGCTGAGTGGAATTTAAACAATGAGAAGTTTTTTGTCATTGTAGCTGGGGATTTAAACTGTCAAATTAATTGTGGGGGTGGCACCGGCAATAACCCGCTTCTATTCAAGAATAGTGTATGGGAACACCCAATTGCGGATAAGGAGGGTGACTGTTGGTTGGCCTTTTTTGGGTGTTGGGAACTTGAAATAATTAATGGGCGGACCTTTAGCGACAGGCCGGGTAAGATTACTTGGAGTAATGGAAGATCTGGAAGTACCCTTGACTATATTTTTGCTAGCGGGGAGGTGGCTTCGATTGTTTCTGATATGGTGGTAAAAGAAATTGAATGGAGTGATCACAATCCACTGATCATGAGCATGTTAGTTTCTGAACCGTTGATGGGGGGGGGGGTCAACCTGGGCCTCTTGACAAGTAATCACTCCCTAAACCGCATTTCTTGGTCGGAGAAGAATATATCTAAGGACACAATGGCCACAGGTGATTGGGGGCCCGAATTGATCGATCAATTTAATCAAATGACTCCTGAGTAAATTGAGAAGTGGATTAGTGATTTCTTGGGTCCTGTAAAGTGCGCACGATGGTGGGTAAGACTATGAAAGAGGTTACCTATGACCGGGCCATTAGAGACAGGAAGCGTAAGCTCAGAAGGGATATTCGATGGGTCAGAATTAGCCCCCTCACCAGAGTGGCTACAGCCACAAGAATGAGGGAATTGAAAAACGGCTATCAAATATGGCTAAAAACACACAAAAGGTTGAAGAAACTGGCCAATTGGCAATATACGGTCAACACTCTTTGCAGTAGAAATACTCGGAAAATCTGGTCAATTTTAGGGGAAGTGAAAGGGAAAAAGTCCTCATACATGGTAAACCCTATAGGCAATATCGAATGGACCACCTACTTGGAAAAGCGTAATGGTGGTATTAGCAGTAACATTGATATTCCAGTCTCTACAAAACCCAAAATCCCGCCTTTCGTGGTCACAATTGAAGAACTACAATGTAGAATTGAAAAACTAAATTCCTCTCGAGCCCCGGGGCCGAACGGCCTCTCTAATGTGGTCTTGAAGAATAACTCCCGTTTTTGGGCTTGTCTCCTCAAAATTCTTTATAGTAAGATCTTGGAGGCAGGCCAAATACCATCATCTTGGCAGGCAGCAATCCTTATACCAGTGTTCAAGAAGGTCAATAGAACTGAACCTGAGAACTATCGACTATTGTCTATGTTGGATTGCACTGGTAAGCTGTTTGCAGCATTCTTACTCGATGAGCTACAAAAATGGGTGGAGAGTGAGGGCATTTTGGATAACTTCCAAAGTGGTTTCAGAGCAGGCTATTCAACAACCCTCAATTTGTTTGTGATTAATGCACTGAGAAGTAAAGCCCTGACACGCGCCAATCCTCCGCTATATGCACTCTTCATAGATTTCAGGGCAGCCTTTGATTCAGTGAATCGATCCTTATTATGGAAGAAAGTAAGGAAATTGGGCTGTCCGGATTCTCTACTCTATTATTTAGAACTATTGCATACGAACAACACGATACAAGTGCGGTTGGATAATTTAGGCGCTGCGACTAAACCCGTTCTCCAGACCAGAGGGGTAAAACAGGGGTGTGTAACAGCTCCTACCCTGTACAACCTTTTCGTCTCTGATGTGCCAGAGTGTCTACAGGGGATCAATAATTGTCCACCAAAGATTGGCTCTAGTCACTACCCCATACTAGCTTACGCGGATGACCTAGTGATCCTAGATCACACCTTTAGTGGGATCCTAAGATCTGCGGAGCAGGTATGGCGGTACGCTGAGGCCAATGAACTTGTTATAAACACCAGTAAAACAAATCTGCTACTGTTCTCGGCAGGAAGAGTGGCCAGGCCTCGCATGATGATTGATGTGACTGAAATCAAATACACACTTACGTATAAATATCTTGGCGTAGAATTCACTCATAAGGGGAACTATCTCACATGCATTCAGGCGCGCAGTGCAAAAGCGGTGCAACTCACCGCGCTCATACACAAATTCACACGTGAACAGTTGTGGCTTCTCAATATGGGCGGCACGCCAGTTGTTTATTCAGTGTTTGGCCCTTATGGTTACCTATGGCCTTGACCCTCTTTTTAATATGAATCTGGGATGGCTACAGCTCGTAGAAGGCAGATTTTGGAGGAAAGTTCTCGGCCTCCCACAATGCATCCCTATGGCCATGATCAGACTGGAACTAGGAATTAGATCTCTTAAGGCTATGGTCCTGAAAAAGCGGATGGGATTTTACATCCGGCTTAAAAATAACCCTACTAACAGCCTTCTCATGTGTATTAGCAGGCCGACTGAAAAAATTTGCAACTCAACTGAATAACCTGTGTGAAGAAATCAGTTGGGTACCAGAATGGGGCCGAGAAAATGAATGCCTTTTTAACAAGTTGCGTAACCGCCTAAATTTGTGGGATTGGCAATGTAATTATACGCACCTTGAAGGCCTGAAAACCTATAGCTTTGTTACGCATGTACTTTACTCCTTTATGAAGGCGCAACCCTACTTAAACCTCTGTCCGTTGGACCAATTGAGGCGTTTTATTCTACTCTTACGCATCAACCATCTGCCAACTTTGGCGGCCCGGGGTCAGGAGTTGGGCTTAGCCAAAACTGAGAGGTATTGTAGAATATGTGAATTTCCGAATGAGAATGAAACTGCTCGACATGTCTTAACATGCTGCTCTAGCATGAGAACAAATTGCATTAAACTCCTAGGGGGATTTGTCCATAACCCCGAATTCATTGAGCAGATAGATTTTTGGGTACAGTGTGTTAACACTCTGAACTCTAAATTACACATAGCACTATTTCAGGTGTGGCGTGAAGCTCTTGTTTGCATGCAGCTGTGTAGTAGAGTGGCCCTGGAGTCATATAGTATGTAATATGCAATATGTATAACCATTCTTCTAATTTGCAGTTAAGGATCTGAGCCGAATGAAGGTGTTTATTTGTACATAGAATGGTTTTATATAGTTGTAAATTTTGTTTCAGTATATTTGTATATATATATTCTATGATGGGTTTTTTATTTCTCTCTCTCTTTTTACTTTTCTATTCTCTTTTATGATGTAATATGTGTAAAGTATGTACGTTTGTACTAAACTATATCACATTAATAAAAAAAAGAAAAAATTAAAAATTAAGAAATAATTGACGTCTTGAAATTCTGCCAAGAAATATGATGGGGGACTGAATTAGAATGACATTATGGCAGGAGACCACATTATTCCAACTGGCAAAATAATCAGCTACTTCACTCTTTAATGTACATGTAGATGTCTTCATCACGGGATATAGTTCCCTGCAATGTGGAATCAGTGAAATGTTAAATTCCCCAACACTTTCCAAATATTGACATAATGGACATAATGCGAATACCCAGTGATCTTTGCTTAAAAGAAACTTCTGAAAGTCTTTCATTAAAGGAGGCCACATGTCCAATATTAGAACCAACCCAGAGGTTCTGGAATAAATATGCTCCTTTTTATCCCAAACATCTAGTAAAGAACTTCAAAAGTATTATTACTGGAATTCTGAAGCAGTTTTAAAGTTCTTTAAAGTTCACTCTCGTAGGATCTGCAGTACACATCTTTTTTTTGCGCCTGAAGAATGTTACCTTAAACATGCAACGTCCGCAGAGACTGACTAATATTGGAACACTGCCATTAACTAAAGTGGACAGGCTTTTAGTGCACGGCTCTTTGCATACATATCTTTTGTAAAACATGAGGGTTTAGGACAAAAAAGCATTTGCAACCCACATAAATGCCCTTGGGTACAACTCTGGAGGTTTCAATTGCAAAACAACATCGGTAGGAATTGGTGCACAGAATTTTTCAATCTTCGACAATGTCTTCTATTAAATCCAGAGGACTCCTATCCAATACACACTACGAGAAGGAGCTTATGACACTGTGAGAGTCTCAGACACCATATATTGATTCAGCTCTCTTGCTTGGGACATCTTCCAGGGGGTGCAATTTTCATCAGGGGATTTGCCCAACTGTGCCTCTAAAATCTAGAACACTTTGCTTAGTTCACTGGCAGAGTTAGAGCATGATAGCACTTTCATAAGAAGCTTAATAAGCACCACCTCTGTAGGATAACCAAAATACTGTATCCCCTTCATATGATGTCATCATGGGCTCCATATCATCCTCTGGGCAGCAAGGATCATGTAAACAAAAAGTCATCCACATATAATCAGATATTTGAAGTCAGCACCAAAACATAGCATCAGCCTATAGGATAAACATGTGGTGTCATCAATAGAGAGAAAGTGGGGTTAGAACAGATATCAACCACCTTTCACATTAATAATCCCCTCATCCATTGAACACCAAATAATGTCAGTGGGCCTCATTACGAGGTGGGCGCAAAGGGATACCGGGCACCGTGAAGGACATTAGTGCCGGTAATCCCTTTGTGCCCTATTCCGAGGTCCCTTAGCGGGTCCCTTCCTTTATGGCTGGTTTTACCAGGCGTTTTGGACAGGGCCCGTTAAGGGACTTCAGAGCTAATAATGGTACCACAATTTGCGGTACCGTTATTAGCGCCTTCCCCCTTCCCAATGAGCCCTATGGGGCTGAAATGGGAATGGGGAATGGCTTTTTCAATGGGAATTTACCGGTCCCCCAAAGGTCGGAATAGACCGGTAAGTCCCCATTGAACGAGTGCGGACTTGGTACCGGTATTGGAGGTAGTCATGGCGATAATAGCGCCATGACTACCTCCAACCTCGTAATGAGGCCCAGTGGGTTGGGAGCAAGTGCCTCTAAAATAGAAGCATAGCTGCAAATAGTTTCTCTCCCAGGGTTATGTGCAAACATTGGCTCTGAAAGAGACGCTCTTATTCAGTGACAAGGATCCCTGGAAGGCATCTGTTTTGTTGTGAGTCATCCGAAAATTGTAGTTGCTGCCAGAGTTGTTTCAGTTAATAATTTAATTTCATAATTACGACACCATACACAGTAAGCACCTTTGCAGAGCGACGCTTGACAGTATTGTCCAACTAACTCCAATCCTGCTAGCAACGAGGTCGGACTATGCTCATCTGGAAATAATAACGGTGTAGGATGCATTTCTGATGACAACGGTGCCATGTCAATAGATGGGATGCAGGCATGGGCTTGAGATTCATCAGTGCCATGCCACGGCTCTTACCTTCGGCTGATGCAATGAAACCCAACAGAATGATCTGGGCACTGCACAGTCCCAAGCTAGATACTTTGATTGCATGAAGTGAAGTGTGACCTACCTTTGGACTGCTGAGTACACAGGGTATCAAAGTAAATATTGAGCACCTTTGTTAGACCAGGAGAGTTGTCAGTAGAGAAGAAACAGATTTAAATTGGGCCCTTCAGCATTACAAAGAGATTGTGCAGTGGTGGGTTTGAAAATGGGTGCTAATACATTAATTGTATTATTGTTTCATGGTGGGTTCTGTGGTCCTGTCACTGGGTGACATGAATCCATGGGGAGAAACAAACTCGATGGACAACATTAAATATAGCACAAAATGTATGAAACGTTATAGTGACTCAGATGGCGCGAGACTTGGAAGGCTCATCTCTTCTGGTGCGCTGCAGGAGCAGCGCGCCCCAACCACCCGCCTCACATTCTGAAAGCAAGGTAAGCCCAAATAGAGCTACGGCAGCACGCCTCATGCATTGTACACCTGCCTTGATCTAAGGGCTAACCCCCCCAACAAATCTTTCTTGAGTTTGTGACAGAATATGTTCACGACGTAGACTTTCATCCGTGCATTTTTGCAGCACGCATTGCCCCTGCCATATCTTTTGCCACCTAAGCAAGTGGATTCCAAGATGGCCGCTGCAGTGCCGGGACCACAACACAGCTGCAGCAGTCCAGTGTCGGCTGGCCAATCAGCGAGCCTAGCCTTTCTTTTTTTTAATTTTTTTTTTTTTATTAAAATGGTTGGTTTGCATTCAACCCTTTCATCTTACTTTTCTTATGCTCATACTCAAGTTACATAGCGTAGGCTATGGGAGCTTTGTCCTTTTTCTTGCTTCTTGTTTTCTTTCCTCGTGTATATGTGTTATCCTACTCATCTGTTGTTCATGATATTGTTTCAGAATGATATTAGGGCAAACACCAGTTTTTTTTTTCATTCCCAGCTATCATCCTCGCGCAGCGATCTTCAGGTGTTACTACAGTTTGGGTGTTCATCAACCATTCTCTCGATTGTTGTCTTTTTTCATTCAATGCCGGACATGTCATGATTATATGATATAAGCTCTCAGTCATCTTGAGGTTCTTGCAAAATCGACAGTATTTTTTGCTTTTGAGGATTTGTTTTCTGGCTGCCATTATTTCTCGAGTCGGGAGGATGTTCAGCCGAAGTCTAAAAAATGTATCTCTTATTTTTGATGTCGGAAATATTTGCAAGTATGAAGGTAATTGGTTAATTCTTCTATTGTCAGATGGGTTATGTATATTATGCCGATATTTGTTTTTCTCATGGTTGGTTTTCAGCCAGTCATTCTCTTTTAGTTTTATTTTTGCTTTTTGCGGTCTCTCTAATAACATTTCCATTGATATATCTTGCTCTGCTCTTTTCTCTTCTGTCGCTGTTTTCCATTTTTCTAAGGCATGTTCTCTGTTGCAGTTTTTCGCCGTTCTGAATATTTCCAGAGGTGGGGTGTTGGTTTGGGTCATAATTTTCCTGTATAAATCAAGTTGTTTCCATGAGGCGATGGATTCGAGCGATTGAAGTGCAAGTTCTGCTCGGATTCGTGTAATGGGTAGTGATATTGGTAGGTTTAGCACTTCTTTCCAGAAGCACCCTTCTAGTTTGTCCCAGATGTTGATGTTTATCATGGTTTCTGCTCCGTATGTTAGCATGGCCATTACTTTTTGTTTATAGAATGTAACTACTGGGGTCAAAGAGAAATTTCAGTATTTTCGGTGGATTATTTTCGCTTGCCGGGCTAAGGACAAGGTTTTTTCTTTAAGATGTACCACCCAATCTTCTTCTGTTGACGATTGGGAGATCCAGATTCCAAGATATTTTATGGTTTTTACTATTTTCATTTTTTCCTTTCCTATATAGAAGGTTGGGATCTGGCAATTGGTCTTATTTCCTTTCTTTAGAGACATGATTTTCGTTTTCTTCGTATTTATTTTCAGTTTGTTCTTTGTCATGTATGTTTCTAGTTTTTCTAGTGCAATCTGCAGTCTTCTCAGTGTTTTTGCCAGAAGCACTATGTCATCAGCGTATATAATGCAGGGTATCACTGTATTGTTTATTTTTGGAGGGTTTGTTTGCGGTGTATGAATATTTATTTCATGGTCAGCCATGTAGAGGTGGAATAGAGTGGCTGCTAATGGGCATCCTTGTTTTAGGCCATTTCATGTTCTGATTTGTTCCGTGAGTGAGCCGTCTCTGGATAGTCTGACTCTAACACTGGTGTCCTCATATAAGAGTTTAATCATCGGTTCGATGATATCAGTTCGGCACTTCCATGCAATCATTTTTTCTCATAGAATGTCTCTGGTCACAGAGTCGAAAGCTAGCCGTAAATCTACGAAAGCAGCGTAAATTTGTATTTTGTTTCTTATGGCTTTATGTTTCAGTATATTTAGTAAAAATAGTTTGATGTTGGTGCCCAGTGTTTTGATGAATCCAGTTTGTCTTGTTGCGCATTTCTTTTCTTTGTTTGCCCATCTGTCCAATTTTCCTAGTAGTATTTTCGCAAAATTCTTACCCAAAGGGCCTAGGCGTGCCAGAGGTGGATAGTTTTGTGGTTCTTTTGTGTCTCCATGCTTGAATATGGGTATTATAGTGGCTTGTTTCCATGTGTTTGGAATCTTTTTTGTGTTTTGTATCATCTTGAAGATGCTCTCGCATATCGCTGTCCAGACTGCTGCATTCTGCTTGATTATCGTGTTGGAAAGACCATCTGGACCTGGGGCTCTGGAGGTGTTTAGGGTATTTATCTCCTTTTGTAGACCTTCATGGTCCCATTCCCATTGCCATACTTTTTGTTGCGTATTATTTTCTTCTTTCATTGCATTATTGTTTCCGTAGATCTCTTTGAAATATTCCATCCATCTTGCTTACGGTACATCAGTGACCATACTGTTTTGTGTTTGTGTTTGGTCGTGTAGTAACACCCATAGTTGTCTCGTGTTTCTATTCTTTAGTGTCTGGAACATCTTCTCTGCGTCATCTTGTATTATCATAGCTTTGTTGTTCTTTATCCACTTTCTGTATTTTTGTTTTGCTGTTTTGATTTCCTTGTGTTTTTTCAGTGGCTTTTGTTTCATTATCAGCTTTGTTTTTGCTCTCAATTCTCTTTTCTTTATTGTTATTTTTTCGTTGTATGCATGGATGTGTTTCTTTGTTATTTGTTTTCCACTTGATGTATTTTGGCATCTATATGGTAAAAGTAGCCATCCATAGTTGATTTTTTCTAATTCATGTAGTGCTGTGTTATTCATTATTTTTGGCAGTTCTTCCATTGTTTTTTTCCAATTCTTAATCTGTTTTTTCCATTGTTTATTTCGATTTTTGTTGAGTCCAGTTTGTTGTTCGTCGTTTTTCCAGTGTTCCACGATCTTTTCATTATATAGTGGTCGCTTACTTCTGTTTTAATATTTCTGGATTCCCTCAGGTCTTCATGTATGTTTTCAGTCATGTATATGTAATCAATTATGGTGATGGACTTGCCTCTTGCCCAGGTTTCCTTTTGCCTTCCAGTTGTTGTATCGATGCTATCCGATCTCCTCAAGTTCCTGCACTGTAATTCTTTGGTCCAGCATTTGGCTCGGGGTGACAGATGAGATTTTTCTAGTTCTTCTCCTTTTTCGTTACATATGTGGATATTTAGATCTCCACATAATATAAATTCTATCTCATTGTATTTTCCTTTGGTGTTGTCTATTGCTGATGTTACCATATCTATATATTTCTCATCCGTTATGCCTGCCGGGTTCCAATATAGGTTCATTAGCGCCAATATGCGGTCCTTCTTATGATTCACAGATGAGAATTCTTTCTCTTTGTTTCCCGTTTTGTGCTTAAGTATTGTAATTTGTATCCACGGGTTTAAGTTTTCGTATTCTAGTATGTCAATGTTTCGTCCATTTTTGATCATAATTAGAAGTCCAGAGGACGGTCTGCCTTTTTGCTTTTGGATTGCGGGGCTCATTAATATGGTGTAGCCATCAGCTATCGGTTGTTGCGTTATCCATGATTCTTGGATGCAGATTATGTCAGCCAATATGAGATTCGGATTCGTTGTGTTAAATAAATGGCTATGTCCCCGGGTATTCCATGAGCATAACGTGGTGGTATGCAGAATGTCTTCTTTTAATTGTTATCTTCTTTGGTTGTGTCTTTCTTCTGTATTTGTAGATGAGTTGTCTTGTTGCCTCCATATTCTGTATTTTTTGTAGAGGTTATGGCGGTTTTGATATCTTTCTTGTCTTTTGCTTTGTTCTCATACATGTCATCTTTGCTCTTATGTTCATGTGGTGTCTTCTCATAGACGTCGTCCATTTCGCACATACTTTCATTCATCTCAGACTGGCTCCAGCTCACTATTTTGTGTTTTTTCCTCCTCTCTGTATTTTGCATTTCTTCGATTAGGGTCACCTCGAAGCCTAGCTGCTTGCAGATTTGTTTATTGTCTAGCATTCTGTTCAGTGTTTTTTCAGAATAAAAGGTGATCTTCACTTGGTCAGTTGTTATTTCGTCACAGAATTCTACTGTTCGTATATCTTTCGTTGTAATTTCTTTCATATTTGGGATGGCTTGTATCAGTCTTAACACATTGGAGCGGTTCATGATAAGGTTGTCGCTTTGTGTTGTTGTTTTTTTTATTTTTATTTTCTGTCTATTTTTTCTGTCTGCTGGTTTTGTGGGAGGACAAAGATTGGTAGTTTTATTACTTTTTCTGTTTGTCCACCAATTATTTCATCATTATCGTTGTTGTTTTGATGTTCCGTTGTCAGTGTAAATTGATTATTCGCATCCGATGTTCTTTCGTTGTCATCTTCCCATTCAATTTTTGATATTTCGTCTAGTGTCATTTCGTATCCTGATTCTTCATGGTTTTGGTCTTCTTCTGGGTGCGCATCTTCATATTCATCTACCGTAATCAAAGATGCCGCTGCAATTTCGATTTGGCCTTCTTCAGATTGATCAATTTCATCTTCCGTATAAGTTGATAGGTTGATTAGTTTGTCTATTTCTGTGTCTTCATCATTGTGGTCTAGGCTTTTCTTTTTCTCTTTGTGTTCAATGTTCTTTTGTTTGTTCTGTTGTAATAATTTGTTCATTTTTGGATGGATTTCTTTTGGAGGATTTGTTAGGTTTCTTAAGAAAGCGCGTGAACCTCTTTGCTTTTTTTTTTGTTGGGTGTTATTCCTTATTTGTCCTGCTCTCTGTTGGATTGAGTCTTGTTTCCTTTTGCAAAGATTTCATACGTTTCTTTTCCTTTCAAATCGGGTATAGGTCTCTTGTCATCAATTGATTTGCTTTTCTTTTTTTTTTGTCTCTTTCTATGTAGTTGTTTGTCTTCATCTCCTTAAGAGGTTCCCCAGTAAGGTTGATTAGATTTATTTCTACGGAGGTGAAATTACTTTTTGCTTCTTGTCTTCCCGCTGTCTTTGGGGGTTCGCTGTTCTCTGTCCCTTCTTGTTGTGTCGTCGTGTCGCTTAAACTGTGGTGGTTTGGAAGAGGCATCTGCTTTGGTTTTTCTTGGTTTACTGCTGTCATCATTGTAATTAGCGCGTGAGTCAAATCTGTTTTTTCGGCTCTGTCGCTGCATGCGTTGTCAAATAGCCTATTTTGCCTAAGATGGCTATTTTGTGCTTCGATTTCTAGTCGCTCCAGTATTTTATTCATGCATTGTTCTAAATAGATTTGTTTTGAATGTATCAATGCAATGAGTGTTGTTTGGTCTTTTATTGAGTCTACTAGTCCCTATTGCAGCTTCATGTATGGCAATAATGATTGTGTTGTAGTTGTCATCAACATGTTTTGTAGGTCTAGCATTGAAGTCGGTATAGATGCTAACTCTTGTTCAGTATGTTGGTTGCATCTGCATTTGTCTGATATTTCTTGGTTTGACTTTTGTGTTTCTTCACATTCAACTTGAAAATCATTTTTGTTTTGTGATCTTCTGTCTCTGTTGTGGATTTCTTGTACTTTTGGTAGTAGTACTTTTCCTTTTTGTTGCTTTTGTATCCAGGTATCTGTCTCTTTTTTCCTTGCGAGTAATGGTGGGCTACTGAAGACCTCTTTTCTTCTTTCATGATTCTTCATTAGGTTTTCGATTTCTGTTATATCAAGGGATAATCTTGCAGTTTTAGGATTTGTCTGCTCGTTTTTCTTTGGGTCAAGTTGTTGCGAGTGTCTGCGACTTTCATATAGGGCCTGCCATTTCTTTTGTGCTTTGGCTTCTTTTTCCTGCTGGGTTCTGAGTTTTCTTTCTTTTTCGTCCTTTCCTTATTGTAGGGCAGGGGGCTTTGGTATCTTCTCGATTTCTTTTATCTCTTCCTCCTTCTTTGTTTTTATTTTATTCTTTTGAACAGGGGTAGTTATGTTGTTTCGTTCCACATTCATGGTCTCTTTTTTTTTGGATTTCGAGTCTCCTGTAGCAAAATTCTCATTTTCGTTTTTTGTTTCAGTCTTCTCTTTTGGTTCTGATGTGTTTTGTATCTCTTTAATTGGGGAGTTCTCCTTCATGCCTTCTTTCGTAATTGGAGATGAATGTTCTTTGGTGTTTCCCTCGCATTCATATATTGGTGCAATTATTTGATTTCTTTCTGTTGCTCCGTTTGTTTTAATATCACTTTCCATAGTTGTCGGTGAGTCTTCGGTGTTACGTTCTCTAAGGGTAGTATTTTCGTTGCTACCGCAGGGTTTGGTCGTTGCATGTTGTAGTTCTGGCGTCTCCATTGTCTTTCTTGTTTCGATGCATGTGCTGGGGGCTTAGTTCAGCGGGTTTCCCGCGTTTTATTGAATGTACCATGCCATCCTGCTCAACCGTCTCCGTGATAACCTGGGTATCACTGGTCAGGCTCTGGCGTGGCTGACCTCTTTCCTCTCCAATCGACCCTCCCAGGTCCAACTCGGGTCCTTCCTCTCTGACATCTTTTTCTCCACCTGTGGTGTCCCCCAGGGATCTAATCTCTCCCCCTGGCTGTTCAACCAGTATCTGGCACTCCTTGCCCACCGCATTGCCGCTCTCTGCCCCAACTTTCAGTGCTATGCGGACGATACCCAGCTCATTTTCAGGCTACCCTCGGCCTCCTCCTCTCCCTCCCTCATCTATGACTGTCTGTCTGCTATCCAGGAATGGTGTGCCGCCAATGACCTCTGCCTTAATGCCAGTAAGACTGAGATTCTGCTCATCGGCACACCCACTCCCTCCTTCCCTGCAGCTCTCTGGCCGGCCTCTCTTGGCCCTCTTCCTGCTCCTACCTGCAAGGCAAAAAACCTCGGGGTTATCTTCGACTCCACACTCTCCTTCTCTCCTCAGATATCTGATGTCTCTAAGAAGTCACACTACCAGCTGCACCTCCTCAGAGGTATTCTTCCCTTCCTCTCCTTCCCCCAGAAGCTCGCTGTCTCCCGAGCCCTGGTTCTCTCAAAGCTGGACTACTGTAACAGCCTCTATCTTAATCTGCCTGCCTCCACACTCCGCCATCTGCAACTCATCCAGAACAGAACTGCGAGACTTGTCCTTGGCCTCAAGCCCAGGGACCGTATCTCTCCAGGACTGAAATCTCTACACTGGCTCCCAGTAGCTGCAAGGATAAAGTTCAAAACCCTCTGCATTGTCCACAAGGCCTTCTGGGGCCTGGGGCCTAAATACCTTCAACTCTCTCTTCCTAAATATCTTCCTTCCCGAGCCCTTCGCTCATCCTTCTCCAACTCCCTCAGGGTCAGCCGCTTCTCGAAGCAACGAGCTGGGGGTAGATCTCTCTCCGCGGCAGGGGCTGGAACAACCTTCCTGACCCCCTGAAACTTGAGGAGAACCATCTCCGGTTCCAGAAGCACCTCAAAACCTTCCTCTTTGCTTCTGCTTTCTCTCTCCCTCTCCCCTGCTAATTATTCGCTGAAACTGCACTGAATCTGCAACTGGGCCACTCTCACCGACCTCGGTCCTGGGCCCAGCCACTCTCCACTTGCACTGCCTCCCTGGCAACCCCTGCACTGCGGGACTGTCTCTGTATCCCTACAGCCCCCCATTCCCAGCACTTGTTCTGCACTTACCTTGCACTTGCCACCAGCTGGCCCTTTTATTTATTTATTCTACTTACCTTGTACTGTACTTCCCACCTCTCCCTTCCCCCTACCCCTGCACTTGCACGATCTGAATGACACCTGGCCTAGTAGGATCGTTGTCTGTCTACCTCTTGTTCCCCCCTCCCTGCCTCGTCGCGCCTTGAAACACTTGTGTATAGGCGCATTACAAATGCATTATCATATCATATCATATCATATCATATCATATCATTACAAATGCCTTATCATAGCGTGTCATTCGAGGAGTGGGGTTTAGTAATACACACTTTCTTGCCTGTTCCAGCACTGTGGGGTATGTTTTCTCTTGTATGTGATTTTTAGTTACTGCTTTGCGGCTTATATGTACTTGTCGTGGTCGTTGATTATTTTTATTTATTTATTTTCTTTTTTTTTTTTTTTTTTGGAAAGTTGTGTTTTTGGGTGCCAATTACAGGGGCTTTCTCCTGTGTGTACCTCCCACACCGTTGTTTCTTGTAGTGGATCAAAGGCTAATTGCCCGCAGTCACCACTAATTATTTTCTGTCTTCCCTTTTAAATTTGGGCGCAATTCTATGCGGCTCAATCTATGTTGGTTTCAGCGTCTTATCGTCTTGCCAACGCCGCCAAACAGCCGCACAACAGTCAGCACCCTTTACCCCGACGGGCTTAACGCCGCAAGGGTGCTTCGTGTCCCGTTAAATGCGTTCAGGCTAGTCACGTGATGAGTCACGTGGCACGGAGTGAACCCGCCTCCTCCAGGAAGCAGGATGCCTCTCGCAAGAGCTGCGCTAGCAGTGCCGGGTGAGAAGCTTGAGATGAGCTCAACGTTCTGTTGAAAGTAAAGTACAATCCTTCCTTATAAAATGAAATGCCTAGCCTTAACTCACAATAGGGTGGACGAGCAGGCGTAAGCCGGCACCCCCACGGAAGGCTCCACTAAAGGCGCCTGTCCTGGGCCTGTCCGGAGCTGTCTTGAGCCTCGGCCAGTCTCTATAACTGTTTTCCTACAGCCTCCGTGAGTACTTGTGAGTAATCTGTCTCCTCCTGACGTGCATGTCCACAAAGCAAGTTCCTGAGTAAGACATTTGCTTCCGTAGCGTTTCCGCAGTGGAGACCCAATTGCTTATTACCTGACTCTAGCAGCAAAATATTGATTATTCATATCCCAAGGTGCACCGAGGACCTCTACGTGCTCCTACACCCCGCACTTCCAGATACTGCCTTAATGACTGCCCTCCCTACCGGTTCTCATAGCTTGCTACCTCTATTGAACACTCTTCTATCAGTCTGCATAAATTGCATTCTCGCTAGTCGGCAATTGTACCGTCCCTACTATGATTGTTACTGCAAATAACTTCGCTTGCATCCTTGCTTGGCACCAAGTCTAAGGCATATTCAGTATGTGTGTGATCCATTACAGCCTGCATTTAGCATACCTAGCCTAAGACGCTGCACGCTGATACCTATTTCACCTGCATAATACCATCATTTTATGGGAACAAACCCACTAGACACATAATCATATCTCCTCTATGTCATTACTCTGGAGAAGGTACCATTGTTAAAAGATCTTGTTGACTACAACCTCTGCCGACTCTGTCTACGCTAAGTTGACAGGCATTGTAACTACAACTGTATTGTAACTGCATCTATGTTGTACATATTACTGTCTACGGCCCTAGATAACCACCATATGTACTATAGCAATATGCCTACCTCTATTTAAGGTATTATAGACCTCTGAGTCGCCTGGTTATTGTTCTATTGATTACTATTGTAATTGTTCCCGCCCATATGGAAGTGCCCTTCCATGATATCCACCCATCAGCATAGGCCTCTGCCAGACTCATCCGAGAGTAACCATGTCAACGTAGACCATTCTAGCCGTGTTATCTGTATTCACCTGTCCTGTCTCACCCATCACTAGCCTTTGTTTTTTAAGCTAGTACACTGCAGTCTGCGTTAATTGCACTAGTGAAAACCGCATGCCAGACCATATCTTTGCAACTTATTTCAGCATCAGGCTGCCACAGAGCTTTTGACATGTTAGTATTAATGATACATATGCCTAGTAACCACATCTAGCATTTACGCAGCACCTTTTATATAACTTAGGTGTGACCACATAATAACTAACATGCTCACCACTAAGACTCATCTTACATACACATTCTGTTGCCTACTCTGGGCTACTCAAATAACCACCACAATAATGGCCTGCACTAACTCCACACCTTGCAACCTGCAGGAGAGAAATACTCAACTTATAGCTAGGTTGCCACGACTTTATGATCTCAAAAACAAAAGAACTAGACCTTTGGTCTTCACACCCACTCTAACTGCCACTGACCATAACCCACCTGCCACAGTTGCTGAAAGACTGCTAAAAACTCAGACTTACTCACTCCACAACCAAAAGAGATCCAAGCACCTCAACCCAAGAACCGTCCAAGAAAGAAATAAAAAAAACACGTTTTCAGGTGCCCTTATCAATGCGAGTACCCTCATAGCGCATAATACTGAAATAGCTGACATACTCGCTATGGATGGTCTAGACTTTCTGGCTGTCACTGAGACTCGGCGATGCTGCAAGTGTCACACTTACGATTGCCATACCAGACAACTACAATATACTCAGAGTCGACAGGCCCAACTCTAGAGGAGGTGGTCTGGCCATCATTGCTAAAACTAAGTTAGCATTAAGACTTACCCCACTGCCAGAAATTAAATCATGTGAGCTACTATCAGCTAAACTACCCATTTCCAATAATAGTACACTAACTATTCTGCTAGTGTACAGACCACCAGGTCCCCTAGGTAACTTCGAAAAATACCTCTCCAGCCTCCTCACTAACAACATCAAAGATTCCACTCAGCTCCTATTATTAGGCGACTTTAACTTGGGATTCAACGATGCTGAGGACAAACAGGCCCAATCTATCCAAACGATCTTAGCCGAACATGGCCTGACCCAAAAAGTCTTAGCGCCTACACATATAAAAGGACGCTCCAGCCGACTGGATAGTTAATCTGAATTTCTCCACTACCATTTCTAATATTACCCCACAAACCTGGTCCGACCACCATCTTATTTGTTTCTCATCCAGTATAGAACTTCTAAAATCAGTTACTCGTGAAATTGCACCACCTCTTCTAACTAGAAGCAAAAAAGAAATTACTATTGAAAAACTTCTCCCTCTCCTCCTACCAGCTCTCTCTGCTAGCGCTAATAACTCTGACCCAAATACGCTAGTTAAGACATTCAACAATACTATGTCCAAATCTTTGGATACCATTGCCTCAGTCAAAGTATGTAAAAGTAAACAAGAAACACACCTTAATTCACGGTTCACTCCCCATCTCAAAGAACTACGGATCTAAAAACGACTCCAAGCAATCTGGAGGCACTCACCAACTGCTGAGAACAAAACTCTATTTGTTAACCTTGCGAACAAATACAAGAAAGAAATAATCCAAACTAAAAAGAACACATTTAATGATAGAATCATTAAAGCTAACTCTAACTCCAAAGAACTCCTTACCATCCTCCGGGAAATGGCAAATCCGATTGCTCCCACTGATAACGTCCCGAAGGACAAACAATGGTGCACTAGCATCCAAAATACCTTAGCAAATAAAATAATAACTCTACAGTCCAAAATTTCGAAGAAGAAAGTCTCTTTGAGGTCCACAGGAATACATACCACCCCTCTGACAGATATACCAAGTATAGATACACCAAGTAGCAGCAAACCATTCAGGTTCACCAATATATCCATACTGGAAACAGAAAAGGTCATATTATCTCTGAAACACTCGAACTGCCAGGGCGACAGCTGCCTGGCACAAGTTATTAAGGACGCAACTAGAGACTTAGCACCCTTCATCTCTAAACTAATGAATGCCTCCTTTAACGCAAGTATTGTCCCTACTAACCATAAAGAATCCTGGGTACTGCCTCTCTTTAAAAAACAGACCCTCGACCTGGCTATCCCAACTAATTATAGGCCCATTTCTAGGGTCCCATTCCACCTTAAAATCATTGACAGAGTAGCCTACCTCCAGATCCAAAACCATCTGGAGAAGAACCAACTACTAGGATCATGCCAATCTGGATTCAGACCACAACACGGTACTGAAACTGCCTTAATTGACCTCAAGACACAAATCGACGAGTTGAAGAATAAAGGTAAAACAGCTATGCTCCTCCTCCTCGACATATCGGCGGCCTTCGACCTGGTGGACCATGCAGTGTTATACAAGCATCTAGCATCTCCTGCCCATTTCTCAAGTGAAGCTATAGCCTGGGTACAATCCTTCCTAGCTAACCGTACGATGAGGGTGTTCTCCCCCTTAGCCTCAGCGGACCCAATACAAATCACCTGTGGTGCCCCACAAGGTTCATGTGTCTCGCCGACAATGTACAATATCTTCACTAAGCCACTCTTCGACAAACTTGACAGATTGGGGGTAATTTATAATAAATATGCGGATGACACGCAGATCCTCATACCACTATCTGGCAACTTTGTCGAAGACACAGCTCTAGTAAATAAGATATACCTCATCATTCAGGCATGGATGGCCTCTCATGGCCTCTTCCTGAATGAAAACAAATCTGAGATCCTGATCCTGGGTTCTGATTCCAACCTTAAAAAACTTAGCCCCAGTTACACTGCCTTTAATATTGATGGTAATGTAATCAAGGTGGTAACCGAGGTAAAAACACTTGGTTTCTACCTTAATTCCACACTATCTCTCAAAAAACAAATCAGCTCTATGGCTTCCTCTACAGCCTATACCTGTAAATTGATCAGGGGCTGTAGACTCTACCTCTCTAAAACCAACTGTATCACACTAGCCAATGCTTTAATAATGTCTAAACTGGACTATTGCAACGCCCTATATTCAGGCGCCAGCAAAACTATCATAAGCAAAATGCAAATATTGCAGAATAATGCCCTTAGAGCAGCCCTGGACATACCCCGTAGAGAGCATATATCTGATATCAGGAAAGACCACCACTGGTTATACATTTGTGATAGAATACTCCTCAAAATGGTATCCCTCAATTACAAAGGACTGAACAATACCCCTGGACATACCCCGTAGAGAGCATATATCTGATATCAGGAAAGACCACCACTGGTTATACATTTGTGATAGAATACTCTTCAAAATGGTATCCCTCAATTACAAAGGACTGAACAATACTGCGCCCCCATATATCTCTGCCAGACTGACTAGAAGATCCTCCAGTCACCACACCAGAGCCTCTAACCATCTCTCACTAAAAACTCCCAGATTTAGATTAACAAAAGTGGGTGGAGCTAGCTTCTCTGTCAGAGCTGCACGTGCCTACAATGCACTTCCTACTTCATTGAGAGTTGATCAGCCCTACTCTAGATTCAGATGTAACGTCATAACCTGGCTCTGGACTAATGATGCCCATTAAACTGCTCCCCCTCATTTAATCCTGGACTTCTACACAGAACTATCATGAGTCTCCTGAAACCTGTACTATAGACTATCTCTCTTGCCTTCTTTGTTATGCTATGTACCCACATCTTGTATATATGTACTGCAAATACTGTAATAATCATGTACTGTAACTAATGTATGTAACTAAGCTTAAATGTTCTTGGTACCGCTGCGCCCGGCTACCCCAGAGTTTGGAGCGCATTATCAAATAATAAACTAAACTAAAATAAACTAATATACACTATCTGAAGGCAAGAATAAAACCAAGATGAAATGAGAATAGGAAAAGAAAGAATCATGGCTATGACTAAAGTTTAAATGAAAAGTGATCAATGTAGTACTGACTTTAGTAGCTCAAGAGAAAGGACGATGTAAAACCGTGGTGAAATAATTTTAAAAATGAAGGGTATTAAAGCTGAAAAGAGGCCTTGAAAATGCAAGAATCATGTTGTGTGTTGCTTTGATCACATTTAATAAGTAATACATTTCTTTTAGCCTTCATCTAAATATTTAGGCCATGGCTACTGAAGTGGTGGGTATTGCAGATTTGGAAGGCAAATGGGTATTCAGTTCACAAATCGTAGTGTCTTGTATAATTGCATAAATGAAAGTAAAATCTCCAATCATTTTTGAAGATGATTTCACGCAAACAACAATGCAGAAATCAGTTATCCACCTACAGAAAAAACTCTACTATTGTGAGGGAAGAAAATGATGAAAGCAGGGTTTAATGGGAATACTTAACATACCAAATAAGGGAAACTATATGTCATACACATTTATTATTACGGATAAAGGGTGAACTAATTATAGTGTTTTGCATAATTAAAGGTAAAATCTCTCAGGTTCATTTATGAGGGCAATATAAAGTGTACATTGTTGGCAGAAAAACATTTTATTATTGTTTGCAGTTAATGATTCTGAATGATGCCTTCCTCAAACACACCACTTATTGGGGAAAATGGGATCCCTTTTTAAGAAGCAAGACAGGGTAGTACAATGTGAGGTGCAGAGAAAGGCAGATGTAAGAATTCAATATGCCAGCTGGGTATGATGTTGGGTTATTCGGGACTTACAGAGGTAATATGTTAGATCTATAGTTGAGTTGCAATCATATTCATTGAATTGTTATAATAATAATGTCTTGTGCAGTTCCATTTTTTTTTAAATACCACATACAAGCAAATATGTTTGCATATGTTTCTACTAAGGGCATTTATGAGAGGTTTCTTATGATGTGGACAAGTGAAATAAGTAAATAAATGAAAGTATAAGAAGTGATATAATTGGCTGCAAGGAGTCTAACATCTCCATGCAGGATATTCGTCCATCTTCTTGATGGTTAATTCCATCCTTAAATATTTATACTCCATAACAGAAAAGAAATATCTGAAAAAGTGCAGGGGTTCTGTAAATTGTTCGAACTTAAGTAGGGGACACTGGGGGTGCCACTGGGCACCACCAAGATAAAGATAAACAAATGCTTCAAACATTTCCAACACTGAGAGTCTGAATGCATGACATTGATAAGAGTCGGTTTAGCCACCAGGATATCCCCTTTCTGGTGATTCCATGTGAGTGGAGGGCCAATGTCCGAGGTTACAACTTGCAAGGATGCATGCAGATAATTAAATTATCTTTCTTTTTATTATGAAGAATTACCATATTAAACATGAAAGATCTTGCTCTGTTTGCAGTAAGAAAGGGTAAATCTTCTAAAATGTACAGGCAGAATTGTGTGATGAGCAGAATAACTGCATTATCCAAGAGTTGCGTTTATGAGATTAGGCCCTGATTTACATAAGCATTTATAAATGGCTCTGTGCCATTTGCCTAGCAATATCTATGTGTGGATTAAGAGACATACCAAAAAAAAAACTATAATAACATGGCCCAGAAATTTTGAAAAACTTTCCTGATTCAGGCCGCATTTGAAGAACATAATTCTCAAGAAACCCCTTTGTGTGAAAAAGAAAAAGGTGAACACATCAAAGAGATACACAAACAATACAATAACCACACACGTGCATGCATATATGATTACAGATAATAGTATATTTTCGGAGGAACAGAACAATGGACCTAATACCTCAAATCTCTGGTTGCTGACTTTCTTGCCCTTTTTGTTCCAGACAATTTTTGGACGTGGATCTCCTGTGGCTTGGCAAATGAATGATGCAACCCCCCCTGACACCCCTGTTTGGTCATCAGGAGTTCTTGTAAACTTTGGTGGTGCTGAAACAAGAAAGAGAAACATTCCTGATTAATAATCACCACTTGGCCTTTAACACATTTCAAAACAAAATGCTCCCATGCACTCTTTTCAGGTTAATGCTCTATCCATCGAATTTTTTGCATGGAGGGAGACATTTCCATCACATTTTTTGCAACGAGAAATTTTGCATCAAATGCATTTTTTTTTAATGGGGGGTCCCCCTCCCAACCCCCTGTTTTTTACCCTTTAAAACCCACCAAAAGAATTAACCTTTTATTCCTCAAAAACATGCATTCGATGCATATTTTTTGTTGCAAACCCCTCGATGCTATTGCATTCGATGGATAGACTTTCGATGGATATACTAGATACCCTCTTTTCATTCTAGTGATTTTTCTGCAATCAATGGGGTTATCTTTACAAGCATAATAATAGGACTGTGGAAATTAAAGTGCTGTAAATAAAAATCGACTCATCTCTCCATTTGGATAAGAGGAGAATATGAACAGAGTTCAGTACAGGAAATACACCCAAAGCCGTTGTGTCAATCCTGGCGGTTCAAGGAAAAAACTCCTGCAAAGTCCCCATTGATCAATCGGTTATGACAGGTAATATACTTTCTTCTATTGTCTTTTTAACTGATGGGGATTTTGTTTATACAAATACCAGAGTGGTCTCATTTTCCTGCCGTGATGTTATTGTTTCAAAATGAATGAGAAATTGCTTAGGCTCAAGCGGGAGCCTGGCAGTGTGCCGATTCATCCGCAGCACCACAGAGAAGCAGCCATTACATTCCGCTGTGCGCCGCTGTTCCTGTGCAGCTCCTTTTGCGGCTAGCTGAAATTGTCTATTACCTTGGGTCTGCGAACAGAAGAACGGGGAAAATGGGGGCACAGAGGGGTGTACCACATACAACCAAAGAAGATGGCTAGTTCAGGTAAGGCCTTGCTCTTTACACAGAGCAAGGCCTGAGCTGTCATGTCTTTCAGTGGAGCTTCTCCATCCACCAGTTTCTGTACTTAAAAGTAATTGGGCCTCATTACGACCCTGGTGGTAAGGCAACAACGGCGCCAGTAGTGCTACCAGCGCCGTTATTGCCTCACCGCCTCATTACAGGTTCTGCTCGTGGGGCCGCCCTGTACACCTGGTCAGACCAGACGTGCAGAGCGGCACCCGCTAGCAGAACAGGATGCTAACAACGGTCCCGTCATTAACGGGAAACTTTGTTAGCATCCTCCCCATTCCCATTGAGCACTATGGGGGCTCAAATGGGAATGGGGACGTTCCGGTCTGGGTCACGCAAATGGGATATACTGGTCCCGCAAAGGTCGTAATGACCTGGTAATTCCCATTTTTCGGGACCCGAGTTTGGGGGTAGCCATGCCGCTAAAAACGGCATGGCTACCTCCAAACTCGTAATGAGGCCCATTGAATGATTTATATTTCCAGCTGGGTGTGTGTGATTATGTTATGATTTGTTCTGTTTTGTGCACGCTGTTGTGTATTTCTCTTCGTATTTGTTTTGCCACTTGTGGTCGGGATGATTGTCTGGGTTCTGATTGCTCGAGGCAGATGATTCAATTTCCACATGATGCAGATGAGATCCAGGCTTCAGGTCGCTGTGTTTACAGCTGCTGACATGAAGGCCTATACCACTATTATGCCCCGCCCAACGAGTTAGGGGATGTGGATGTTCACTACCTTTGACAAAGGAATTGATAGAACACTGTAGAAAAAGAACAGTGCTGTCGTTCTGACTTTTCCATTTCAGTTAATGGCTGTAGGGCTGAACCTGGTTTGGCGGTTCCCTTCTGGAGTCCTGCGGCGGGCGTTCCGCCATATACGGGATTACATTGACGTTGCAGGGGTTTGAGGCCCCTTATCCATTTCAAGCTGGTTGGCTTTGTCACTGCTTGCTTGTACTTACAGTCATCACATAGTTCATTAAAAAATAGACTTTCAGGTTGCTCCTGCAGAAGACAGTGCAGCCAATGGGCCATAGTCAGTGAGGGTTTGCACTGCTTGCAACATGAGGCAAGCTAGTTTTGCTCTATTGTTGAGGCTTACGTAATATAATAAAAAGGACATTAGTTACATATTCTTGCTGGCAGGTGTTGTTGAGAGATGTGAACCTTTATCCAAATCTCTGGTGATTCTCTGGGCTTCATTAACCAATCAGAAGTGGACATCTCTCCCCTGGAGATTAGTACAAGATAGGTAAAACATGTTCTTGTCATCTTTTCTCCAGGCTAATTACATAAATCACTTAGAGTATAGGCCCCAAATCAGAGCTTCCGCAGAGGAAAGGCTGCAGGGATCTAGAAAACACGGTTGGTTGAAAGGAGGAGGCAGGGGAGAATGCGTAGTGACTCTAAGGAAAGGATAATGCTGATAATGGTACAGAAATGGTACTGAAAAAAAACATGTGATACTCACATAACAAATACCTGGTTAACATTACAATGATCTGAGTTTCCAGAATTGCTTTGCACAGGCCCAGTGGGGTAAGTAAGTTATATATATTTATATATATACCAGCAACAGTGATCCTCTGGTTATGGCTAATTTGGCTTTCCCATAGGAAGAGCAGTTTTTGGGTTGCTTATAACTGGCACCGTTCAGCAATGATATCATTTGTGATGTCATCTTTGATGTCCTGGGTGCTACTCTGAGCAGTGCATGATGGGGGCGCGAGTTATGGATACATAATTTACCATAACTGACAAATGTTTTTCATTGTTTTATTCTGCAACCATAACGTTCCATAACTTAACCACAAAGTACCTTTAGCGACGTGTTTTCATTGAATATATATAAAGAAAGGAATTAGCAGAAAAACTCAAAGAATGCCAAAAATTACTATGTGCTCAATGCGTATTTGAAGCACATGGATTTTGATTTTCCATAAATGGTAGTATGTAAGAACTCATGGATGCCCTATGATTTTGCATGGTAAAACGTAAGGCCAGGGATCATCCTTAAAAGTGATTTGCAAATATATGCGGGTCACTGATCTAAAGGTTCTGTGACCCACAAATGTTTGTAAGCCATTTTTGAGAGTGTGTGCCAGCCTCTAACCAAATCAATGGAGTCCTTCACCGTATCCTCGCTTGCTCTCCAAGACCACCCCGAAGTCCAAGAATGGTTTTAACTGATTTCATATATCTAGGGCAGAAGCGCTGGAAATAGAAACAAACGTTTAACATGCCTCATTGCCCTAACTTGTTACCCCTTAGTGACCTTGAAACTGTCTGGTCAAATTTCTGGAAAAGTCTAAATGTTTCTGGGGCCTTGAACCACTCAAAAGATCACTGGCTCTTTCTATTCGCGGAATAGTTAAACCAGCAATAAGAAGCAGGGGCAGAAAGAGGGCAGAGATTCTGGATGTTGCTGCAACTTGTACTGAAATGAAATATTAAATGTGGATGTTTTAATAAATAGTTGATGGGCATAGTGATGGAAAAAAGAAAGTAGGAAGTTGTATCCTGTTGTTTGCAGCCAATCCTACCAAATACCCACCACGAGGGACCGATCTTCCAACAATCAAGCTGTGGGGGTATGTATCTTGTGTGCAGTGAAACAGTCAATAGAGAAATGCTTATTTTCCAAGGCTTTGGGGCTCATTACAAGTTTCCCAGTATCCCACTGGTAATTCCCACAGGATACCGGGAAACTGCCCCTGCTGTCTCCGCCGCCTGATTCCCTGGTACTACCGGGATATTACAGACAGCAGAGACGGCAGTAACTTCCCATTCCATGGAGTCCCAAAGGACTCCATGGGATGGGATTGCTTGAATGGCCGGCACTGGTACTAACGGTGCCGGTGATTCCAGCATTTCTTTGCCGGTAGGGCCCTGATCTACGACAGGTCAGGCCTGCTTGTAAATCAGAGCCCCCACCGGCAAACTCTGGTTGCCCCAAATTGATAAAAATGCTGGAACCGGCATTACTGGCAATTTTTCTGCCATTTTTGCCAACCGGGGACCTTGTAATGAGGCCCTGTGACATTAGCCTTGCATTGGGAGGATGGAACAAAAAGTGGGCAGAGGACCACATTACATCTTTTTATTATATACAAAGCAAGGGAAAGAAATGTCATTGAATCTCTTTGTTTGTTTGTTTGTTTTATTTATTTATATAGCGCACCTGACCCGGAGGTAATTGGGCGCTAGAGGAAAGTAATGGTTACAGGCATAGAATAGGCATTTGTGTAAATGAATACAGTTTGAACATTAAAGGAAGATTACAATGGTACATATATACATATTAAACATTATACAAATTATACATAGGTCATAGCAGTAATATAGGAAGTATGACATATACTAGTTGTGCAGACAATCTAGCGGATAGTGGTATCAAGAGCTGTTATTTTATGTTTTGTTGAGTATCCATGTGATAACATGGTTTCTGAATTTGTCAAAAGTTTGAATAGACTGAATATTCTGAGGGAGAGTGTTCCAAAGCTGGGTGGCTAATACCGGGAAGCTAGAGACTCCGGCTCTTTTTAGATTGTATCTGGGCACCGCTAGACATGGTATGTTGGAAGATCTTTGATAAAGATATACATGTATGTTTTATTCATTGTCACAAAACATTGTTCAGTCTTGGAATTTCACCCGCGGTTCGGGTGAATAAATGCATAATAGATTCTTGCACTGTGCAGTGTTTTGAATATTGTATTTTTATGTAGAAAATGGAATAAATGGCTCATACTAAGCTGTCAAGCGCAATCAAATGACATTCTAGCTCTTGCTTTAGAAAGCATTAGTGTTGGCCTATCCTGCAATAAACACTTCAAACAGGCATCTTTCCTATTTGTCAGTTTCCTCAATAAATGGATGTGTGTGTAACGCGTGGAGCTTGCAATCAGTGCTTGAGTTATCTGGGGGCTCGGAAGACATAGAACCACACAGCTAAAACCTGCAAGTCATTCCATTTTACCAGGAGCCTATATAGTTCCTTGCTAAAAATGGCATCCATTACGCAACAAAATAGAAGTCCTTAGATAGGCGAGAAGACAGGTAGACTTTCCAATTCAGAGAGGAAAGGGGTGGACACGATGGCAATGGGATCCGTAAAAGTGCCAATCTGGTTATAGGCTGTGGAGCGAGGTTCTCAAGGTAAAGTGCAAGAAAAACCAAGAAAAGATTATGAGAAAGTTCGTTAATAATGCTTGGGCTCCACAGTTGGTAGATATATGTTAAACGCTCTACCACCTATGAAAGGCTTTGGCTTTTTGGCTACCGTTTGTTGGAGTTTATTGAGTTTCGCTGCACGTAAAAACGTGTTTAAAACATGCTTACATGAAGCACTGTCTGCATTCAGAGATATTGGAGTGCCGAGCATCCTTTCCGCGCGCCCTCAACGTATCCTGGCACAGAGAGGCTCCTGTTCAGCCCAGAGGCACCCTTCTTTCCACAGACTCTGCCATCAGCTGTTTGACTCGATGGTGGCAAGCACAAACACAACAGAAACAGATCCACTCATTCATGCCAGGGCACAGCCAAGAAAGAGCTGGCAACAATTTATAACCGCTCCTGACAAACTGGTGCACGCACTTCAACAAAAACTCTGGCACACTTCATTAAGCAGAGCTGCACATCAACGTGGGAACCTCCCAGGGCAATGGGAGCTATCAATGGGGCTGAGGCGGGATGGGTTGCCAACCACGCTGGGTGACAGGCCATTGCCATCCTATTGGAGGATGTGCACGTCCAATAGAACGACAATTAATCTGCACGGAGGGTTTTGGGATGCAAAGGTGGATAGGCCGAAACAGTGCTCCTTCTGTCTACCTCAAACACAAAAAAGTCTCGAAATGCATCAGTGGTTTTCAAAGAAGCACAGCCTTGTAGAAATGAAAAGGCTCGGGCTAGCTTTTTTTTCTGATGGCTTTATAAGATTGGATTTAATGAGCAATGTACAAAAATGCTAGGGTGTCACTGGTGGCTGTAGAAAGCTTACTTAGACAAGTTATCAGGTTATTTTCCCAGCACTAGGTACTAAATTGTGGAATGCCCTCCCTCATCAACTGAGAAAGGACACCTCCCTTTGGTCATTCAGAAAAAAAAACTTAAAACTTTACTCTTCAGATCTGACCTCCTGCAATAGTAACCTAGTTCCTTAGCCTAGTGTATGACAGATTGAGGAATTGCAACAATATGTAAACTTGTACAACTTGTAAAGACTATCTGAATTTTGTATTGAAACTGATGTAAATATATTGTTCAAGGTGTAATATGCAACAACACGATTGCTATCTAAGCTCTGTAAACCTGTAACCATATCCTTACGTACCTCACAGCGCCTAGCTGCCTCTGGGCTTTGTGCGCTTTATAAATGTGTCCATAATTAATTAATTAAATAAATGAATACATAAATACATTTGTAATTAGGTCTTTTTCAAAGCAAAAGATGTGAGCGACGGCCCTCTGCAACAATTGTTTGCACACCAATGATACCCAATGAGAAGCAGTCACGGTTGCTCAGCAAGCCCTGCGTCTATAGTTTACAAACGAGGCAATTGTGTTGTGCTTAAAAATGTCCCTCATAACATACACAAGTGAACTAAATAATATATATATATATAAATATATATATATATATATATATATATATATATATATATATATATATATATATATATATATATATATATATATATATATATATATTTTCTTCTCTTCAGAGCATTAATGGAAGGAAGGTCTGCTGCAGAGCCGCCATTTTCATTTACTCTACGTTTCCCTTGGGGCGACTATCCACACCCACAACTTAGCAATATTGTCCAGGTTGCGAGAGTTTGAAATCGCCCGCAAGTGGGTACCCACATGGGTCTTCCGTTTGGGTGCGTTTCCATTTGAAACTCCTGGGGCTCCAGTTACACTGTTCCCACCTCTTGAGTGACCCGCGGATCGCACTTCCGGTCGCAGGGGACTGTTTTTGTGGGAACCATAAAATGCGCAGGTCGGCACTCGCGCAGCTGCTGGCAGGGAATTTTGAATATAAGACTGAAGAATGCAACCTTATCGCAAAATAAACAAGCGGGCCGTGACAGGTGTTGCGCAGCTCTAAAACCGCACCTAAATGCAGCAGGCCTCGCTCGGGACGGCTCACAGCAACGCGCCTCTACACAGGGTTTGGCAACATCCAGTCACAGCTGGCGCGCGAGCCTCTACAAATCACCCCGGACGCAATCTCAGGGGCCATTCCATTCGGCGCAGTCACGCATTCCCGCCGTAGACACGCAATAAGTAATGTGCAGTTTGTCTTTCAGCACCTACTAGATATGCTCCAGTTTTAGCCCCGGGGGCCTTACTGCGTAGCAACTTCTTCATGCTACATTTTACTACTGCTGTGCAGCAGATGGATATATTTACCAGTGCCGCAAATAGCCTCTCTTTGACATTGCATGACTTGGTACACACGTTCAAAGTTACACAAACATATGCATGCGATATCACTGCGCCGCAGTCTGGCTGACTGACGAGGGGCAGGCACCGAGCCATGTGCTTGAATTGGAAATGCACGGCCTGTGTGCTCTGGAAAAAAAAAAAATAATAATAATATCACCAGTCCCTTTCTGACGTCTGAGAACCACAGCCCAAGCCCTCTAGTTTGAACCTATGTTTGGCTCTGTTCTTTAACTACCCCGTGAGAAATCCTTTCTTTGCGAAGGTAACGCCATGGGGTGTTGCAGTGCTTCACAAGGGGCGTTTATTCGAAGCCTCTCGAACTTTCCACACTGTTCTTCTGTGTGGCAGCCCAGCTGAAACCAAATCACAGAAGGCCACGGAAGTGTAGATTTCGGAGTTTTATTTTCAGTTGTGTTAACGTCAGGGACGTAATTTCACCAAAATGCCAGGGGTAGCGGAAGTGACATCACACGACCCTTGACCCCCCCTGATGACATCATAGGAAGTGATGTCATTTGACCCACCCCGAAGTGATATCGCGGGAAGCTATGGAACACAACCTTTCACCCGTTGACATAACAGGGAGTGGCATGACATAGAATTCTACACTACAAAACATATGGTTACGATATCACTATAATGTGAGGTACATTTCATACAAGAATGGATCGCCAAATGTATCGTTAAGATCAGTGTGTATAGGCCCATATTACCAAATTACTGTGAATGCAAGCAGACGTCCAGGACCAAATGATAATGATGTGTTATTATATGGCACTTACGCTTAAGCTCTTTATAGAAAAAATATACACCCAATATCACCCAACCTGTGTTGGTACTCATTTATCCACCTCAAAAGGATGAAAGGCTGAGTTGAGGCGTTTAAGAACAGCCTAAATCAGTGACTCACCCCCTGAAGTGTGCCTGAAATAAACCTTTAATGAGTCTAGCAATTATTGTATAGAATTCCACAAAGACAAATTATTTGGTATTCCTATTCTTTCTTATTTAGGGCCAGTGCTGAAAGTGTTAGACTTGTGGCACTCCTGTTCTTATTTTTCTTCTTTTTTAAGAGGCCTGAAAAAGAAAGCCAGCACTTCAGAAGTGAAGAGCCACATGGTGCTGGCAACATACCAGGAGGCTGCATAACAACAGCAAAAAAAATGTTTTTTTTTTTTTTTACAGAGGTCGCAAGGGAGACCACAGAGTTTGCAAAGGAGGCCTCAGAGGACCCAGTTGCGACCTCTGGCGACCCCTAAATGACGTCCCTGGTTTACGTATATCCAGTGGCGTCGCAGGGAATCAAATTTAGGAGGGGCACAGAGGGGGCCACAGACAAAAGAAGGGGGGGCACAGCCTAAAGTAGGGGGGCCACCTATCAAAGGGCAATGCCTGACGTCAGAAGCACTCCTGCAGAAAATCTTTTGTGCACACAAACTACCACACCCATTTGTTGCACCTCCCCTCCCATCTGAATGTAGCCACTAAACCATTAATTCACTAATGACCACTCATTAGCGGTTTCATTGAGGGGCTGCTCTTGCTTGGCTGCAGGGTGACTTAACAGCTCTTCTTTGTTGCGCTGCAGCATTGATTGTGGCCCTGTGTATGTGCTGTTCTGGCGGACACAGCACTGCAGACAGTGCAGAGAAAGTAGCCCAGCTGAGGTAGGGGGCAGGATTTCAGAGGAGGGGTCCAGGCCCCCTCAGCACCCCATAGTGACGCCACTATATATATCCACTGCAGTGCACATCTTTACAATGTGAAAAGCATCGTAAAGCATCACACAATTTCTTTGGCCACGTGCCTGTTGGGCATTTGTGCCTTAAAGGCACAGGGGCTCATAACAGTGCCTAGACCTGAATTTGAATCACATCATCAGGTTCCGATGTCCACGGCACAGCCACCAGGCTACACCAAAACCACTGCCGCGAGGCCACAGCAAAGCTCGGATTCTTTTATTCAAAGCTCAAAACGCGTTACTGGGTATTTGATGCAGGGAGAAATTCACATCTGCTGGACTGTTTGATTTACCCATACACATGCAAGCTTTCGTGCATATTAGTACATATGTGGCAACTCACATGGTAGCAAGGCTGAAGTCCTCAAAAAAATGTGTGGGGGGGGATCTTCCATACGCTATGGTAAGTGACGCCACAGGAAGTAACTGTTTCCTAAAGCGAAGTATCCTAATTCTGTATTCAATTTGTGTTTCCCCATTTAGGAAAGTGCACTGGACAAATAAACATTTGCCAAGAGAACAGATGTTCCCATAACATTGCTGGTTAAGTGCAAAAGGTGTGCAGCCTTTATACTGAAGAATGCGCACAAAGCCTGTCCATGTGGGACATTTAAGAGCTTCACTATAAGGGATTTGTGTTATCTTATAGCTAACTGTCTACCTTCACCCCTGCGACTCTTTACTTAAACTGGGAGCCACATTTATTTAATTCCTTACAGGTGGGGACAGCGTTGCCCTCTGAAAAAAGTGGGCAGATGCCATCAACGCACGTGCTTCTTCGATTGGTTCGCTGCTTGCTACACTCTAAAGGATTTCCAGTACACTGGGCACTTATTCACTTAACCCATGTGGGGTGTTAACCTAAGATGGAAACACTTGCATGCTCTTCTGCTGGAGAATATGTTTAGTTTAGTTTAGTTTATTATTTGTATAGCGCAGCCTGGCCCGGGGGCATCCAGGCGCTTGGCATGGTTACAGAAGTAGCCAAGAGATTACATGTTCCATAGATAGACAGTAAAAGTTGTTGCGACATAATAAGAACGTTACTGATAGTATACACAGTTATCATACATTTGCAAGGTTAGAGAATGTGCAGGATAAGCAGGCATTAATTACAGTAACTACAATGATAGGTTCGAATTCTGGGCTTCTTTGGCCCGTATCCAGTTTTTTGGCATTGTGTCTGAATCTATGAAAGGAAGGTTCGGATCTGCGATTAATAGGGAGAGAGTTCCACAATTTAGTGGCAAGCACAGGGAAGCTTGTGCTGCCTGCTTTTTGGAGCTTGAATCTCGGGATGGTTAGGCAGTGTGATTGGGCAGATCTGGTTGGGCGGGCTGCGGTGTGGTGTGTGAAATTATCTGAGATATCTAGGTGCTTGGTGGGTTAAGCATTTGTGAGTAAGGGAGAGTGTTTTATATTCAATCCTCTGTGGTATGGAGAGCCATTGACAAGATCGTCTGGCATCCGAAATGTGTTCATGTTTGGGTATATTCAGTGCTGCTCTTAGTACCTTATTCTGGATAACTTGCAACTTATTAATGTTCTTTTGGCTAGTACCCAAGTACAGGGAGTTGTAATAATCGACTTTAGATAGTACCAGTGCTCTTGCTAGGGTGATGCAGTTGTTGGTTGACAGGTAGGGTCTGCTGGTGTTGATGAGTTTGCATGTGTAGGCGCAGGAAGATGAGATAGCATTGATTTGTCTTGTTAGAGTGAGAGAAGAGTCAAGGTAGATCCCAAGAGTTTTGACGCTGTTGGAGACGGTAATGTTGTTGCCGTCTGTAATAAATGATAGTGTTTCCTGTGTGTTCACATATATCTGTACGTATTTCATTGTTGCGCCGGCACACTTATCACCTGTGCAACACTATCTGTATCCAAGAATTGCAGTCACTGCTATCGGAAACCGATCATGAAATATATAGTCCGGATGCCTTTGTTGTCACATCTATTTCACTTGAGCCAAGGTGCATTGTCTTGTGTGCTACTAGCTATGGTCACTAGGTTTCTTTTTTAATCAGTGCTTTAAGTGAGATTAGAAATAGGGTGCGGGGGGAGAAACAAGGGTGTGTGGCCTAAGTGATGGGCACGGCATGAAGAGTGCTAAGAGTGACAAGTAGAGAGGGCACAGGTGGTTTAGGCCCCAACCAATACACTATGAGAGCCTATAAACATGTATGTTGGGTCTCATTATGGTTGCGGGTGGACTTGTTTGCATCCAGTTTGCTTCTTGTAAATAATCTCTCTCTCTCTCTCTCTCTCTCTCTCTCTCTCTCTCTCTCTCTCTCATAGTTTGCAAATAAATCGCTGTCTGCAAATGCATCATTCTCACTTAATATAGAAACAAGTCATTCAAGCGAGTGAAATGCCCGAATTTTGAAAATGCATTTCCTTTCAGAATGGGGACAGGGACACACATCACCAATGCGAGCGTCTCTCTCATTTGCATACAATCTAAGTGCATTCTGGGAACATAAGATTCAGCACACATTTCTATATTTGACAAATATGTGTGTGAACGTTATTCAAGTATGCAACCCTTTTGTACACATAATGCACACTGGGCTTGTTGCTGATTTCGATTTTTTACAACCCTCACCATAACAGCAAAGCTTTTGCAATCCGTGAGACAAATATGCTCATCTGGTAAGCTCAGGCGTGGACTGGGAAGCAAAAGAGGCCCTGGAAATAATTTAAGTGGCCCCATATTACACAATTTTAGCAAGCCCAACCCTTTTCCTATGGGAACATTTGAAAATACCATGCAAAAGACGCCTAAGGTGCAGAAATTTCTAGAGTTCCCCATAGACCAGTCCACCCCTAGGTAAGCTTTAGTATATATTTGTGAGACTTGGGTTGTCCATGGTGACCTGACAGCGATTTCAAGCTTTTTTTTTTTTTTAAATGTGTTCCTTTCACTGCTTGCTTATGATCACTGAGAAGGCCCTGAATGTGAGTAACTGGCCCTCGTTCTTTACTCCTTACAAGGGCTAAGGCAGTCAAGCGCTGGACAAGTCGCGTGCTGCACATGCTTTGCACCCTTCATTTACTTTCTAAAATGTGCTTCCCCAAAGCAGTTCCATGTTCCTCTAAACTTAGGGTTGCCACCCGACCACATTGTATCCGGACAGTCAAGTGTTAATGCGTGCCACAGTTTCATCTCCATAGATCATTTGAAAATCTCCCTATGGACTGGAAAATCAGACTATCCAGCTGTGAGCTGTTACAAATAATTTTGTATAGAAAAAGGCAAGAAAGGGGGAAGAAAAACAAAGGGAGACAAAAGGGAGCCAGAGGACAATTAGAGAGATAGGAAGAGGGGCAGGGATTCGGGAGAGGAGCGGGGAGCACAGAGGGAGAGAGATGGAGAAGAGAAAACGGGTAGCAGGTTAAAACAAGAGAGAAGCATTTGTAGCAGAAGACAACAGCGTTAGGGTGAGGGAGAAGAGAGAGCGAATGTGTGATACAGGAAAGAGAAATGGGACAGAGAAGAAAGAGAGAGAAATTGAGGGGGAAAGAGAGCCTGATGGGGTGTGAGAAATAGGGAGAGAGAGAAGGAGTAGAGCAATGGGAAGCAAGGGAGAGTATGTTCCCTTGTTCCCTTGCCTTGAAGCGCTTTGAAACACATTGTATATAGGCCTTATATAAATAAACTATCATATCATAAGTGTCTGGAAGTGGTGGTGATAAGGAGAGAGGGAGGGAATGATGCGGGCCATGGGGAGTGAGGGAACAGATTACGTGGCACTCATGATAAGAGTGCTAGAGACAAGCAGTGGGACCGTCAAAGTGAAGGAGTAAAAGGAGTTGCTCTTAGGCTCGGCTGAGGATAAGTAGGGGCCCATTTCAACATGATGGTTCTTGGCGCTATCCCGTGGTTTTGCTGACAAATAACACTTCAAAGTACTTTACTTCTATACTGTTACTTTAAAATACTTTGAAATTATATATGTTTTTTTTGGGTTAAGTGGCAAAAGGGGGTGGGGAGGTGCTTGGGGTGAGGGTGTGAGTGGAGGGCAAGTGAGGTATGGGGGACCCCCAAAACATTTCTAAGTAATACCATTGAAAGAAATTACTGAACAGTGTTTTCAGTCAGGGAAATTACATGGAACTTTTTGTAATTGTAATTGTAATGGATTATTTATAACGTGCTCAATACCCACAGGTTTCTAAGCACGGACACGCGGATCAAACCTGGGTTGCTCTGCGTCAGCTGGCTTCCAAGATGAGCACATTGCCCCTGTGCTATCCTTGCGAGACAACCATGGGGGCTTAGAGGGAAGACAGTCTGAGGCACCCGTGGGATGCATATATTAAAATGGCAACACAGATAAGGTTAATAACCGCCTATTATCACAAGATGGCCAGTCAGCAGGGAGCATGAACACTAAATTTCCACTGAAGAGCTATACACCCTTCTTTGTAAGCAAGTGGATGATATGTAGGAACCAGTGTTAGAATTCAATGAGGTGATAACACATCTGTATATCCCGTGGGAAGTGATGGTCGCAAGGGCTCCAGGAAACACAGTTTGTAATGCGAGAGCTGCAAAGCACACATTTTAAGCCCCATCCTGAAAATAGAGAAATTAATGTATTGCTGTGTTACAAGACTGGTGACTGGAAACAGGGGGGCACTTTCTGAAGGCCCCCCTGAGGCTGGAGGCCCCTTTCATTTGAAAGGGTTGAAAGGCCAAGACGCTGTCCCGGCTTAGTGAAAGGGCTGGGGAGAATACAAGAAACAGGCAGGGAGACAAAGCCAGAAGTGGCAGGCAAGAGTAGACCCATTATAGAGTGGTGTGAAAAGTGATAGTGAGTAAGGCACAGAGTGAGAGATCCAAAGCAAGAAAGGGAGCAAAGCAGAAGTGCAGAGAAGATATTTAAAGCAGGTTACACCTTTGTTCAATAAAGAAGAACATGCACCACAAGTTGCAGTGATCAATGCACATCTGCAGGGATCAATATATGGCCGGGGTGGCAGTACTCTGCATACTTATGGCTAGAGTGGCCCTCACTGTCTTGTTAAGCAATCATCTCACCTGGACTCCAAGTCATGCCTCCAATATGCCTGGGAATGGGCTACATTATGGATGTGAACTGACATTGTTTATCAAGCAGCAGAAAGGAGACCATGTTATTTTATAGACCCTTATTGTTAATGATCTTCCTTGTGAAGGTGCAAATTATGGTTTCCAAAATGCAAAGCTACCAAATGCAGCTTGCGACAAAATGGAGTCCAATAAGCAGTAGATGAAGCAATGTCATTGGAGGCAATCTACACTTCAATTGATTGTGTAATTAAAAGTATGATCTATTCTTTTGATTTGGAAGCAGCACTATATTGTGAACTAAATGTGTGCTTCATGTATGTCTGGAGTACACCATAGAGTTAAGAATAGTTACATTAGAACAAACCTGGTTGTGACTTGTGGGCAGCAACGCTACAGAACATTTTCCATGTTTAAAAAATTGCAGTGCCTGAAACATTATTTTGTGCTAATTATTATTATTATTATGGTGCTATTTATTGAGCGTGGACCTAGCTTCGATAAGCAACTTAGCACTTTACAGAGGTGTACAACAGTTCAGATGCATCACAGAGGGTTTTTCAGAGGTACCAGCAGCACAGATATGCATGGGGCAGGATACAGAGGGACACAGAGGAGGGGTACAGCTGTACAGGGTGGCCAATGAATGGCCATCTCTGATGGCAACCACGTACTCATGTTCTGGGTCACAAGATGTCAAACACCATGCCAAGTGCAAGCAGGCCTACAGAATGGTCCCCAATGTGTTGTCCCGTGGGGTACCAGGTGGCTGCTGGCTTTGTGGCCTACATATTATGTACAGTGTGGACTCCTATGTCAAATAGTGTAGGGCAGGAGAGGTGAATACACGGTTGGAATTCTGAGGGTTTTTTCTGAGGATTCAGTGTTTCCCTTTACTCACATGCTGGAAGGAGCACTCGACAGATAAGAGAAGAGCATGGGAGATGCCACAGTACACTGCCTAGAGCATGATTCACACGTCATAGAGGTAGGACAGGCATAGTCAGCCTTTCCAAAATGGCCTCCGACAGGGGCGTTGCTAGGGGGGGGGCTAAGGGGGCTATAGCCCCTGATCTTTTGGTTGTAGCCCCGGATAGAATCTCAGGAGCTACAGCCAAAAGACTAGCTAGCCCCAGTCCCAACAGTTCTGACATCAGCGTAGCCCCGGGTCTTTTCCAGACCTAGCAACTCCCCTGGCCTCCGATTCATCATCTTTGATTATAGTTAAAACAATGAAGCTCAGACAACTGTCATTCCGTTACCAATAGAGAACCCCCATGTCTGGCAACTACGAGGCGTGATTTTTGATGTTTCTCGTTTTCTTGACAGTAAAAAAACTGTGGATATCAATCGCAACATGAAAAAGTCTACCAATGAAAGTCATCTGGACCTCACCGCTGTGCACAGGAACTACCACGCTTGGACTTTACAAAGCACACCAGGTCGAACAATTGCAATTTCCTGGCGCCAATGAGAAATCATTGAAGAGCAGCCCTGTGGCGTACTTTCCTGTTTCTGAATGAGACAGCCTCAGGTTAGGGATTTTAGGCACTCGCTCCCTCTCCCCCACCGCATTCCAGAACGCTGCCGAGGTATCGAACTGAGGGAAGAGGCAGGTCCTGTTTTCCAATTGGTCTAATGTTAAGAGAGACACTCCCCGATTTTTTTCCCTCGGCTGTGGAGACCTTCCTGCAGGCTAATTTTCTTGCAGATTATGCATGCGTTTTGTTTTTTTTTAGAAAAAAACACATTATCCAAGCCCCAGGGCACGATGAAGGTCCCAAAGCCACGGGCGTAGCTTCGCCCATTTGTGTTTTACTTGCTTCTCCCGTTCCAATGTTCACACAGAGCCACAGAGCGTATTTCAATGGGATTTTCCATTGAAAAAACGTTTTGTGAATCAGGCCCACGTGTTTTAAAGACTAATGGGAATACCCAAGTATGTCGAGTAAGCGGTTTCATGCAACAAAAAAAAAAACGTTCATTGAATAGGAGAAACTATATTTATATTTCTTTAACGTTTCAATGCTGCTGACTCTCTTCACCAGCACGTCAATTCACGTTTTCCAAAGTGCATCGGTAATCACCTCAATGCTTGCATTAGAAATAAAATGAAATGCAAGCATTGACAGGAATTCTGTTAGTCCCATGAGTGCCGTCCCATTATCACCTGTGAGAACAACTCTGCAACCTCGAGCCAGGACGAGGACCATTGCCACGGCAATTGAAAATGCACTTGACTCAATTGCCCACTGCCTGGCGGAACTCGCCCACCAATCTTACCAGGTACCGACATAGATACAGATGTGTGAGATATATTAGCAGCAGACAGGGCTTTGAGTGGGGTAAGATGTGAGGGCGTGGGGGGTATCAATTGGGGGCGTGGTTTGTGGGAGTGTAGGGTGTCCTGACCCACGTTTAAGCTACCCTGCTACAACATTTGGTGCTGTGGGCTTAGGAAATTCAAGATGGCGGAAAACCCACATGTGCGCCGAAATCCAGGAAAGCTGCGCAGTTGTGCGCACACCAAAATGGTTACCTAACTTGCCACCCACCAGGGTAAAGAAAGGTCTTTGTTAACAAAATCCACTTTTACTGATGTCAAAAAGTTGCTGAAATCGTGACTCATTGGACCACTTTAAAGATTCAACCCTTTTTGTGGGGTTCCACATAACCATCTTACTGTAAGGAGCCCCATCAAAACAATGTTAAGCAAGGATTTACTACCATGTAAGAACCATTCCTGTTTAGAATGCATTAATCCAAGAAAATCCCAAAAATGGGTGCAGTACCAGTACTCACCACTATCCAAAAGCCGGCGTTTTAAAACCCACTGTGTGTTTTTCTGAAGGCAAGCAAAATGCCTATTTCAAACCTTGCAACATGTGCAAAATATTCACTGAACACCAGCAGACATTTGGCAGAATGGAGTTTTGTGTGCCTACAAAATCTGGGAAATGAAGAGCCCAAAAACAATGCTTATAACAAAAATGCTATGGAGTCAGCAGCTTAAGCCTAACTGAAACTGGATTTAAAACCACCAAAATCGAAAATGTTAAATTAAATGAGTGACCTATGTTTGGTGTCACATGCCTTTGTAACTGTTGAAATGTCATAGTTTTGCACTTAGAATCAGCATTCTAGCTGCATGTGTAAAATTACAAGTTATTTTAAAAGCAACAAAAAGTTAGCTGAAGGTCTGGCTTAAGGAACTTGATTTTGCCTAGCAACTACCCATCAGGAGTGAAACTTGAGTCACCACTGTGTTCCCAGGCCAACCTTCCTTTTGCTGCCCAAGCTAAGGATATGCCATCCATCTGATAATTGAATTATCTGTGCTCTGCAAGAGAGTGAACAAAGCCCTCTTCACTCAGGCAAAGGTTTTTATTACCGCAGTCGTAAATTGTAGCTTCCTCTTGGCAGGAGCTGGGAGGGGCACTGCCTGTGAGAAGCAAGCTGGCTTGGCAGAAACTGGAAAGACTGGTTTCTGTACCATGTGACCTGAAAAGACACACCCCTGCAGCAAGGATATGGTTTTATAAAAAGGGGGATAATTCATAGTGCGGACATGTGAAAATTTTATAAATGATACCATAATTCTTGTGATTTTTCTGCCCACAGTTTAAGACGTGGTAGGAACCGGTGGTATGTTCAGGGGGGTTTTAGCGGAAAAGTGGATATTACTCTAAATGTGTGCATGTTAAAAATCTGAAACTTCATCAGTTAATGTCCCTACCCCCTGCACACATGTATGTAAAGTTGGGTCCATGTCAGAAATTGCAAAATCAGTTAAAAAGTGAAATATGTGCCAGTTCTGAATGCAAGCTCCCAGGAAGAGCAGAGTTTGAACAGGGGATACCTCCTGTAATGCATGATGGGTGCATATGATTTTAAAACAATATGTACCTCTGCAAATATGTATTTGTTTCAAATCTAGATTTGTGTGTAAGTTGACAGGAGGAGTGGACTTTCTGCAGATCATAAAATGACATCAATCTGACTCACAGTTCAGTTTGCCAATCAAGCGGAGGAATGGAAGCCTGACCAATGACGAATGAGAGGGGCAAGTCTAGTGATGCAACACACACACCCATTCTCAAGAAACAGATAAAAGCAGAGAGTCAGGACACATAGAGACATTCAATTTCATCTGCCGCTGGAAGCCCTGCCGGATAAATCCATACTTACCTCCATCAAACTCCAGAAAGCCAAACTAGAGACTTCAATCTATCCAGAGCAGAGACCAGACCAGAGAGAAAGCAGTGCTGTGCCTAGCAGAGACCAGACCAGAGAGAAAGCAGTGCTGTGCTTAGCAGAGACCAGACCAGAGAGAAAGCAGTGCTGTACCCAGAGAGACCTGACCAGACTGAAGTCCGTGACCAAGTCGCTTTCCTGTTTAAAATCTCTTGTGAGTACCGCCAAACTGTACCAAACCAATCTCTTAGTTTAAATTCATCTAATTCAATCTATTTAACCTAAGTAGAACTGCCTCCTAGCTGTCACCTGTCAATTCTAGTAAAATCTGTCACCTGTCATTTCTAGTAAAATTTGTCATTTTGAAAAAGTGTGCGTTTAAAATTTACAAAACCAAAAACGACCTTTACTAAATTACTCATATCTCCGCAACCGTTTGGGCTAGAGACTTGCAATAACTTTCATTTGGAACCTGAGATCCTAGGCTTTCCTAGGACCCCAAAACGGTAGAGATAGTCCTTGCGGTTCCTCTGTAATAGCGCTCGGCGCATCCGCGAATTTTGCCGCGATTTGCAATTTCTTCACATGTAAAAAAACTGCTGCTGCCTGATTTCCATTTGCCAGAAATTCGTTTAACCTGCTAACTATCCCTGCATCATTGCTAGTGTGAGCCTGGACTAATATTAACTAGATACCACTCATCCTGAACCTCTAAAAGGGAATTAAGAGCGTTTCCAGCATATTTCTCATTCATTGCCAGCACATATCAAAGCAATTTGGGCCTGTGATTTCAAAACTCCTATCTGTTTTCTGTTGTCTAAGCTTGCTGGATTGAACTGATTACATTGATTGCATTTCTGAGAACTGTGTGCTTCCTCCCATTTCCTTGCATTGCATAAAGAGGGGGGGAGTGAATAGCCAGAGAAAAGTGATTACATTGTTTGGTTGAAATCATATTGAGTATTTTCTGTACTGCATTCATTGAATATTGCATCCACCTGAGCTCACATAAAGCATCCTCTACCACATTATACTTTTGTTCCTATTTACCAGTGTGCTACCTTATCCATTTCATGTCAACTCATTAGTAATTATAAAGAAGTGTGCTAGTGCCAGATTCTCCGTTGTTGATCTTTATCATATCAGATTAAGTGTGCTATTCAATTATTAATTTATTATAAAGCGTGATATATATATATCTGTTTAAATTATCAAATAAACCTTTTAAACTTGCAAAACAGAACTACTTCTTGGCTCAGTGGGGTCAGGGGGATTCCAAGAGAGGGGTGTTATATAGGGGTAGTCATCCAGAACGCATGAACTGGACCTAAAGATATATCAATAAGGGTTTTCATTCAGTATTATAGACTAGGCGTTGACTTAGCTGTAGTGTTGAATTGAATCCTCTTACAGGAGGGGCGTGGCCTAAAATACACAAACCATAAGGTATGCACACAAATATATATAAATGTTATATATTTGTGTGCGTGCCTTACTATAGTTTGTGTACTTTGCAAGCGATCTTTTATAAACATATGTGACATATTTCTATGTTTATAAAAGATGGCTTGCAAAGTACACAGGTACGCACACAGATATATAACATTTATATATAATTGTGTGCATACTTTACGGTTTGCATAGTCTTCAGGCCATCTTTTTAAACATTTTGGGTTTTATAAAAGATGGCTTGAAATATACATAATTCAAGCCATCTTTCATAAACCTCGAAATATGTCGTGGAATCCCCAGTTCGCTGAGGGTTAAAGACGCCTCCATGACCTGGTAAAACAAAGGGACAGTAACGGCCTCTGGTGACCCCTCGCGCGAGGGGTCACCAGAGGCAGTTACTATGACTGACGGAAGTGGCAGCCAGTCACAGCGTCACTGTGACTGGCTGCCACTTCCATCAGCTTGAATGACTTCATGGCGGGCGCATCTCCCATCGCGGCTGCAGCAGGATAATGTGTCCCGCCAGCAGCCGCAGCGGGATAATGTGCCCTGCCAATGTTGCGACGGGACCGCTCAGCCCCACCCTTTGGAGACTGCCGTGCCCGTCCCAGGCAGGCCCCGGCCCACTTAAAGCACTGGCAGCAGATGTGGAAGGTAGGTGGCTGGTTTCAAAGATGTGATCGTATAGAACCACGTGGCCTGTCCTTACTCTTCCCTTTTCTATTATGATGCCCGGGAGCTGATTATGAAGCACAGATTATTTTCATATAGAAACCTGGTGTCTATTTTACAACTATATTACTACAGTAAGGATCGGTGCACACTGTACTGTTACTCAGAACCCCCATAAGTCTCATAAAGTGTACATTCTGTGACTTTGTGAACAATGTTTCTTAGGAGCCTTTGTGGACAGTTTGGGGGAGGGGCTGGAGGCAACCTAGTCATGACATAACATCATATGATTTAATTGCACACTTACTTTAGTGCCAGCACTCAGATTGTAGCATATATGGAAAGCAGCTGTGATGGCGCGAGAGATTGCCATTCAAATGCAGTATACTTATTTAACATAACATGGACACTCTCCCCTTCATTCTGGAAAGCCACGGAAGTTCCCTTTACTCTTTGGAATCAAGATTAATCCTCTCAGTAAATGTAGATCTCTGGTCCAGAAACGTTGGCTCTCCTGATGTTTTGACTCCAAATCCCATCAGCCCGAGCCAGCATAGTCAATCGTGAGGGATCATGGGTGCCATAGCCCAACACCCCTGGGAAGCTGCAGGTTGCAGATGCCTCATGCAAACATTGTCACGGCAATGCTGAATGCAGGGCAGAAGTAGTCTAAAATGTGTGCCTGTCAGAGGCCAACAAACAGCATATCTTTCTAAGCAACACAATCATGCTTTTGTATCTCAGAATTAGGGAACTTGAAGAAGGATGTAGATGGCTTGTGCCAGTCACTGAATATGCACTCTAAAGGCACTGCCCAGGCGTTAACAGGGCTAGTACATTTCTGGTTAATCCGAAAATCAGCAGAAAAACAAGAATTGCTTGGTGAATCTGGTGAGGACACTAGACTGGTGCTCATGGTGCCATGGGTGGGGTTTATATGCTGAGATTTCTGGTATAACGTGACCAGATAAGTGCACAAACTGTACCATCCTAACAGATAATGACAATTGCATTCATTCATTTGTATAGCGCCTTTCACCATATTTATGGTCCCAATGGGCTTGTTGGTTGAACGCCCTGAGAGGGACCTGAATTAGCAAAGAAACAAATGAACTTGTTTCTTAAGAAGACAATTAGTTAACACCATTCCAATGCAGACCTGTATGGAAATAGATCATCTGATGCTTGCATTTATACATGCCCTGTGATACTGTGAGATGCCAACCTGCAGCCCTTTAACAGTAAGACATTTCATCAAGGATCACAGCAGAAGCCACACAATTGAAGTTCCATGCTACCCGTCATTTTCTATATTCTCAAAGCACTAACTCTACCAAAACCCTACTGACAAATACATATATGACTGTTAAACCCCCAAACAGTAAAAATATGCATGTTGTCCATCATTTCGAGATATCAAGCTTCAGCTTACAAAGCCACATTTCAAGTGCCCCTGCCTTGAGATTAGGGCAACCTGCCTGCAGTCACTGAAGTCCAATTTTCACACCCATAACTTCTTCCTATGCCTTCACTCAGAGGTCATATTCCCCTATAAAGGTTGTTGGACGGCTGGTGGATCTGTTGGGATATTGGAAAAGTTTGAACTCTGTGCGCCATACCACTGACTGGGGGGTGGACATGTCATCATCGTCATTTCTGTCACTTTTGCAAATTGCTACAAATATTGCAATATTTATGGTAAATGGGACAAGTGTTACATTTAGGTTACTTTGTGTTATATTGTGTAGATGTGATACATTTGTAGATTTGCATGTGTGCAGAAACATAACAAAACATTGTCACATGGAGGGCCCCTCCCCACTCTGGTGAAGCAGGCAATGATTATGTGCACATGGAGTTTAGTTGCATTAATGGCGATCATGAGAAGAGATAGGTATAAAATTAACACATAATGGTATACTTGCACGGGAAGTATTTTTTCCAATTTTGTGAAAGATATGAAATATATGAGTTGTGGTTGCTCTGTGTATCATGGGTCTTCTTGTTGTGAATTAATTAGAAGGGTGTTCTTGCAATCATGGCAAAGGCTGCAAAGGCCCGTCAGCAGTCAGGGAACAGGTTTTGTAAGGTGGCCAACGGGGTGGCTGCAGTCAGTTTGCAGATGGCTCAAGTGTTGGGGGGCGAAGGGAAGATGTGATCTCTGGTAAGCAGAAGAGCTCATTGTTGTAAGGGATAGAGATCTTGTGAACTCGCGGGGGTATTTGGAACACGTGGCTTCTACCAGGGCACTTACGGAGATCAGTAGTAATACATTTCAGGAGAGCGATTGTGCTGTCAAAGAGTGGGCGGAACTCATGTGACTAGGAAACATCAGTAGTCATACAAATTGGACACTGGACAGGTTTGGGCAATGCGGTTAGCAAACAAGTTTAGGTCAAAAGAGAATCTATGTTTCTTTCTCTCATCTTCATGTGCTTAGATATTTTTAGGGCAGATCCGTGTGCATCATTAATAGGAATTTTGTTTTTGTGTAACTAAGAGGCAAGGCTGACACCAAATATGGAGAGGTTTTTGGAAAGGGGTGTGTTGAAAATATAAACCTTCTAATTATATGTTTTTTAGGGGATTGTGTTATAAAGTCTGTGGCCCTCATTAGGACTCCGGCGCTAAACCATGGTGCTATTAGCACCATGGTCCATGCCGAGGTCCGCCATGGAGAAAGCGGGAATTACTACCCCATTCCAAGGTTGGCGGGGCGGTAATTCCCCCTTTCTCCATGGCCCTTCCCCATTCCCATTTTTGACCCATAAGGCTCAATGGGAATGGGGAAGGCAGCAATTACGGTACCGCAAATTGCGGTAACGTAATTGCCATCAAGGTCCCTTTGCGGGTCCCTACTTTAACGGCTGGTCCAGACCAGCCATTCAGGTCGGGAGGGACCTCGTAGTAAGGCCTTTTGCGGCGCCGTTAACCCCTTAACGCCTGGGTCGTAATGAGGCCCTGTGTCCAATGAACTGTGTGGGTTTTAGATTTATCTGTACTGGGCAACCAATCATGTTTGGGAGATGCCTTTGTAACAGTATCTGGGGGAGTGTATTAACTGTTGTAAACTGTATATAATATATGACCTTTGTCAGGGAGAAAAAGGGTTAGTGTGACTGTTAGGACGTCATCTACCACCCCTCCCCGCCGTTTGTCCAATAAACATGCTTTATGCACAAAAGGCGCACTTACTAATTCTAGAGGTGTGCCTAATTTGGGCAAAGGGGCGGAGTTAATGGTCCACGCCTACAATTAGGTAAGCCAGGTAGGAGCCTTAGGCTCTCTGAAAATATTGGGTGTCTCGTGTACATCCAGCTCGACTTTGGTCCTTTTCTATAGGGACCAGCTTGTGCACGAAAAAGAAGTGATATTGCAGGCACCAAGAGGCCTGTCTGGTACCTGAGGCGGAAGTTCTGCAGCCCAGCTCTGAAGCAGAACCGATTGGGGAGCACCAGTTCAGAGCGCTTCGAGTTTTCGACGTCCACATAGGTGCAACTCTGTCAGGTAAACCAAGTGAGGTACGTTAGGAGAAGAGTGAATTGTTTAGTTAGTGTATGAAACATTTATGTTGTTAAATTTTGTATTATCTAGTTTGTTATTTTAGAGGTGTAGTCTTTCAGCGCTGTGTGTTATTTGTGGGGTTAGTCTCAATACCCTTCAGGTTGCATGTCTGGTTGGCTGGACCCCTACTTTAGAGTGAAGTGGCATCTTATGGTAACACCACCTGTAGATAACTTTCCGAGGCATATCTTGATAAGGCGGTACTTGTACTAATTGTGCAGGCGGACCCAGCACCTCGAGTTTCTTGGTTAGTCTAACATAATGGGCATCTCCTCTGGTAGTTTCTGGGATGATGGCTCTGTAGTAAAAAGGGCCATAATAGTGATAAGAGAAAGAGATACAGTGGTGTTGTAGTGGAAAACATAGCACTCCTTCTATGATCGATTGAAGGTGAAAACTGAAAGGAATTGAAAGGATTTGGGCTGGAGTGTTTTTATAAAATGTTGTTTTTTGTGCGCGGTTGAGGAATACATAGTTATTGAGGTGGTTATGATAAAGAAGTGAGCGAGGAGAGTGAGTGAGAGGAAAATCTTGTAAGGGACAGAAAAATAATTTTCGGGTAGTAATTTTTGTATTTATGGGTTGCAGTTTTCTTTAATAATATCAGGATTTTGGGGGATTTTTGTCAAAACATTGAAACACCATTGACACAGTTATGTCAAGTTCCCCCGGGACATAAAATTAAATGTTTGAAATATCACCTTAATGGTTGAGGGAAATGAAGAGCAAGATGTCTAAATTGTGGTTTAGTCAGGGGTCCTATGTTTGTTTGTTTGTTTGTTTTAATATTTGTAATGCGCACCAGACCCGGGGGTATCAGGGCGCAATAGGCATCAAGAGGGTTGTTCAGTTTAGGTAACAATGCTGTGCAAGATCATGCATTTGAATACAGTCAGCAGTGATAAGGGTACAGGATAGACATGAAACTAGATGGTTACACAATAAGAACACAAAAGACAATAGGTAGTATATACAATGTGTACAAAAGGAGCCAAAATTCCAGTGTATATATATTGGGAGGTTAGATGTCATTCTCCTTGATCTAGTGGATGACGTGAGATCTAAAGCATGGGTAGGGGAGGTCAGCCCTCAGGGGCGGGGGGAGGGAGTTCCAAGATTGGGCAGCTTTAACCAGGAAGCTGCTCCCGCCAGTCTTTGTGCGTTTAAACCTGGGTACTGTAAGAAGGTTGGCGTTGGTAGTTCTTTTGGGTCGGTTGGCAAGTTGTCTCGTGAATCTGTCTATGAGATATTTTGGGGCAGCTTGGTGAAGGCATTTGTGCATGAGGGACACTGTTTTGAGAAAGATTTTATCCTTTGTAGATAGCCAATTATTAGATCTTCTGTGGTTAGAGATATGGGCTTTCTTAGGAATGCATAGAGCTGCTCTTAAGGCATTGCTTTGCAAAATCTGGACCTTATTGGTAATGTAATTATTACTCCCTAGGTATAGGGCATTACAATAATCCAATTTGGACAGTACAATGGCTCTTGCCAGGGTAATGCAGTTGTTGGGGGGAAGGAAGGGTTTAGCTGCTCTAATTAGTTTGCAGGTGTAAGCTGTTGATGAGGCCATGGAGTTGATTTGCTTTTTAAAACTTAGCATAGAGTCTAAATAGAAGCCAAGGGTTTTGACTTCCTTGGCTACTGTGATGTTGTTATCATCAATTATGAAGTTGGAATAGTTATGGCCTAATTTCTTGAGGTTCGCAGGGGTGCCCAGGATGAGGAGTATCGTCTTGTCATCTTTCGGGCATAGACCGTGAGAGGCCATCCATGCCTAGATGATGAGGTTTACCCTATTCACAAAGGCCAAATCCTTGTTGTAGTCACCCGTCAACGGGATGAAGATCTGAGGATCATCAGCATAGTTAGTGTAGGTGATACCAGTCTAGATCATCAAAAAGGGGCTTTGTGAAAATGTTGTATAGAGTGGGGGACACGCAATATCCCCGTGGCACCTCACAGGTAATCGGAATGGGGGTCGGGTGCTGCTATTGGTAGAAGACGCGCATTGTTCTATTATACAAGAAGGATTGGATCCATCGTAACGCTTCTCGTGAGAAATGGGCGGAATCCAGGTGATTGCACAGGATCTTATGGTCTACTAGGTTGAACGCCACTGAGAGATCAAGTAGCAACAGTAGTGCTGCCTTACCAATGTCTCTTAGCGCGTCGATTTGTGCCTTGAGGTCTATTAGCGCAGTCTCAGTACCATGTTATGGTCTAAATTCTGACTGTCACACTCCTAATAGTTTGTTGCATTCCAGAAATTGTTGGATTTGGTGGTAAGCCACCTTGTCCAAGATTTTAAGCAGGAACGGGTCTGTGGTGATGGGGCGATAGTTGGTGGGTATGGCCGGGTTGAGGGTTTGTTTTTTAAGTAGTAGGAGAACCTAAGACTGTTTCAAATTGTTGGGTATGGTGCCAGTGGAGAAGGAGGCATTTATGAGTTTGGAGATGAACAGTGAGAGGTTGCGTGCAGTGTCTTTTATGATTTGGACTGGGCATGGGTCACCGTGGCAGTTAGAAGGTTTGAGTCCAAGGATGATTTTTTTTACTTCTAGGATGGATACTTTATTAAAGTTGATGCGGGGGGTATGTTGATCGGGAGGTGGTGGCGGTGGTTGGGATAGAGGCTTGGAGGTTTTGTTGGGCTTAGGGGCCAGGAGGAGGATTCTTTTTTTATTATTAATCTTGGCTTGGAGAGTCACTACCTTATTCGATAGGGCACTCTGAATGCTGGTACACCATAGTTTGTCCTTATAACAGGTATCTGGTACTATGATTGGTGATTCTATTTTTTAAGGATTGTGAACAATTCTTTAGTCCTAGAGTTGGCTTGCGTAATGCGCAGATTGAAAGAGGATTGTTTGGCAAGTATGATTTCTTTGACTGTGATAAGGATATATTGGAAAATCTGCATACTTTTTAGGGACCAAACATAAGGGGTCGAAATTGGGCAATAGACTGAATATCTTGGAGCTTTGGAGGTTATATGAGAAGGGCGGGAATGCCCAGAAGGTTGTGGTGGTGAAAGAAGGGATAGAATTTTTCTGCACCACCCCCATATGGGTGCTATCCTTTGTCTCCCACAGAAGGGTATACAAATCCAGAGTTTGAACCTCCATATTCTCCCGTGACTATTCCAGTGGTTATGAGACAGTCATGGGTAACATCTCTGTTGGCACACATTTTCAAGAGACAGGAGTATGACGGAAGCAGAAGGGTAATGCCTTCTTTAGTAAAGGTTGTTGGTGGGCCCCTAATGAAAGAGAAAAGAAGAAAAGTCTATCGTAAGGATAAATCAGTGTTAACCTTGGGACTAAAAGAGCCAGAGTGAGAGAGGGTTGTAAGGAGTAGGCGTGAAGGAGAGTCAGTGAGGGGAGAATTGCCCCCCAGCTCCAGGATAGAGGATACATTACAGAGAGTAGTTGAAAGGCAAGAACGACAGAATAAGGAAGAAGCAGCAAGGTTAGTAGAGGGTGATTTGGCATGGGTACAACAGGATAGGAGTAAAAAGCAGGAAGACGAGAATAGGGAACCACAGGAAGCGGAGAAAGGAAGATGGAGATATAATCAGATTCTCATATGGCTAGATAAATCTGTCATAAAAAGAGTACGTGTGGAAATGGAAAAAAAGAAAACACTGCTATAGATGCAGGATGAGAATGAAGGGAAACAGAGGCGGCTTGCTACAGCAGCCCCGAGGGTGTAGTCGTCCCCACAAAAGGATCAGTGGATGTGATGGAAGGGACAGAGGAGGAAGAGGGGGATGACTGGGAGACAGACAAGGAGCAAGGAGGACAGTAAGCAGAGGCTATGCCTCACGCTCTAGTAAGGACTCTGCAAAGTACGCCATGCCATCTTCGGGTGTGCCATGGAGCCTGCATGGCTATAGAGAGAGGGTGAGGACAGATGGGGGAAGTCGTAGTAAAGGCAAAAGTGACTCAATACCACTAGTCCAGAAGGGTCAGGGGAGTGTGTATTATGTTCCGTGGTCACACATGGACTAAAATAACTTCATAAAGACACTTCCTTCGCTCACTGAAGGGGCGGGGAAGAAGATTTATGCTCTAGAAAAATAAACTGCCAGTGTCATGTTGGCAATTGGGGACATGAAAAACCTTTTCACGGCCTTGATGGGGGAACGGTCAGACGAGTTGTGGAAGAAAGCAGAGTATCTGAGAATTCAATTAGATACAAACCCCCACAATGGAGTGGCTTTCAATAATTATAGGGCACGTATTTGGGAAACACTGGGGATAATGTATCCTGATATACCAGAAATAAATTCCATTTTGGCAAAAACAATGAAGTTAGATGAGGATCCCACTGCCCACATTCAGTTGATTCAGGAGATGTAGAGGGCAGAAACAGGAGAAGCATGGGACAAGAATGTGGCTATTTTTGATCATATGTTGAAAAAGGGACTTCTTAAAGAAGTACACCATGACCTAGACAAGGTTGTAGGGATAGAGGCAAAGAGTTGGCAGGAGATACAGGGAACCACTGTGCATTTTTGTAAGAGGTGACAGGAACAGGAAAAGGAGAGTACGGACCGGGCACAAAAGGCTGAAGCCAAGCTGGTCCAGAAAAAAATTAGCAAAGATTTGTTTAGAGGGGCAATGATAACCAGCCCCATAGAGTGACAGCAGGGATAGTTGGGACGACAAGGACAAATAGATTCTGGAATGGGCCAAGCATGGACAGACAGGTATGTACCAGGACCAAGACCAATGAGAGGTTTTCCACGGGGTAGGGAGGATTTTCACGATGGGTCAGGTCATTCGGCAGATTTGGAGAAATGGGGCACTGGTTCAATGGGCCTATGGGAGGGGATATGGAGGAATGTATGGAGTGCAGTGTTGGGTGTGTGGAAGAATAGGGTATGTGTCGCTGAATTGCTGAAGTTGACTCCTCCAGATCAATACCCAAATATCGCTGTATACCCCAAACTATGTGCCCTTACAGCAAGTCCAGGTTGATCAGAACCTGGGAACTGGAATGACACAGACTCATGCCCTGATTATGTCATCCCAGGTGCCAGTACAGGCTTGGGAGAAGAATTGTCTACCGAATGGAAAAGTTACTGATTATACTGGAGCAAGTGTACTCGGAGGAAACCCTTTTTTGCAATCTGGTGCTCTAATGTATCAGCAATAGGCCAGCCCGCAGGTATCTCAGACATGTCCAATTCTATCTGTTACCACAGATCCGGAAGAGGGACCACCAGATAAGTTTAAAGGTAGGCACACAGATAATCTCTTTCATGGTTGACACAGGGGCCACAGCAACTGTGTATTAAAGAAGGTGGATTTCACCTATCAGGCAAAGAAATTGACATGCAGAGATTTTCTGGGGCTGTCCTATCGGTTCCATACACTGAAGATTCGTGAATAAGGACAGGGTGGTTCTTTCAGGCACTGATGAGGAAGGAAGTGATTGGTGTGCAGTGTTATGTTAATGAAACTTTTACAGCACACAGTCACCCGGGGGTATCTTGGCGCTTGAGAGCAATGCACGACCCTCAGACCAACATCTCTAAAACATTTGGGTTTTAATAGTTTTCCTAAAAGCTAAATGATTGGGCAATCTTTTTATTGGTCAGGGCAGCTTATTCCAGAGCAGAGCTGCAGCTCTTGAGAAGGCCCTGCCACCATTCCGCACCCACCGGAAGGAGGAAACAAGGAGCTGATCAACAAGGGAGCTGTTGTGTATTTATCTGACCTCATCGTTAAGAGACATGTCTGATGAGCAATTGTTTGAGGAAGTGGAAGACGCAGGAGAAATGTTTTTTTTTTAGAGTGGGGTGCCTTCAGAGATAACGGTGGAGCAAAGGGAGGTCCTACAGACCATGCTCATCGTGAGAAAAACATCGACATACTGGAAGAGGATTTGAGAAAGTGCCGGGCCACTTATGGACCAGCAATTCCCATGATGTGGGGTTATTGAAAAGTGTAGGGGTAGTACAAATACAATAAAAACCAGGAGCAATTTTACCAAGGGTCAGGCAATACCCTGTGTCTAAGGAGGCAGATGAAGGGATTTTTTAGATCATTATTGCGTTGTTTAAGCAAGGCATTAAACAACCCTTTGTATCCCCATGGAACATGGCCATTTGCCCTGTGAAGTAGACAAAGGGGTCTAGTTGGAGGATGGTTCCAGATTTACAGCCTCAGAACAACATTGTTGAAGCAGAAAAAAAGCATTTAGAAAACTGCCTGATGAAGGGGAAGGAATTCCCAAAATACGTTGAGCAATGTATACGACACATGGATTATTTTTGTTAAATATTTTTCCCTTTAGGATTATATTTTGCTTTGAATCTTGTCTTGGAAAAATCACATTGGTCTGAAAAACAATTATATGAAATACATTATGTATAAGAAAATAAATATGTATAGGATAATCATCAGTTAACCAGAATTGAAGAGTAATTATTTCAACAACAAAAAAAACATATACTAATGTGCAATCATAAGAAATTGACTAGTTTGCTTTACATATTGGCTGGATCACAATTGAATCAGGTGTGCACGGGAGTGTTCCACAAAATTTGTGGAAGCCTGTTTGTTTTTCAGGGGAGCCCACTTGGCCCATCTGGTCTGCCCATTTTCCCTATTTCAGATCTTTTGAATTATATTTGGTGTTTTTGTCTCCACCTGAGTAGCTGTTACAAATGTTAAACCCAATTACTTTGAAAAGATATTTTATGATGTTGCCCCTGAGTCTCTCCGCTTCTCGCCACACTTGGGACCTTTATTGTGATCTCATACATGGTATTGAGTCCTTTTAGAAATGTTAACCGCATCTATCAAATCCATCTTCTTATGCCCACCATCTTATAAGACTCATGTTTTAATTAAGTTCTGTAGTGTTCGTAGCGTACTATATTTTCCTATGTAATTAGAACGAAAGCCCACACCATTAACTCTTATGGGGTGTAACCATTCTTCATTTAAGTATTTTGTCCTTCATCATTCTACAGTTATCAATCTTTAGATTCACCCTCAAAAACTGGACACAATATTTTGGGTACTTCATCACGCGTTATGCGTTCATTGGTACTATAGCCCACCCAACACAACTCACAAATAGTTTGCAGTCCCACATACTGTGCTGCATTTTTTAACCTCTATAAGAACACTGTGACTCTTCACTCCTCGGGTGATCTTGAAGAGCACCTTACTATCATGTAAAAGTAGCAAAGGAGGTGTGGGGCACAAGCAACGTGTGCCAAGTAACACAATTCACCTTTGTAGTGATTCATCGTGTGCTTCACGAGCACATTTCAAATGTAGCAAAATGTGCCCACAAAAGCTAATTGCCAGGTACATTTTCAGAAATAGTGTTGCATTCCAAGACAAGAGGCTTAAATTGCATGAGACCAGGTACAAATAGTCCAGAAAATAGGAGCCAATCGTTGTTCCTCAGTTTGCATGACATTTTATAGGTTTACATATTGCTCGGCCTCAGCATCCTACTTAACAACTCCCAGTTTGGATATGGACAAGCTGTTTTTAGTGTGCCCTTGCTCCCTGACCAAACTGTGCTTAAACTCTCAAGGTGGGACCTGTTTTTGTTGCACACTCATCACATAACTTTGTTCTATTTTGGATCTCATGCTTTCGGCCAATGAGCATTTGCGTATTTTTTGGGTGGCACAAATCATTTGCATGCACAAATTTACGTTGTTGATCCAGTCCTGTATATTTTTGTAACTGACATGCACATATTTTTACCATGGTTGCATAAAATAAAACATGCCCAATGCACGTTAGATACACAGTTCAGTTTAAGGAAAATATGCCTCTATTTCCACATGGTTCCCCATTTCATATTCCCTCTGTGTTTTGAACTACGACTCCCATCATCTCTCAACATTGACTATGTTGGGTATGGCTGATGGGAGTTGTAGTCCAAAGCATTTGGGGAGCAAAAGGGCGCAGGCACCTCCCCCCTCTACAAACTACACCGTCCAATCCCTCTGGGGTGGCCAAAGTTTTACTGCCTTTCTATTCACGAAATGCACCGTCCTATTTCAAGGGCTCTGCTCTGCCACCGTAGTCTTTCCATCACATTTTTTTATTGAATATATTTTCCATTAAATTGTTTCCATCTATTTTTTTTTTCAGCTAATGCGGTTTAATACCACTTTCCATCGAAAACCCATGTAACATTTTTTTCTTTTTAAATTGGGGATCACCCACGCCCCAAACACCTGATTTTTCACTCTTTAAAATACCCATTCCCAAATATTTGTTTAGTTTTTTTTAATTGGAGAGTCTGCCCCAGCCCCTGTTGTCCAAATGTAACCATTTAACCCTTTAACCGTTTATCCCACCCAAATACACATAGATACATTTTTAATGGAAACATATTAATTGAAAGATTTTTTCGATGGAAACATGTTTCAATTAATATTTTCCGATGGAACATCATTCGATGGAAAATCATTCAATGAAAAGACGAGATACCCCGTGGATATGAACACCCGTCTGCCATTAAGCACCTGATTCACAGAGCGTTTTCCTATGGTATTGCGCCATTCTTAAACGCTTCTGTGAATCAGGCCCTTATGTGTAATTGCAACAGGAAGAAGCAGTACTCCACCATCAAAAGAGCGTGAAGGGTTTTTATTTTATTTTTTTCTTCTGAAAACGTTTTTCTCCTCCCAGGCCTTCAGCGTCGAAGCCCGCATGTTATCGTTACTGCGCTCAGTGGTCTTGTTATTATGTTTGTGAAAGTTAATTATCTGATAAGATACGCCACCGTTATTACTGTCACATGAATGCATGGGCCGCATTATGAATTCAAAGCGCTGCATTAAAATGAGCTGCATTAGCAGCAGAATTGAGCAATTATTTCCCCCTAATTGTTATGGCGCAATTATTTTGGCATTTTATAACTACTTTTGGCAAAAATAATACAGTTGCATGCTTGATGTTGTTTGCATAGATTATTCATTGGCACCAGCCGGCTGCTGTATACAGCGATTCAAAGATTCCGCTGCTTTGCCTTGCACCAACCCAGAAGGAAAGCTCTTTGTTGGTTCCTAGCCGAGTTAGACGCACAGAAGGCCCGCCATTTTCAGGCATGTATTTCATTCTAATATATAGGGGTCTGCAACCGTTGGCTATCCAGATGTTTTGGACTATAACTCCCATGATCCATCCCCAGTGGTTGCGCTGGTTAGGGCTGATGGGAGTTGTAGTCCAAAACATAAAGCGAGCCAAAAGTTGCAGACCCCTTGCTCTATGGGAATGTCGAGGGAGCACAAAACACGCATTTTTGTTTCCTTGTGACAAATAATAGATAAAGCTTCACATTCAATATGTTCCTTAAAGGGCAAGGCCAACCCTACATTTCTTTAAAACCAATAGTCCTTCCCACACCATGGGAATTTTTTTTGATTTTTGTTTTAACATTTCTGCCAAGGATCTATTTATGTCCGAGGTCCGCAACCGAAATCTAACAGCACCCACCCCAAAGCTGTCATTGCAGCAGCATTGCGCGCGCTGCACTGTGCGCGCTACCCCAACTCCCTCGCTTATACATTCTTGCAAGTGGGCGTAATCAGCAGCACAGTCTCCCCACCCTCCAGTTCTTCCCCCGTAGCATGAGGTCCCCATGTTTTTTTACAATTTCCTTGCGCCATGCCCGACTGGGTTATGTTGCCATAGGGTCCAATTCACTAAATACATGCAGGGCCCAATTTCGGGGAATATTTGCCCGGTTCAATGTGACTTTGCACTGCTGAAGAGTGACTTTGCACTGCCGGCACAAGCCCTGATTCATGGAACTCTGCACAGTGTATTTTTACAGTGCAAAGTCAGCACATAGTCATTGCTTCAGTACAAAATGACTTTGCCCAGACTTTGCCCGGCAAAAATACACGTTGCACAGTTCCATGAATCAGGGTTTGTGTCGGCAGTGCAAAGTCACTTTTCAGCAGTGCAAATTCACTTTGAACCGGGCAAATATTCCATCAATTGGACCCGCAGACTGCAAGGGCAAGGCACTCCTCGCATTCAGCTTCCACACCTTTAGCATGCAAGAACTCTGAGTCATTTGCCCGAAGACTATGATAAGGCGTCACACATTCCAAGAGATAGGGCTTTAAAGACATTCCTACGCTGCACATACATAGGGCTTGATCCATAGAATTATTTGTGGGGTGCAAAGTGTCTTTGCACTCACTTTGCACTGCAAAAAATACACTTTGCACCATTCTGTGAATCAGGGTGTTTGTTGACAGTGCACAGTCACTTTGCACCGCACTACACATTCTGTGAATCAGGCCCATAGTGGCAATACCATCTGATAATGTATAGAGGCTCTTTTAGGGTACAGCAAGCATGGCTCTATATGTGCTTTCAAAACGTCAAATTACCCACTCTTTTTGGTCAGAGTTTTTTTCATTAAAAAAAAAAAAAGAAGTCAGTGAATTTTCCATCCAGTCTATCCTCTAGTCCTCATACTTTTAAAGACACTGAACACTTCACATTTATTGGACCAGTCAACACATACACCTTCCAGGCTACTTCTGTGTTTACTGAAGCACAGAACTACACTAGGAATCTAAAATTGTTACAAATATGTATCAACGGGTTGTAGGATAATGTGGTTTGGCAGAAATTGAGAAGCTGTTGCTCGCCAAAGATAATTATTAAGAGGATTATGAACGCTGTTTAAAAAAGAAAAAAAAATGTGTTTGAAGTTGTGGGCTGATAAATATTGCACTTGGGTTGTGTTCGTCCATACTACAAGCAGGGCCTGAAAGTAACCCTGGCTACTCTTTCCACATTCCCCATGCAGCATTTGCAAGGGCCGCGGCTGCATTCTTTACGTTGCTCGCTCCCTTTAACGCCGTGTTGTGTTAGTATGAGTTTTCTTTGCATGAGCTCCATGACTTTGTTTGTCAATTATGTCATGTTAGTCGCTGTTTACACTGCACCCATCACCACAGGAATGATCTTATGGCACATGGACTTAGAAATGATGGCCTCTTGTGACCGTGCAAATGCGTTGCCAAAAATTGGTCCGTGCAACTGAAAGAGTAGGGTTGGGGCAGTGGGTGATAGGAACGATGGATTAGACAGTAGACAAACTGATGCAGAGGGTAAAACAGGTGGCGAGAAAAAAGTGGAGCTCGGTTTAAAGTCGAACTTAGTGAAATGGCAGTATCTAGAGCTGGCGAGGCACGGTACTAGAGGTAGTTGGTAAGTGGTTGTGTGATGGACTTGAGAGGTGCTCAAGCAGATCCGCGTAGTGCAGAGGCTTCCAGGCGATTAGTTTGAAAGGAACAATCCCTGGATCAGGAAGACCACTGAGTTTTTACCAAGTCAGCCGACAGAAGTGTTGGTGTCAAAACTCGAATGTGAATGGATGCATGTCCGTGAAACGCATGGAGTGACTGTTAGGCGTCGGAAGAAGGGAATATGTTGAACTTCAGTCAATGGTATTAGTTTCGCTAGACTATGAGCTCGGTACCACACCTCGTGGCATTTAAAGCAGATGAAATTAAAATAGTTGGATCGTAATGTCCTGAGAGGGCAGTGTTCTAAGTGTACGAAAAGAAGTAGTGGAACTATGTTCCCTACTGGCCTGCCTCAGCTCCCCACAAAACCCATTGTAGATCCACTCCCCTGTGCAAATCCACCCCCCTAACACATATACCTGCTCTTTAAGGGAACCTTCAGTGCAGTGAACTGATGTCCAAGTTTCAACTTCTTCCTAGTCTTTTATTTTAAAACTAAGCAATTCCAGAATGGTTTAAACCATATGGGAGGGTGGATTTGTGATAAGGCGGGGAACTCTCGCTCATGGGCAACAAGGAGATACTGCTTGAAACTCATTGTAGTGTCCAGTGTATGCAAGTGGCATGGTGCAATGCAGCATTTACACAACATGCAGGTAATCAAAGCGGTTGAGGCCCGATAGGACTGTTCCGGAATGGGCAAAGACTAGGATGGACTGGGGTGCAGAATAGACCATGTTTAGGATTTATAATGTGAAATTAAATATTGAAAATGATATTCTCAAACACCTAGGAGATTGGCTGGGGAATTGTATGAGCATTTTGTATGTTCAAGACAGTGCCATGATAGTAGCCAGCTGAGAGATGGAAGACTTGTTTTGAATAGTAAAAATCCCCTTCTGGTTCGTGATTCGTGACAGCATCAAACACCAAATCAGAAGCAATGTCCTGTGCCTTTATAACCTGTCTAAACTTGTTATGTGGTAACCTCCGTTTTTTGGAGACAGTCTTGTCTGGATTAGGATTAGGAGAAAAGATTAAAGGCATAATTAAATCAGGGATGCCTTGGGGCCAGGAACTGCAGTCTAAAGCAATGTTAAGTTGGTAGAGGAGGCAAAAGGGGTCTTGGAACCGATCATTCATTACAAGTGATCCTGAGGCGGGGGCCCGTGCCCGTTCAAAGGATAAGTGGAGAGTGATCATTGGCCCCAGCGAGAAACACACGTTAGATCTTGACTGTAAAGTAAGATGTTCATAGACAGCGGAAGCATAACCAGGGACTTTTGCTTCCCCAAGAATACCCCAGTGAGCACAGGTCACGCACAGGTGCTAATTATTGACGGGAGTGGAAAGGTAATCCCAGCTAATTTAGGAAACAGGCAAATGTAGCGCACTGCATGTGTAATATGTGATGAAACATTCAATATTATATGACAAAAGCGAAGGAGTGCGATAAGAATATGAATAATCGGCATGACACAGAAAATAGGGTAGAGTGAGACTGCGTTAGGAGTGTCTATGTTGCAGCAAAGCTAAAGGCCGTATTGTATAACAGTTCAAAATGGCAGTGAATGAAAACGGCCAGAGCTCCTTCAGTATTGAGGCTTTTCTTTGAAACGAAACAAATAAATACATATATATATATATATATATATATATATATATATATATATATATATATATATATATATATATAGGCTTTTGATAAGACCGCAGAGGGTAGATTAGTGAGAACGGAAAGGTAGAAACAGGCACATGTGGCATGTGGGAAGACGGAAACAGGGAGCGCGTATGGACTCAGACATACATGTGAGAGATACTAGTCTAATGTGGACTCCTCTGAGTGCAATAGTATAAACCCTGGCCTCTCAAGGAATCATTTTCCAGGCACAATTACAAGACCGAATTAAAAGAAGCCTACGTAATATAACCACAGAGGGTCAATGATCTATGTGGAATAACACACGATTCCAAAATGGGGAGAAGTCGAATGTGCAGGGAGGGAACTGTTTAGAATTCCAAATTCTGCTTTCTCTACTCAAATCTCCAAAATCTTCTCTGCTCCACATGTATGGCCATGTACAGATGCACACAACTTAGATGGGCCCTACTAACAGCAGCTCTTCCAGGCCCCAAAGTCAAAGTATACACTATGTGGTTGAAAAGAACTGACAGTGTGGTATTGTTACCATATATTTTTAGAGTGAGAACATATCTCGGGAGCAACAGATTGGTCTACACATCATAGAGAAAAAAAATTGGTAGTGTGAATTTAACAAGTCATCAAGTACACATTAATACTTATTATCACAGTACAATACACGGATGGCTGGACGAAATGCTCTGGGAAAGGTTACACGCTGAACTCACTCTGATCATACGTACCAAGTGCCAGGCCTTCCCAGGAATCCAAATGACTGTACATATGCAAAGGATGACTTATCACAGCACTAGATAGACATGGAATGGGGAAAGCAGCGTTTGCACTTCATATATTACTTATTCTATGGTTGTTCATCAATCTGTCCTTCCGCGTCCATCCATCCTTCTGTACAACCATCCATCCACCGGCCCACCGACCCACCCATTCATCCATGCAATCATTCATGCAATCATCCATTAGTCCATTCATTCACGCTTGACTGAGCATTTGAGTTTGTTCCATAGATTAGAACTGTTTTCAAGTACTATCAATCCCTGTACAGTTGTGTAACCAGAGTAAGGTGTATAATATACATTTTCATAAAAATCCTCTGTGCCCAGTTGTCAGATTAGTAAAGAAAAGGTAGTGGAATTAAACGCTGCATCTATTTAAGTTTTCTTTTTTTTTCATGTTTCAGCAAAGAACAAAAAGCTATAAATACATCTATAAAACGCTGTGCCACAATAGATTTGCCCTCTAGAGTTCCAGAGAGTGGGGTATTACATTGTCAGTCATCCACACTTCTTCGCCTGTCTGCCAAAACCTAAGCGACTGTTTGAAGAACGCATCCGGGCGCATCTCTCCAGTGAATTCTGCACTTCTGCTTTCCAAGTCTCAAACTACAGGGCATCCCTTTAGAAACCTGTTTTAAAATGTTCATAATGAAGGAGGGTGTGTGTTCTTCCTAAGTTGTGATAATTGTGAGGTGCGTTGCACAGCACAGACCAAAATCCTACCTATAAATTGAGAGAGCGAGCAAGAGAGATGCTGTGACCCTCATCACTACACCCTATTGGCCGAGCAACTGGGATCGGCATGGAGAGATTTGATATCGTTTAAGAAACCACAGAGTTTAGCAACACCCCGCAGTGATTAAGATCCCCCTCTGCTGTGGTCAAGAATGGATGCGGAGGGCGGCTGCGCATCCCAACATGACCCTTGCTTGAGATAAAGGAATCCATTCATGTGCTCCCTTCAGTCCGCCATTTTGAAAACGCTCCACTACGAGTAAAGTGCGGACCTCCCAGAACGTGCTTATTTTTCTAATATTTAACTACATGGCTCTTTCCGTGGTTATCACGTCGTAGAAGATGTTTTGCCAGCAATCAGCACTTTATGAATAAAACAGTGCTTAGTCCGCTGCTCAGCCAGGCATAATGCCTTGAACACTGTTCTTGAAGAAGAGAAAAACACATGTATCACTAATAGTGAAACTAGTCTATCTACAAAACAAACATCCCTTTCATCGCTCCCATTCGCAGGTCTAAAAACAAAGTAGACCGGGATAAAGCTGTATGCTGGGATATGCATGGATTCGGCGTGGGCTGTTTACTAGCTCATCAAATGTAATGTGAGTGTTAATAATGCTGTACGGAACCCATATCTACCAGGTGTTCGTCATGATGTAAAGATCTATTACAGTATCTCATGAGCGGAACGCTACTATATATGTACGTAGATACAGTCATATGGAGGTATATACCCAGAAATCCGGACCTGGCTCTCTGCTACGAACCTGGAGGGCTTTGCACCCCCAGCTGGCCACCTGTGCCAAGTCTCTTGGGTTTGACATTGACAGACAATGCTCCTCCAAACAGCACATAGCAGGGAAGACACAAATGGCTCTGTACCAACTTTCACTCCTGTGGAAAATCGAGTGCTTCATCCCAGAAAACAACTTCAGATCTGCTGTCCACACCTTGGTCCTATTCTACATGGATTGTGGCAATGCCCTTCTACAAGGCCTTCAGGCACCCCTGAGATGTGTCAGCATAACTCATCCAACGACAATACAAATTTGACCACATCACTGTGACCCTCATCAAACTGCACTGGCTGCCTCTCAAGTGTGTAGAGTCTTCAAACCCTGCTGTATTATCTACAGTGCTTCTCCCTGATGTGCCCAAGTTACCTCACTGTGAAGCTCAGCATCTCTGTAGGCCTATTCTCCACCAGAAGTAAGAACATGTGCAGACTGAACTGTGCTGATGCAAGAAGGAAGTGGAAAGAAGAATAAGACAGGACTTCTCTGTCTCCAGCCCCAGATTCTGGAACCTCTACCCCATCAACAGCAGACTCACCCACTCTCATCTCCATTTCTAGAAGGAGCTCAAGATCTCTTCAAGGGATGGCTCCTCCCTAACACCTACGTCACTCACCCAGGACTGCCCATCCAACCTGAGACTCGGTTATCTGCTCTCCACTGTTTCCTCACGTGGTTGCTTGTAGTTTCCTTGCTGCCAAATTGCCCACCCTCGCCATGCCCCATTGTTATCTCCCTGCTCCCTTGTATCTTCGCTTCCCTCACCAGGTCCTTCCCCCTGTGATTTGTCAGGGGCTCCATTGCTTCCTGAAGCTAGGCCTGCACTCAATAAATACCCTAATAATAATAATGATGCACATATGTGTATACGCTACTACGTATATATATTTGCATGTACATATGTATGTATATATATGTGCAGTGAAGCAACAGTCAGGACAAAGAAAGGTAAACACTGGTATTTACTGAGCTCTCCAATGAAATACATGTGGTTTAGTGCTCACAGCATGAAACACTTCTACAGTGAGTCCTGGAAGAGTTGCCTTCATCTTCAACAATCCAAATGCAGTCATAGAAAAATAAAAACGACCGTCAATGGAGGCCATAGAATATATGTATGGGTGAAACTGTGAGACATCCCAGCAAGGAGCTTGACTTTGCCCTCAAGCCACTGGTATATTACAGGGGCAGGTCGTTTCTGTGGTTCTACGTGATTTCGCCGACCTATTTTTGGTCGCGGTACTTTTCATCGCCGGATTTTCATCGCCAGAAACCCTGTTTTTTTTTTTATTCTGGGGGGGTTCCCCCCCAAGACCTCCTCCTTACTATTATAATAATACCCCAACCCCAACAAAACACCCCCCAAAATAAAAAAATAAAAAAACGGGATTTCTGGCGATGTAAAATCCGGCGATGAAAAGTACCACGACCAAAAATAGCTCGGCGAAATGCGTGTATACCCGTTTCTGACCCATAAAGGCTCCAATAGGTCATAACCAGGAAGGAGAAAAAAACGTCAGGTAATGTACAAGCCATGGAATTTCCATCAAGTCTGGAATGATGCGAACCCATTGGACCCTTTCACTGCCCTTAGGACATTTATAAATCCAAAATGAATAGTCCTGTTTTGATTACAGAATATATTATGCCCTAATTCCCACTAGAAATCCTTATATTCCTGGCAGTTTGGGCTTCTGGGGCAAGGGCATTTGGACAGACCCGGCACTCAAAATGATAAGAATGCATATGAGCATTCGGAAGGCATTGTGATAGAATAAAATTCAGCTTTCGCACACAGCATTCCATGAAATGTGAATGCACTTATTTTACCAACAAATAAGGACCTCCCATTCCAACGGGCCTGCACCTGAAGTGACAAGGAAAACTAGAAGTGGTGTGCAGCTCTGTCTTTTCGTTTCATAAACATAGTAAAAAGACTTCCATTCATTGTCATTCACTTCTTAATAAGTTGCATTAATGTAATAATATTCAAACCTTGGGCACCCACTCACACCCTCATCCGTCAGGGCCTTTACCTCCCTCTTTGTGCAAGTCGAGGGCTCAGAGCAGCTGCCACATCTTCCCAGATGGTATACTGCCTCCTTACACAGGGGATGCCTCCACCCGTGGAATTCAATGGTAGTGTTGCTTTTACCATTGGATCTCATGGCGGGGAGCTTCTTCTTCACCCACAGCATGCAAACAGTGTGCATCACACCATGCAGCTCCACGGCATTGCTGATGATGCCAAAAGTAACCAACCTGCCCCAAGGCCCTGTGAGGATCTGCCAAAAGTCTGTCGGGCACTGAGGCATTTTATAGGTCGCTATTGGGGGAAGAAACAACCCAGCCTCCTTTGCAGAGCACGTATCCCCCCCTTAAACCTTTCCAGCTGAATCTCTAGAAAAGTTTGAACATTTTCAGGAACTCATACAACCTAAGTTTTGAGTGCCTCAAGTTATACCAAACCTACGTTTTTCCAGCCCTGTTAATCATAAAATAAAGTATAATGTCATGTGCAGAGCAATCATTTAAGATCTAATATGGATAAGCCAATGCTATTAGTGTTGCTGCTGTAATGAACAGATTCTCTCTGTCCATGGCTGCAGAGTGAGTACCAGAACACATCATTCGAAGCAGTATTGCAATGGCAAGTAGCAGAGAGTAACTCAAACTCGAAGCAACCTTTGGAAAGTTCACAGCACGTGAAGGGTGACGAAGGGAACATGTGCCAACAGGAATGAAAAGAGAAAAGCTCCAGTCTAGGCAGGATTCAGACTCCCATTCAGAAAGGTATTAAGACAAAAGGGCTTGGATCACACAGCACAAACAAGAACATCTGAGAAACAAATTAAAATGCACAGAGCCTTATCTCCAGTGGGCTGGAATATTGCAAGTCTGCCCAGGTGCCATTTTTATGAAACCTCAATCTCAACCTCTCCATTATAGAAGAGAGCGGCTTAATTGAAATCCCCAGATTTTAGTATAAGGGGGCTGGAGGGCGCGCCATCCCTAAATTGGCAGCTCACAGTTTTATAGACATACATCATTTCCATTTTCCACATGAAAGGAATTTATTTGCAGACTTCCTATCCCAGCATAACTTATGGCGGGCAGAATCTTCAGCCAGCCCTGCAATCTAGCCCCGGCCATTCTCAGCTGCCGTATTTACTGATAGTTATTTGTACCCAGTAAGTTGCCTGCCCTTGGAGAACTTAAACTCGGGTGTCAAAATACTTATACAAACTGTGTCCCTTTCCCCACATTTGTTACAGTAAAGGTGAAGTCTGTTGTTGCTGGAAGCAGAGCACACAGAGTAATATACAGCAGTCAGTGGAGATGGGAGTTTGGCAGATAGCTCAGTGAAACGCACACTTGCTGCTAGCGTCGGAATTACTAGTTGAAATACAATTTCAGATTCTGACAGGGGGAAATAGCAACCTTAAACCAGTCTGAGGCCATTGCAGTGTGTTGCATTAAATGGGACAGTAGTCATTGCAGTTATGTTGGTTACATACCCTTGCTTGGACTTCCACTCCATCGCCCCACAGCATCTACGTCTATCCCTGTGTCTCCATTGTGTTATTCTCATAGCTTTATTTCTCCCTTCCAAATTGCAATCTTTTTCTTTTTTACCAGAGTTTTGCTCAATTTTCATTTTATTTTAAATGTTTTTATTCACCCTATCTAATTGTTAGGACATGATTATGTTTTTTTTTATACTAGCTGGTTAGATCCTGCTATGTCTGGGTATATTATGTCAGGTTTCGAAATATTTCATTTTAATGTCAAATGGCAAGTGCAGTGCAAGTGCAGGCGAGCAAGACTACATTTGTGAAAAGGGCCAATATGCCGGAAATGGACCAGCAAATGTAGGCTGGTAAGTAGGCTCTGCACTCCTTTTTGGATCTAAGTTCCCAATGCTGTCCTTCCCCTAAGAGAACACGGTAACCTCAGCTTATATTGAGAAGGGTAGAAAAGGCTGGATTACATAGATTAAGCACCAGAAGAGCTCAGACTACACCCAAGAGGAATCCTGCCTCCGACACTACAAGTACCATCCCCACTAAGTCCCTAGCAGGCCCCAGGAACTCCCAGGCAGCCCAGTCAGGGCTCCGCTCCCAGAGCAGCCACATTTCCAAACCCACCATCAACTAAAAGTGCATGTCATTCCCCCACCTTTCAAATCTATAGTACCTGGCTGTTCATGGCCTAGAAAGCAAGCAGAAGGCATTATTTTCTCGGCTTTCCTTGTGCATGGCTTCATCACACACAGACTCTCAATGACACCCTTGCATTGCGGTAGTCTGAAAATATGACCACCCTGGAGCCAAAGACATAGGGCCTCATTACGAGTTTGGCGGCAGCCATGGAGCTACTAGCTCCATGGCTGCCGCCAAACCTGGCTCCTTTACCGAGTTCCCTGAATGGGGAATTACCGGGCCATTCCGAGTTCAGAGGGCCTGGTAATTCCTCCCTCAGGGAACCCAGGCCCAGACCTTCCCCATTCCCATCTGAGCTCCGATAGGGCTCAATGGGAATGAGAGAGGGAGCTAACAACGGGCCGATTATGACCGGCCTGTTGTTAGCTCCCTGGTCCCCTCGCGGGACCCCGTAAGGACGCCTGGTTTTGCCAGGCGTCCTTACCGTGTCCCGCAACGGGATCTCGTAATTGTGCGGAATGGTGTTAACAGGTCCGCATCCATTAGCGGAACCCGTTAACCCATTCCGCACGGGTCGTAATGAGGCCCATAGCCCCACCATTAAAATCGTTCCCATAGAAGTATGCAACAATGTAAAGAAGGATAGAGAACTGCAACTTTTCTTCCTACCTACCCTTCGTTTGGCACCGGAGGGTATATTTGCTCACTGCAGATGGCTGTGTATTACTATATAGGATAGCCTACTCCCACGTAAGGCACCACATTGCATCAACATGAGCTTAAATAAAGTCTAGCATGACATTAAAGGAAACAAACTCTTAATAATAACGTTTTGGACCTCAAAGTTCTAGGATTATTCAATTTGACCATACTAGTATGCCTGTCCCATTCCCTCAACCAACAACATCCTTCCTGCATCGTCCATTCTTGACTAATCCCTCTCGGCAGCCCCAGAATTAACATTCTGGAGTGTGACCTGCGGTGCAACATACAGAGATGTCCGGCTTTAGTGATCTGTCGTTATTCGCTATTCTTTCTTCCATTTCTGGCGCTGTGATTTGCTCATAGATGAACAATAGGCGAGTAGTTACGTTGCAATTGGTGGCCTCTGCTGTCAATTTGAATAAAGTGTACATGTCCAGGCATGATAGAACAGTTCCATATTTGCTTGGCGTGTGTGCATGTTTTGTGTTAAGTACTTTATTGACTGTGTGATGGAGAACACATTACTGTTGTCCTTAGGTGATGGGATTCGGTTTATTGAGTATGTGAGTCTGCACTTGGCATATGGCAGCCAATTGTTCATAGTATTGCGAAGAAATAATATGTATGTATTATTATTATTGTTATTATTATTATTATTATTATTATTATTATTCCAAAATCAACCCAAAATCAACTGAAGGCATCAACACATGTCAACTGTAGGCAAACACTGGTCGATACAGGATGTCAATGTCCTTTCACTGAAGTGGTTCTTAAATCGAGTAAAGACGCTACATTCTCATTTCTAAACTGCAGAACACTTCACTACAATGCATATATCATACATGTGGGTGAGCCTGAAGGTTCCGAGGCCTTCAACGAATTCACATTGTGAGCACTATTGAACTAATACAATTTCCTGATCCTTTACCAACAGCGTTCCGCCATTTACATGAGCTTTTTTTCAATGAGTCTTGTAAATAAATAAGGTTTAGAAACTTGCTGTTCCCAGTTCATTGACTTTTCATTAAAAGTTCCATCGCCTGCCACCAAAGGCACAATTAAAGAGAAGACGAATATGAATTGGTTCGGCAATACAGGATTTAGCTGTCTGCATATCTGATAACGCCTTGCAACTGCACTATTATTGCAAATGAATGTGAGGTGATAGCCGGGAGGGGGGGGGGGCACTGAAGGCACTGATTCAGGAGAGGTAGACAGGGGTCGTTTGAAGGCCCACAGTCCCACCGGAATGCATTGCAATGTTTCGTGTCGCCCCAATGGGAGGTACCTTCATCAGGGAGGTCCCTCCTGAGGCAGTTCCAAGCTGCATAGATTATAATGGAGAGGTTTCCTGATGCCATGTCCAGTGGGTGGTTACCCTCGTGTTATCATAGCATGAGCCCCACCAGGAACGTCATTATACTCCAAGCATAGTCACTGTCTCACACTAAAGACCTGAAAACAGGGTAAACCCTGTGTGATATGTTAACCCCTTTTAAAGAGGCCTGTCCTTGGCTGGCCAGTGCATGTTTAAAGTAACAGAGCCCTAAAGACTGATGATCTCTTGGGGAATATATGCAGAACATCAGACCCATCTTGTGACTATATTCATGGCAAATTCCGATATAAATCAGTGGAGGAAGGTGGTGAACAGTAGCAGATATCACAGGATAGGTGTATTGGCCTGTGCACGAGAGAACAAAGAAAGGCATCCTGTGCAGGAAGTGGAACCCTAAACGATCACTTAAAACATCTATTAAACTTTGTCATTGAGGTTCTAATGTAGTCCTGGTGTGGATAGCTGGATACTTTAAGGCTTGGAGGAGCGGATGGTCTGATGGCGCCAGCAAAGACGCCATGTGACGTGTGAGCTAAACAGTGTGCCTTTGATGCACTGAGTAAAAGAAGCATGTGTTTTATAATAGGAATGCCAACATGGAGGCAGAGGCTTTGTGCCTCCGAGAGACTCAAGTCCCATGTCTACTGAAAAATTGAAAGACAGCTCAGAGCTTTACTAGTACGAAGTGCATTATGAAATAGAACCACTACTGCTGGTAAAGCTTATAGACTAACCAGGTGAACATATGGGATACATTACTCACTGTAATCGTATTTCTGATGCTTGTATCTGCTTAGATTCACATGCTGTGCATAGGCCGACATCTAGTGGAAGCTGCAGAGTATTACAGTTTGTTTTTTGAAACTCAAAAATGGGCGTCGACACAGGGCGTGCCAGTAATACTATCCCTAGTGTGACGTCCTCTGTACCCAAGATCCCTCACGCGTCTAGGATCCTCAGATTGTATTTTTTCTGAAATGAGGTAGCATGAGGAGTAGCGTGAGTACAGATAATCCAAGCAGATAGACAGAAAGGTAAGACTACAAGCAATCATGCGCCTTCTCTCAGAGGGGAGGAAGGGTGGGTCGCATGTGAATCTAAGCAGATAGAAGCATCAGAAATACGATTACGGTGAGTAATGTATCCCTTCTGAGGCTTGTGGATCTGCTTAGATCACATGCTGTGCATAGATTAGCGAGCAGTACCTGAAGAAGGAGGTGGGACGTGAGAAGGGTCATGAGCAAATAAGTGTCTTGGAACCGCTTGTCCCACTTGTGTATCTGCCTTGGAATGGGTGTAAATGCAGTAATGCTGAGTAAAAGTGTGAATAGAGCTCCAAGTAGCTGCTTTGCAAATGGTGTCAAGGGGTACATTTGCAATGAAAGCCAGAGTGGCCCCAATGCCTCTAGTAGAGTGGGCTCTTGGCGTGAAAGGCAGAGTTCTTTCAGAGAGTGAGTAACACAGCTGGATACAGTAAATAATCCACTTTGAGATGGCACCTTTAGAGACGTGATCCCCCTCTCTGCCTGTAGCTACGGAGACAAACAGTTGATCTGTTTTTCTTAGCGGTCTGGTTTTATTTACATAGTGGAGGACCGCCCTACGCACATCTAGGGTGTGTAGTTTCATCTCAGCCGAGCTTTGCGGGTCCTGGAAGAAGGCCGGAAGCTCGATGGACTGGTTTACATGGAATTTTGATATAAATTTAGGTGAGAACCTAGGGTGTGTGCGTAAAACCAGTTTGTCTTTATGGACAGTAAAGAAGGGATCCTGCACTGACAGAGCCTGAATTTCACTGACCCTTCTTATAGAAGTAATAGCTACTAAGAAGGCCATTTTATAAGTCAGGTGTTTGAGACTGCTTTTATGCATGGGTTTGAAAGGGGGTCCCATGAGCTTGGCTAGCACCACATTAAGGTCCCACCCTGGTGGTGGGTTTGAAATAGGAGGGTGAAGTCTCTTTACTCCTTCCATGAAGGCTTTAACTACTGGTACTTTCCACCAAAAGATCTTGCTATGGGAAGTGGTGTATGCCGACAGGGCTGCCAGGTGTACTTTCAGTGAGTTAAAAACCAGTCCTGCATCTAGCAGGTGGAGCATGTATGTAACAATAGTGGAAGGAGTGCAATCAACAGGGTTGATTCGTCTACTTTGGCACCAGATAACAAACCTCTTCCACTTGTCAAAGTAACAGTGCCTTGTGTTTGGTTTCCTAGATTCCTTAAGGATGTCCATACACCTCTGAGGCAAATTGAGATGTCCAAACTCTATGACCTCAGGAGCCATGCTGCCAGGTTCATTGAGATGGGTTGCTGGTGCACTGTTTGACCTTGGTGCTGGGACAGTAGGTTGTACCAGGCTGGAAGGTTGATGGACTTGCACACCGCCATCCTGCGTAGGTGTGGGAACCACGGTTGTCTTGCCCACATGGGAGCAACTAGGACGAGCGTCATCGACTCTCTGTTCATCTTGTTCACCACTTTCCTGATGAGAGGAGTTGGTGGAAAAGCATACGCAAACATCCCTGACCAGTTCATCCACAGGGCGTTCCCCTGGGAGTCCGGTTGGGGGAACCTGGATGCAAATCCTGGGCATTGTCTGTTTTCGCTTGTGGCGAATAAGTCTATAGTGGGGAAACCCCACTGAGAGAAGATATCTTCTACGACCTCTCTGTGTAGAACCCATTTGTGTTCCTCTGGGAGGGAGTCTCTGCTCAGAGCATCCGCTAGGGAATTGAGCTCCCCTGGAACATGTTGTGATGACAGGAAGATGTTCCGTCTGAGTGCCCATATCCATATTTTCTGGGCAAGCTTGGACCGATTTGGCGAACGAGTCCCTCCTTGTTTGTTCAGGTAGAACATGGCTGTTGTGCTGTCCGTCTGGATTTGCACTGACAGGTTTAGTAGGTGGGGCTCGAACGCTTGAAGCGCTCTGAATACTGCCAGTAGCTCTAGCAGATTGATGTGGTTCTTGGCCACTGAGGGAGACCAGAGACCCTGAGCTGTGTGGTGCAGATGGTGAGCTCCCCACCCCGTCAGACATGCATCGGTAGTGACTACTGCCTGTACTTCGGGATCGTAAAAGGGTTTCCCCTGTGCGAGATTCTCTCTTGTCCACCAGTGAAGGCTTTGTACTAGTGTTGGCGAAACGACCACTAGATCGTCCCACTGACCACTTGCCTGAGGCCACTGTTTCGCCAACCATTCCTGCATGGGACGCATGCGCAGGCGCGCATGGGGGACCAGGTAAATACATGACGCCATCATGCCCAGTAAACGCATTGCTTTGCGTACCATTATTAGTTGACCGGACTGATAATGCGGAATTTGCAGTAGTATATTCTGAATTTTTTCTAATGAAGGAAAGGTCAACCCCTCTTGAATATCGAGGATTGCTCCTAGGAACTGTTTGGAGGTGCTTGGCACTAGGCTTGACTTTTTCTCGTTGATTGAGAAGCCTAACTCGTGGAGGAGGTCGATAGTCCTTTGAATGTTTTTCCTGCAAATTCCTGGGGTTTCTCCCGTTATGAGCCAGTCGTCCAGATAAGGGTACACCGGGATTGCCTCCCTGCGTAGGTGTGCAGCCGCCACCGCCAGTACCTTGGTGAATACCCTTGGTGCTGAAGCTATCCCGAAGGACAGTACCTTGAATTGGTAGTGTCGACTGCCCACCTTGAAGCGCAAGTACTTTCTGTGCGCTGGGAACATGGAAATATGAAAATAAGCACCTTTCATATCCAAGGTTGCCATGTAATCCCCCTTTTTTAGGAGGGAGATTACCTCTTGCAGCTTAGTCATATGAAAATTTTGGGGCTTGACATACTTGTTGGCAGGCCGTAAATCCAATACTGGGCGCATTGTCAAATCTTTCTTTGGCACAAGGAAGTAAGTTGAAAACATACCCTTGTTTACATGGTGTCCCGGGAAGAGTTCTACCGTGTCCTTTTCTAGCAGAATGGCGATTTCCTCGAGGAGAATCTTCTGATGTTCTAAAGAGTGTACTCTTTGTCGTGGAGGATGGTTCCGGGGACGCTGCAGTAGTTCTATACAATATCCTGTGGATACTGTTGACAGCACCCATCTGTCTGATGTGATCCCTTCCCAAGCCTGGGTGAAGTTGGAAATGCGTCCCCCTACTGGGGTTGCGTGAGAAGGGACTCTGAACTGAGCGTCACTGCTTTGGTGGAGGCGTGCCGCCTCCCTTGCTGGGGCTGCCTCTGCCTTTACCACGACCTCTCCTATTACCACTGCCGTAACCCTGGGTAGTCTGTTGGCTGTTGTTCCACTGTGTACCCTGCCCCTGGGAATAGTTAGATCCTCTCTGGGAATTTTGGCCGCATGGGCGACGAAAATTACTATTCCCTCGCTGGTTAGGGGATTTATTGGTTAACTGGCCAAGGGACTTGAGTGTCTCGTATTCGTCCTTGGCATTCTTCAGTGCGTCTTCGACCGCCTTACCAAACAACAGATCGGCTTCCACCGGTTTGTCCAACAATGATGCCTGGGTTTCTGCCTTAAAACCAGACTGCCGTAACCACGCATGTCTCTTGATAACAGTGCCTTCTGCTATCAATCTACCTGCGTTGTCTGCGGCGTCAAAGGTTGCTTTCAAAATGCAACCAGTCACGGCTCTACCCTCTGTGGAAATCCGAGCTAACTGGCCCTTTAAAGGTTCAGGAGCAGAGGCTATGAGTGCCGCGACTTCTTCCCACTGATGGCAGTTGTAGCTGGCCAACAGGGTGGTGGAGTTTGCAATCCTTGCTTGATAGGCGGACGTTGAGGCTACTTTCCTGCCGAAACCATATAGTTTTTAGCTCTCCTTGTCGGGAGGAGCTTCAGATGATGACAAGGGTGTTCCAGCCCTCTTACGAGTGTTAGTGACAACTAGGGAGTCTGGCTTCAGATGTCCTCTTATATAGAGAGGGTCAGACTGGGCTGCCCTGAAAAGTTTTTCAACCCTGGGATTGACTGCTCTGGTGAGGTTCGGGTTCACCAGGGACGTGTCTATTCTTTGCTGAATGGATTTAAGGATAGGGATGGTCTGGGCAACAGGCCTCCTTTCTCCCACTAACACCTCTGCGAAGTCCCTCTCCTCCTGGACACCGTGGGTGTCAATATGGAAGTGTTATGCTGCACGTGCGAGAACCTCGTTTAGGAGGGGTTGGTTATCGGCAGGGGAGTCGGTAACCGGGGCTTCGTTTTCTACCGGGGAATCTACTCTGTATGTTTCCGGGTCTTCCTCTTCCTCTTCTTGATCCTCATCATCCCCATAGTAGCCCGTCCCGGTTTGCTCTTCTACCATGTCAAATTCTTGGTCCTCACCAAAGGAAGCCTCTCCTTGATACAGTGAGTATGGTCTTGAGTATGGTTGTACCTCAAAGGGGTCTGTAGACCTCATCGGTGTTTCAAACCGGGGCTTCTTACTCGGGGAGATAGGATCATTAGAGCCTGAGGGTGTCGCCCCTTGTGGATCATACGAAAGGAAATGTTCTGGATTTTTATCGTAAAAATCAGCCAAAGAAGACATCCTTGACATGACCCTATCTATGCCTTCACTCGACCATTTTTTGGAACTGGGAATTACTCTCTCAGCAAGTCTCTGGGATTTATCTTGAGAAGATTTGCTGGTTTTAGACATATCAGCAGACCTGGTTTTGTCTGTCTGTTTAGGGGGAGTGGTGTGTTTCACAGGTGTGGAAGAGTGCAAAGGCTGCTTCTTCTGCTGTTTTCCCCCTTCCCCGTGAGTGGAAAAATGTTTTCCCTGTCCTTTTGTGGCTCCGGAGGTTTTCGACGCCTGGCGTCGAGGATCGGGGGTAGGGTCCCTGTCCTTCGAGCGTGGGGCCTCGCTGATTTTGACTGCGGGCTCCGACTCCTGGAGCGCGGCCTGGGGGTGGAAGTCGTCTTCGTCTTCCGACGATCGAACTTCTGTTAGCCTAGGGAGCGAGGCACTCTTGGCAAGAGTGGATGATTGCCTGGAGCCATGTGGCGATCTCGATCGAGAGCGCCCAGAGGACACCGAATCGGACCGTTCTGTTTGTGCCTCTTTCCGAGAACTCGACGTCGTCGAGTCTCGGTTGGACTTCGTGTGTTTAGTGTGTGTGGTGTGTGAAGCGCTTGTGTCGCCGGGGGTCTTCCCCATAGCCGCTTTGCCGGACGACCTTCCGAGGTCGGGGACTTGCGCTCGGCTGTCTTTTGACGCCGTAATGCTCTCGCCGTTCGAAAGTCCGGCGTCGCTGCCGTCGCTGAAGGCGCCCTCCGCTGCCATGGCCGCCTGCCTGGCGTGGTGGGCCCAACGCTTCGTCGAACGGTCCTTAAGTGTCTTAGGTTTAAACCTACTACACGCTCTGCAGTTCGCTTCGGGGTGGTCCCTCGGCAAGCAGAGATTGCACGTGGCGTGCCTGTCGACCCAAGGGTATTTGCGATTGCACTTGGGGCAGAATTGAAAAGGGGTACCCTCCATACGCACCTTGAGGCAGTGGGCTGTTAAGTGTAGGAAATGTATAAGGTGTACCTATATACCAAGAGTTTAGAGTATGTACAACCCCCCACTCTCCCTACTTGCAGGGCCGAGGCCAGAGGCCTTCCAAGGCCCGGGCCGAGGCCTGAGGCCTTCCGAGGCCCAAATCCGTCGTGCAGCAGCCGTCGGTCGATTTCTTCTCCAGCCGGCATCGAGTGTCGAAGTTCGACGTTGGGAAGGGGAAGGATGTAAATAAATTAATATTTTAGCAAAAGTATGGCTAAGGCCAGGGGACTCCGCAAAATGCTTCCGACCAGTATGGCGGAAAAAAACAATCTGAGGATCCTAGACGCGTGAGGGATCTTGGGTACAGTGGACGTCACACTAGGGATAGTATTACTGGCACGCCCTGTGTCGACGCCCATTTTCGAGTTTCGAAAAACAAACTGTAATACTCCGCAGCTTCCACTAGATGTCGGCCTATGCACAGCATGTGATTTAAGCAGATCCACAAGCCTCAGAAATTTAATTACAATATAATGAGGTGTTTTGTTAGGTGATTGCTTTATTATCATCAATGGCTTTCAGTCATATGCATATCTATAGCTTGCAAAGGCGAAACACATCATAATGACACCACCCTGTAGTCACAATGGTTTGCACATACTAACAATACAAGAAATGGATTTGAAGGGAGAGTGCCTACACAGGGATTTTTGCTGACTCAAGTGCGGGGATCACTACGAGTGCAGTGTGTGAATATATATATATATATATATATATATATATAATAGGCACTGGTTGTCACCCGCTCTAGTCAAGGTAGTTAAGCTGAATCCTATTAGCCACTGAGCTTGTGAAAAGTATATTGCTACTGACTTTGGAATTGTTTGACGTATCCATCTGATGTTCCACAGATGTTTTCTAGCTCCGGCCTCCAAAATGTTGACAATGTGGGGCAACTTCAGGTTAAAAAATGATAAAGCAGTGGTACTGATGCCATTGGTTTGCCTGCACGCAGACATGTGCATCAACTGAATGGGAACACAGCAAAAGTCGCTGGATGGATTTGCACCACATAAGAAACACATTGGGGAGGAAGAGGCGCCCTTTTGGTGGATTGGTGCAAATCTGTTCAACAGCTTTTAAACATGTTACAGTAAACAGGGCTCCCTCTCACCCCAAAACACTTGTATATGTCTGCCATGGCCCATTGCACAAGAAATGGTTGTACTCCTGCAGGAACAACTCAAAGTAGCGCAATGAAAATAACATTTGGAGGAGGGAAAGCGGATGTTTGACAGCAGGGCTGATGTGGGGATGCGAAGAACGGATAAATGAGAGCATTTTCAAGTTTGGGTAGAATGAGGGAGGGCTATAAAAATGGCAGTACATTTTCATGAGAACATATGCCGGGTCACAATAAACAGTTTTCAAAACGTCAAATATCATACACACTCTCATTGGGGTTCCTCATTATGGCAAAGTGGCAACTGGCCATGGCCCCAGTCCTTGGCCAGTGGACCAACGACCCATAATAGAGTAACAGAGTGACATTCCATGGTGAATATTGTAGAAATGATACTGAATATCACATCTGCGAGGACTCAAAAAGAGCAAAATTTAGTACTACACATGGTGTGGCATATAGCATAGAAACGACTTTGAAATTGACTGAAAACATTTCAGTTCTGAGAGATTTCAGTTGAAATAGTTCAGTACAAGAAACCCATAAAATTCAGTGAACACCCTTTAGTTGAAGGTAAGTGTTTAACCCAATCAAACCATTGCAATTCGGAAAGTGTTGGAAGCCAGATAACATTAACTCTGAGCCCCATAGTTATACAGCCGATGAGCACTCCGATAACATTACAGTTGACATCACTTATTACGTCATTAGGGACTTCACTGGAAAATAAAGCACGCTGATAGCATCACAGATGAGGGGACCTCACATATCATTTCACCTGTATGAGTAAAATATGCTTTTGGACTAATTCAACGCATCTGAACAACATATTGCACATGAGTGTGTGTAGGTGCATGCTAAACAGACATGTAATATACCTTTAGAAGGTATGCAGTGATATAATTGCGGCAAAAATGACACCTGTACAGAATATTGCGGCAAAAATGCTGATGTTTGACCCGGTAAAGGTCTACCCCATTATACCATTTAAGGAGAGCGGGGGTTGCGGGGGTGTCCCCTGCTCCCTTAAATGGTATAATGGGTCCAGGGGTGGCAGGGGTGTCTCCCGCATCCTTTACATGGATTGCAGCAGCAAAACTACTGCCTTTTTGCAGCAATATTTTGTGTCAACTGCCATTTTTGTTGTGAGTTTATCACATGACAGTCCCTTGGAGGTTTTGTGGAGTTAATGAGGCTATTGGGTTTGGTTACAGGGCAAGGCCTAATGCTACTTTTGTTGGCCTGCCAGGGCCTGCAGCATGGTCGAAGGCCCTGCCCAGTGGCCCATGGACCTGAAGTAGGGCTAAAGGGATTACTTGGCCGTTCCCAGTGTCTACTTTGGGTGGCTTGACAGGGTCGGGCAATGGCCTTCTGCCATGCCAGGGGTGATGTGGCAACAGGCCATGACTATCATCAGTGTTCTGTAGTATCCAGTGATGTTGTTAGTGTTGTAATATGCAATGTCATAATTGATGTAATGTGTGATGTGACCAGTGCCTGCTAGGCTGCATACGGGGGATTAGGAGTGGGTCAGAGTTAAGGTGGCCTAGTTTCGAAAGCATGCCGAATTTGAAGGTTGAAGGGTTTTGTTATGTTAAACCATCACCTTAACAACACTTCAACTAACATTGTTTCACTGATTATAAATATCCAAATATATATAAAGGGGGCTAAAGGAGAGGGAGCAATAGGAAGAAGAGGGGAGACGCAGTAAGGGAAAAATGGGAAAACGGGGCAGATTCACATAAAGTAAACATTGAAAGCTTGTAAAAAAAAACTTTTTCAGGAAGTCGCAAAATTGACAATTCACCTTTTTTTATCTACAAGCTCATCAATGTATAGTAATTATACGTGTATTCGCTTGTTCATGAAAATCAGCAATTCTCTAGTTCTTGGTGCACTGATCTCGAGCCCATGACATCACAGCAGTAGTTTGTCACTGACTCCCCTTAGTGCCAGGATGACACTATTGTACATATTTGTGATATGCTGTGATATATTATGTTACGTTGACTCATGCCGCACCCCGCTACCACCCAGGGGCAGTCTCCAGGTGCTCTGCAAGAAAGAGGACAGGGTTGGTTAGTGAGGGTAGAGGGGTAGATAGGTCCAAAACCAGGAGAAACTGGTGTCTGTGTGTGTTGGGTTTCATGTGGGTTGTTTGGGAACACTGGCTTGCTGTATCCATAAGGGTGAGGCCCAATCCTTGGGTTGTTTGTAGCTTTTGAATGTCTTTTATCTTGGGGGTGTGTGTGTGTTTTATGTGTAAATTGGCTGGTATTTAAGGGTTAGGTCAAGTGCCTGGGTTACTTGTTGTATGTGAATGTCTGTTATGTTGGGTGTGTGTGTGTTTGTGTGTGTCTCATGTGTACATTGGCTGGTGTTTAAGGCTATGGTAGTGAATACTTTCTTGTTGTGTCCACAGGGGTCTAGTCCAGTGCCTGGGATTGTTCTTGTATGCAAGTTTCCGTTGTTTTGTGTGTGTGTGTGTGTGTGTGTGTGTGTGTAATTTGGCTATCCCATGGGCTTGTAAAACATGCTTTTTAGTACCCCGGTAGGTTTTTTAGGCAGGAATATTAAATGTGCTCATTTTATAAGATAATAGTAAATGATCACTTAGAGTGAAACATTAGTTCGCATTGTTAAAGGAATATTTCCGATCAAAAATACATATATATTGACATAAATATACATATGTATTTATTTGTATTCTTATTTTAATTTTTCACTTTGCCTCAGGCTTCCTTATACTCACTGCTTACATTCCCAGAAACCTCGGGCTTCCTTATACTCACGGCTTACATTTCCAGAAACCTTGGGCTTCCTTATACTCACAGCTTACATTCCCCGAAACCTCGGGCTTCCTTGTACTCACTGCTTACATTCTCAGAAACCTCGTGCTTCTTTATACTCACTGCTTACATTCCCGGAAACATTGGGCTTCCTTGTACTCACTGCTTACATTCCAGGAAACATTGGGCTTCCTTGTACTCACTGCTTACATTCCAGGAAACCTCTGGCTTCCTTATGCTCACTGCTTACATTCCCAAAAAACGTGGGCTTCCTAATACTCACTGCTTACATTCCCAGAAACCTCGGGCTTCCTTATACTCACTGCTTACATTCCCAGAAACCTTGGTCTTCCTGATACTCACTGCTTACATTTCCAGAAGGCTCAGGTTTCCTCATACTCACTGCTTACATTCCAGGAAACCTCAGGCTTCCTTGTACTCACTGCTTACATTCCCAGAAACCTTGGGCTTCCTTGTACTCACTGCTTACATTCCCGGAAACCTCAGGCTTCCTTATACTCATGGCTTACATTCCCGGTATAAATATTGTTAAATCGAATACAATGCCAATGTAACTGAGTTGTAATGTAGTTGTTTGTGTAAATTACCAATTGAGTTGCCTAAACACTCTAAAAATGTTTGTCAGTCTTTGCATTGCTGATCAGTAATGCCTGCCTAACACTAAAGTACAGAGGAAAGCTCTGAAGTCACACAGGCAGTACATCAGCAAATAAAATGGCCCCATTGTACAACACATGAACAGCTTAAATGGGGGTTGAGACTATATAACAAGTTTGAAATCAGGTAACAACCTGGTGAAGCAGCTCATCGTGGTTTTGTTCTGTCTGGCCATTTAATAGCTACATGTGAAAGGAATGGCCCTTCTTATGTTAGTATGTAATGTTAATATGTCTTGCATTGTGCCAAATCGCCAATGTAGTCGCTTCAAAGTGTCTAACCTTGTCCATAAAATGGCAATGTCTGCCCCTGCCAGGGGAATCCAGACCATTGGCTGCTGGATGTAACAGCATGAAAAGGGTCAGGCAAGAAGGCAGGGATGCAGGCAAAGTGGCTGCAGGCGCAGGAAATGCATCCAGCAGTGGAGGATGCTTTGTTAGTCCAAAAACACGTGCACACAAATCTAGAGAGAGTCAACGCTAATGTATGTGTGTTGTGAGAACACACGGATTGTGTTTCCAGGCTAGTTTTGCAGAACTGTAAGGTGAAAATGCTGGGAGTGTTGGGTGCCCTACTTGCTTGGTATTGTGCTTGGGCAATCCTGGAAGATGCAGAGGATCAATTACCCGGAATGTCCATTTACAGGACTGCAGGTCATCTCCGGAATAAAAATTCATGGACTGTCCACCCAGAGCCAGACCTTGTCCAAGAATAAGAAATGGAAACAGGTGAATGAGGTTGGAATCGAAAGGCAGGGGAATGGGGATTTAAACGTGTCTAGCCTGAGAAGTAGATATGCATGAATGAGCTCATTATTGGTGTTGAAGAGCCAAATTAATATGCTTAGATTATAAAGCAACCTGATGAGTATTTAAACCCATATATTAAGCAAATGGTGTGTTTGCAGCTTTTATTTTCCTCATCCTGAATGAGCACTACAGGTCCCATAATGCAAAGTAAGGCCAGCCTACTATGATATACGATAAGTCATTTATAACGCACCTGTACACAAGTGTTTCCAGGCACGAAAAGAAAGGGGATGGGAAGACAGAGGGGGAACAAGACAAACGATCTTACTAGGCCTTGTGTCATTCAGATCGCGAGAGTGCGAGAACGAGAAGTGCAAGGGGAAAGGGATGGGGGATGAGCAAGGGAGAGGGGAGGGCAAAACAGGGCAGAAATGCTCTGAATAAGTGCAGGCAGGGCAGCACGGCTCTGGGTAGTACAAAGAGAACAAGGGACTGTAGGGTTACAGTTACAGCCCCTAAGTGCGCGTTAGGCCAGGAGGCAGTGCTAGGGTGACTGATCAAGAAAGAGTCTGGTACCCAGAGAGTCTCTGAGGGTTGCCAAGCAACCAGTCGGTACAGCAGACAGGTAGGTCATGTAGGTCAGCAGGGGAGGAAGAGAGAGAAAGCAGAGGAGAAGAGCTGCTTCCGGAATTTTAGGTGGACCGATTCAAATTTGAGGGGGGCAGGGAGGCCATTCCAGAGCGAGGCACTAACTGTACTTTTAAGACACAGCAACAAAGAACAAATCTGTGGGACAAGTTGTCCCCTCCATGTACCCAGGCCGTATGTGGGCGTGCATGCCAGGTGGTCATTTTTAATGCACCTTTCGCCAGTTCATACATGTATCGATATACGAATCAACGAACTGCCAGGTTGTTTTACCATAATGGAAATTCTAAAATACAACATATAAATCTACCCATGGATAAAAAAAGGAAAACTTGTTTATCAAATTTTCATTTTTATAGCATCTCTTAGAGCAGAAAAATGTATAATTGCAGTTGAAATTATAACACAGCTCATTTAATATTGACTCCCACCTCCACAAGGTGGGCCTTTCTCGCATTTCTCATCTGGTAAAATCCTTCGTGCACCCAACCACACACAGATCATGTTCAGAGCAGTTAGGAGCAAGATGACACCACAAGACAAATCGCTGCTGCACCGAAAAAATGGGAGAGCAATTATTGTTCTGTCACTTGCTCTGTGAAATGTACCCGATAATGTGGCTGGAAACGAGGAACTGTCTATGATTTAAGGCCAGAAAACACGGCATCCAATTAGAATAAATCCCATTAATAGCACTTTTACAAAAGCAGTTAGCTTGTTAAAACTTATAAAACACTCGCCTCCCTTGGGCCACATTATGCTGGACAGAGTTTCGGCGACAGGAGCATGTTTCTCATTTAAACAAGGTCACTGGCCAGTCCTGGGCAAATGGATATTGTGTCTTGCCGATGATTGCTTCTTCGGCTCGGCAGCCCGGATGAGCAAATCAATAATTGTAAACTGTTTAATATGACTTCATTGTAGAAAGGAGGAACTCTTAAGAATACACGCTTTGCAATAAGACAGTGGCAGTGCCACTGCACGAGAATCGTCCTCCACACAGCACTGGAGGTACCCAATCACGATCAATGAGCTGGTCACGTGGACTATTGCATCCAACCCCTGCAATGATGCTGGGCCATATACTAATGCACTTTATTGTTTACTCCAATATGCTCAAAGCCTTACAATGCTGAGCCTCGAAACAACTTCAAAATGGAGGCCATCACAGCAGATAATGCCTCTCAAAGTTACAGCACTTTTTCGAAATATCTAGAGGAAAAAAAAGGGTTTCCTGTTATTAAGTGAATTATCATCTCTCTACATCTACGTTGGACAATCATTTTAACACAAGAGTTGGTGGAGTAAGATGTTCTTCTGCGCAATCAGACTGGGGGGCGCACCACCTGCCTGTGGTCTACAATCACAGCCCCCCACCCCCAGTATCCTCCTCGAGAACAAAGTAATCCAACAAGAAGGAAACCCATGTTGCTGACCTTGTTTTAAGAAGGTGCACCTGATTTCCAGGCATGACAAAAAAGATTTGCTTTTCCTATTTTGTTCGAAGTGTGTATCTGTCTTGTGTTAAGTACATTGTTGTCGTCACTTAGTAATGGGATTCGATTTATTGAGCATTTGAAACTGAATGTTTCACATGATAGCCAATTGTTGATAGTATTACTAAGAAGCTACATTCATGTTTTATCATTATTATTATTATTATTATTATTATTATTCATACTAATTCAAAATGTTGCAAAACAGCGCATGTCCTGTTGGATGAACAGAGTTCAAAGCATGCTTCTTTAATGTGTCTGAACTTATAATATATCTTGGGAGGGTAGCTCATGGGTGACGACGCGGAGCAACAAAGGTTCGATCCCCGGGTCCACGCTTAGAAATCTCTGGGTATTAAGTGTCTTATAAATAACCAATTACAATATGCGTGCACTCAGTGCCGGATTATCCATTATGCCAAGTAGGCCCCGCCCTATGGGCCCCACTCCTTTTAGGGACCCGCGACAATGGGTCAAAATAAAGCGGGTCAGAAAGTTAAACAACGTATTAGGAGATAATTTGCTAGGGGGGGGCTGACATTTCAACTGCCTAAGGGCCTCCACTGGGTTTAATCCGGCACTGCGTGCACGGCCCAACTGAAGGAGTCCAAAATGTCAACAGTAGGCCACTAACAACACATTCGTTATCCCGTGTGTCTTTCTTGGTACAGGATGGCACTGATTCGGTTCTTAGCTCGTGCACAGGCACTACATTCTCATCACTAAAGTGCAGAACACTTCTTGACAGCAGACTTCTCATACATGTGGGTTACCCTGACAGTTCCAAGCCCTTCGGAGATTTAATATTGCGATCACTGTTGAACCAATGCAATTGTTCTGTGATGGACAATTTTTGCCAGTCTTCTGGGGTCCCCTTTTAATGTCACAAATATAATGTTGCATTTTAATTGCCATCAACATCAAGCTCAATAACATAGCAGTGTGTTGGCTATCCATGGTATTATGGCTATCGTGTATGTACCATACGCCCTTTTAGGCACACGTACGTCTGGTAGATTAATATAGTTAATATCATTTGGGGGTCTTGGTTTGGTTCCAATGCATGCACTTTGAAAGAGTCCCAGAAGGCACGGGACATGTTATAAATCAATAAACAGATGAGTTAAAGATGATGTGATTAGCTGAAACAAACATTGCAACATAGCGCTGCAAATGACTCTAGGTGCAATGATACGTCATTGATTGCCACACTCTATTCTGCCCATGTGTAGACATCAGGAAAATGTTAACTTTAACATGTGAAAAGAGTCATAAAAGCGAACATTATGAAAAACAAATTCATATTTCTATGCAAAGCTGCAACACAGCATGTGGCATTATGACCAAAAAGGAAATTGATAAAAGGGCCAAAGAAGTCAACCACTATACACAAGTCTATTTATTATTATTCTGCTGCGGATGTCTGCAGAACACTTCACATCAGAACACTTGCATGGCATGAAAAGGGGTGTGGGTGGTGCATCCAGGGCATTGCATGTTAAGGATACACACGTGGGTGTTTGTAGAGATCGAGGGGTTACCTCTACAAAGGTAATCTCCCTCGATTTTTTGTTTTCGGGGGGCCAGTATCTCAAAACGGGAGAAACACTATCAGAAAAATACTAAAGCAAGACAGCTGGCTACCCCAGTCTATGTCCAACCAGGACAGGTGTGGTGATCTACAAAGTTATTGTGACAATAGCTTACACCTTTGAACTAAGTACAAGACATATCTCCTTCTTTTTGGAAGGGAACGGAACCATCCCACTCAATTAACACACACTAACAACAATACTATTCTTCAATAAGTCCACGTCAATTTATTAAGTGTTAAGACCAATTTAGAAAAATTTAAAAAGAGAGGGAGAACAACAGCATATATGTTAATCATCATACATCAAAAAGACATAATCTTCTCACTCAATTCTTAAAAACAGTATCCTTTGTATGGGGTTCCTTGCCTTAATCGAAACCACTATGTTCACTTCAGCAGTTTACAGATACAAGACTATATTATTTAACTAGTCTATTGTCGAATGTCGACATGTTTCGGCCATTTATGGAGATGAAACACTATCCCTAGTGTCTCTACAACCCAGACTTTTCAAGGCCTTCTTCAGGACAGACAATTTCTTTCCAGATGATGGGCACCTCTTTCAAATCCCCCGTAACAGGTTAAGCACAATATCCTGGTTGGACCTGAGCTTCACGCTAGCTTAGTCCTAGTCGTGGCAGGACTTGTTTCCTAACCCCCGAAGATTCACGGATCAACTCTGGTTTATTCGGAAGTTCCAGACTGTATTAGGAACATAATTCCTCCTAGATGTGAGCCTTCACAACAAAGGCGTTCATTGAATCATGCTTTTCTATGCAGGGAAAATTCCACAGCAAAACAAAACTCCACAGCTCAACATTCGCACTGCCAAAAACGCGTGTACAGATGCGTCCCACTCGTTTTCCTTAATTCTTTAATAGAGTCCTAGCGTCACAAAACAAACGCGATCCAGGGGTTACAGCTGAAGGGTAGGACGGATGTTGTAACGCTCACCTGATTCTCGCAGAGGCGCCGGTCTTGACTGGGCGACTACCGTATCGTCAAAGGTGATGTGTAGCACCCGGTTGGCTCTTTGGGCTGGACCTCTGTGCACTGTATGCCTGACGTGTAGAGTAAGATGTCTTAGGTAAGTGAATGCCGAGCTCTCCATCTGCCTCGGGGCAGGGTGCTGTAACCAGTTTCTTCACTGGATAGGTAGCGCAGGCCTCTTGACTTCAGAGGACTGCTGTCCGTCGTTTACTGCACGAACGGTAAGTTTCGAGTCATTCAAATGTCTTTAAAGTCTTTAGTAATGATGTCTCTTGTTTTGCAGGGTTCCGGCGATGGCGGATGACGGGCTGAAGTGAGTTGAAGATGGAGCCCGTGTGATGAATAGAAGCGCCTGGAAGCACGTAAGTAAGCGCTTGTTGCCTGCTTCACTATGTGCTCTAACTGTCTTTTTATTTTGCAGGTACGAGTTCGGAGCGGCTGCAGGGTGCCGGAATACCCACTGGATTAGATGTGGAAAGGAGTAATGGCACGTGAGTATTAAAGTTCCCCAATGTCTTTAAACGCACCTTGTTTTGTCTTTCAGATGCGGGATGCAGCGCCGAAGGCCTCTGGAGCGTACGAAGAGTAGGTAAGCCTTTGCCTTTCAGATGCCGGAATGCTAACCTGTTCTTTCTTGTCTTTATAGGTGTTGCTGAAGACTGGATTCAGGATGGTAAGCCTTTGCCTTTCAGATGCCGGAATGCTAACCTGTTCTTTCTTGTCTTTATAGGTGTTGCTGAAGACTGGATTCAGGATGGTAAGCCTTTTTCCTTAGGCCCAGGACCGGATGCAGAAGACACGATGAGCGTTCTGCTGCAGAGGTTGCAGAATAACGCAAAGCAAGATTCATCCACCGGGTGTGGTTTAAATAGCCTCCTGTAGTTCTTAGGTGTCTCCTTCCACAGCCACGCCTAAGTAAGAAAAGAGTTCCTGGTAAGAAAAGAGTTCCTGCCTTCCAGAAGAGTTCCAGTGTTCTGAATCTAGGGAGTGGCTCCAGCCCCACCCAACAGGAAAAGTAGTTCCAAACAGAAGAGGATCAGAGGCTCAACTGGCAGGCAAGTAAGCAGCATGGTCTGCTGAAGGTAAGTCCACCCAAGCATTATGAGCCCGGCGCTTCCAGCGCTGGGACTGGGCATATTTATGAGCCTGGTGCCACTGGCGCCAGGACTGGGTCCAAAAGGTCCCAATTGGGACTGGTTGGCACTCGGAACCTGGGTTATGGATCTGCTTCCAAGGGAGTTGGGAAAACCCTGACCTTTTGGAAGCAGAGATCATGACAGTACCCCCCCTCAAGGCCCCTCCCAAACCGGGCTTCTCCGGGGGTTTTGGCTTGTCAGGAAATGTTCGGTGAAATCTTTTGATTAGGCGAGGAGCGTGGACATATTCAGCAGGTTCCCAGGATCTCTCTTGGGGGCCGTAGCCTTTCCAGTCAATTAGGTAGAATAGTTTAGATTTGGAGATCTTGGAGTCCAGAATGCTTTTGACTTCAAACTCGAGTTCTCCATCCACTAGGATAGGTTTTGGAGATTTGGTTAGTCGGGTTTGAGGTTGCACGGGTTTTAATAGAGAGACATGGAAGACCGGATGTATCTTCATGTGCGGGGGCAAGTCCAACTTGACCGCTACTGGGTTTACTATGGTAGTGATGGAATAGGGACCAAGGTATCTTGGGTTGAATGTGCGTGGCCCTTTTAGAGATAGATATTTGGTGGATAACCAGACTTGATCCCCTACTTGATAGTGAGGGGCTTCCTTCCGATGTTGATCTGCTCCTTTCTTGTACTGTTCTTTAGCCCTTTGAAGGTGAGAAACAGCTTCCTTAAAGGCTTGGCTGATTGTAGAATGCAGGTAGTCTACTGCTGGTGTTTCAAGATCTTGGAGGGGATCCAACTCCGAGGTTCGAGGGTGACTGCCGTACAAAAGAAAAAACAGGGTTTTCCCAGTTCTCGAATGGACAGAGTTATTGTAGGCATACTCGGCTATCCAAAGGATATCTTTCCAAGTTTTTTCAGTTTGTTGCAGCATGCAGCGTAAATACTGTTCCAGAGTTTGATTGGTCCTCTCGGTTTGTCCGTCGGTCTGAGGGTGGTGACTGGTCGATAGTCTCACATCAATTTGAGCCGACCGACAGCAACTTCGCCAAAAATGAGAAATAAATTGACTACCTCGATCCGAAATTAGAACCGAAGGAAAACCGTGCAGTCGGACGATGTTTTCGAGAAATTCTCGGGCCAGAGTTGCTGCTGTTGGCAAGCCTTTGAGCGGAATGAAATGCGCCATCTTGGAGAATAAGTCCACGATTACTAGAATCGTATTGTATCCGGAGCATGGAGGTAGATCGGTGATGAAGTCCATAGAAAGCGTATGCCAAGGGCGAGGTGGGATGTCAATAGGGCGTAAGAGACCTGCTGGTCTTTCCTTTTGACTCTTGTTTTGGGCGCATACTCCACAGGACATTATAAAGTCTCTGATATCTTTTTTCCAAGACGGCCACCAGAAGTAGCGCTTGATCTTTTCTGAGGTCTTGGCTATACCGGGATGACCTTCCATTAAAGAGTCGTGATAACAAGAGATTACTTTTTTCTGTAAATCTGTGCTGGGTAGGTATAATCGTTCTTGGAAATACAATAAGTTGTCCTTTACTGCAAAGTCCTTTCCCTGCAGATGCCAATTCTGTATGTGTGCTGGAGTTACAAGTTGCCTGGCTTTATCCTTAACTTCCTCTATGGATTCTGTGGCGATTACACCCAGAATTCTTTGTTCGGGAATGATTGGTACAGGTTTAGGGTTGACCAAGTGTTCTTCCACTCCCATCCGAGAAAGGGCATCGGCTTTACCGTTCTTTGTACCAGGTCGATAGGTAATTATGAAGTCAAACTCGGCAAAGAATAATGCCCAACGGAGTTGTCTAGAGGATTGGGCTTTTGCGGTCTTCAAATATTGCAGGTTTCGGTGATCCGTAATCACAGTAACGGTGTGTCGGGCCCCCAGCAGATAATGCCGCCAAGCCTTAAAGGCAGACTTGATAGCCAGAAGTTCCTTGTCAGTAATCGTGTAATTGATTTCAGGAGGCGAGAATTTGCGGGACCAAAATGCCACGGGATGCAACTGATTGGTTACCGGGTCCTTTTGTGATAGAAATGCCCCCATGGCAAGTCTTGAAGCATCAGTTTCCACGATGTAGGGGAGTTCGGGGCGAGGGTGTTTTAAGATTGGTGCAGAGATAAATTTAGTCTTCAAATCCTGGAAAGCTTGTTCCGCCTCGGTAGACCATTCAAAACGTTTGTTTTTCTTTAACAAGGCAGTGATGGGCTGGACTATTCGAGAGAATTCGGGGATAAACCTGCGGTAAAAGTTAGCGAAGCCTAACATGCTTTGCACACCTTTTACGGAGGATGGTGATGGCCATTTGAGAACTGCATCGACCTTCTTTGAATCCATACGCACTCCGCCAGGTGATAATATGAATCCCAAGAATTCAACTTTAGTCACGTTGAAAACACATTTTTCCAACTTAGCGAAAAGTTTGTGTTGACGCAATCTTTCGAGGACCATTTTCACGTGTTTCCGATGTTCAGATTCCGATGAAGAATAAACGAGGATGTCGTCAATGTAAACAACAACACATACATCTATGAGCTCTCTGAGGACATCGTTCATAAAATATTGAAAGGCGGCCGGGGCATTGCAAAGTCCGAAGGGCATGACCTGATATTCAAATAGCCCATACTTGGTGCGGAAGGCCGTCTTCCATTCATCGCCCTCTTTTACTCGTACCAAGTGGTAAGCTCCTCTAAGATCCAGCTTTGTATATATGCATGCTTTTCTGACTTGGTCCAGGAGTTCAGGGATCAAAGGTAACGGATATCTATTCTTAACGGTGATCTGGTTCAGGGAGCGATAATCGATACAAGTTCTAAGGTCTCCTTCCTTTTTTGGAACGAAGAACAAAGCTGAAGAAGCAGGGGACTTGGAAGGACGAATAAACCCATTTGCCAGGTATTGATCCAGGTATTGTCGAAGGTGAAGGTTCTCAGGCTCGGTGAGGGCATAAATTCTACTACAAGGAGGAGTAGATCCAGATATCAGGTCTATCTGGCAGTCATAAGACCTTTGAGGAGGTAGAGAGTTAGCCTGATCCTTCCGGAAAACATCTTGGTATTCTAGGTATTCGGGAGGTAACTGGGGAGTCTCTGAAGAAATTGCGGCCAGTGCAACACCAGGTGGAGGGTGACAAGTAGAGACACATTCTGGAAACTGGACCGTTCTTGCTCGCCAATCGATCAGAGGATTGTGTTTCTCTAACCAAGGTATTCCTAGAATAATCTGAAACTGAGGGGCCTTGATCACATCGAACACGATCTTCTCATGGTGTCCATCTTGACTTACTAGCGTCACCTCTTGAGTGGTATGCGTTACTGGCCCGGAGGCTATCTCCGTACCATCCACCGTAGTAATGACGTCCTTTACAGCCTTGGGACAAAGAGTTAGATTCATCCTCAAAACCATTTCATGATCCACATAATTGCCGATGGCACCGCTGTCGACGTAAGCTTCAATTGCATGTAATCGATCCGGATTATCAGGGCTAATGAGGACCATAGGTATCACGAAATGCGAGGTCACGGAACTGGTTTTCACGCTCGGCAAGAGGACCTCTATTCTTGTCGGGCGAGGTCGTTTCCCTGCTCAGAGTTTGTAACTTTGGTAACTGCAGCTCCTACTGCCTTCTTGGCAGGTTTCACCGGACAGTCTCGAAGAAAGTGCCCTGAGTTTCCGCAATATAGGCATAATTGCAACTGTTTCCTCCTTTCCCGCTCCCTTTGTGTTAGAGGACCTTTCAGACCCCCTATTTGCATGGGTTCCCCGGAGTCTACTCCTTTGGAAGGAGTTGGCGGTTTGGAAAATACTCGAGCATCAAACTTGGAACGATCGGCCTTCCTGTTCTGCAGCCTGTGATCTATTTGAACGACCAAGTCTATATAATCCGAACAGTCTTGTGGGGGATTCACTACTTGGGCTAAAACGTCTTTGAGCTCTCCACGTAGACCTCTATTAAACAGCGTAATCCTTTTGTCCTCAGGCCATTGAGTTTCCACTATTAGTCTATTGAAAGATGCAATATAAGCCAAAAGGTCTTGATTACCCTGTCGCAACGAAAGAAGCTCATTGTCCAAGGCCTGCCCCTGTGAATGTCTTGCGAACAGTTTTTCCATACTAAGCTGAAAGGCTTGAAAATCATGGAGAACCGGATCATCTTGATTAACTAGAGGGATCGACCAGTCTGCCGCATTGCCACTAAGGTACGAAAGTACAAAAGCTACTTTTGCTTGATCAGTTGCAAAGGCTGCTGGCCGGCATAAGAAGTGCAACCGGCACTGATTGATAAATACTGCAAACCTCTTTGGGTCACCAGAAAATCGTTCGGGCGGAGCCAGAGGTACATTCCCAGGTAGGTTGATCTGCACTGGATTCATAGAGGATGTTGAAGGAAGATTTGCCCCTGATGCGGGTAACGGGGTCTGTCCGGCTTGTGACTGTAGCTCTTGTCTAGCAAGATTGTCTGTTCTCTCCTTGGAAATAATTAGTTCCCTTCTTAGAGCATTCGTTTCCTGACGAGCTGCATGCACTTCTGCCCTTAGTTCCCCAAGTAACCGGGCTAGGGGGTCAGTATCCGAGGTTTCCATAGCGCCTGGGCGAGAGTTTTGCGGTAGGCTTTGCGTTCTGTAACGCTCACCTGATTCTCGCAGAGGCGCCGGTCTTGACTGGGCGACTACCGTATCTTCAAAGGTGATGTGTAGCACCCGGTTGGCTCTTTGGGCTGGACCTCTGTGCACTGTATGCCTGACGTGTAGAGTAAGATGTCTTAGGTAAGTGAATGCCGAGCTCTCCATCTGCCTCGGGGCAGGGTGCTGTAACCAGTTTCTTCACTGGATAGGTAGCGCAGGCCTCTTGACTTCAGAGGACTGCTGTCCGTCGTTTACTGCACGAACGGTAAGTTTCGAGTCATTCAAATGTCTTTAAAGTCTTTAGTAATGATGTCTCTTGTTTTGCAGGGTTCCGGCGATGGGGGATGACGGGCTGAAGTGAGTTGAAGATGGAGCCCGTGTGATGAATAGAAGCGCCTGGAAGCACGTAAGTAAGCGCTTGTTGCCTGCTTCACTATGCGCTCTAACTGTCTTTTTATTTTGCAGGTACGAGTTCGGAGCGGCTGCAGGGTGCCGGAATACCCACTGGATTAGATGTGGAAAGGAGTAATGGCACGTGAGTATTAAAGTTCCCCAATGTCTTTAAACGCACCTTGTTTTGTCTTTCAGATGCGGGATGCAGCGCCGAAGGCCTCCGGAGCGTACGAAGAGTAGGTAAGCCTTTGCCTTTCAGATGCCGGAATGCTAACCTGTTCTTTCTTGTCTTTATAGGTGTTGCTGAAGACTGGATTCAGGATGGTAAGCCTTTGCCTTTCAGATGCCGGAATGCTAACCTGTTCTTTCTTGTCTTTATAGGTGTTGCTGAAGACTGGATTCAGGATGGTAAGCCTTTTTCCTTAGGCCCAGGACCGGATGCAGAAGACACGATGAGCGTTCTGCTGCAGAGGTTGCAGAATAACGCAAAGCAAGATTCATCCACCGGGTGTGGTTTAAATAGCCTCCTGTAGTGCTTAGGTGTCTCCTTCCACAGCAACGCCTAAGTAAGAAAAGAGTTCCTGGTAAGAAAAGAGTTCCTGCCTTCCAGAAGAGTTCCAGTGTTCTGAATCTAGGGAGTGGCTCCAGCCCCACCCAACAGGAAAAGTAGTTCCAAACAGAAGAGGATCAGAGGCTCAACTGGCAGGCAAGTAAGCAGCATGGTCTGCTGAAGGTAAGTCCACCCAAGCATTATGAGCCCGGCGCTTCCAGCGCTGGGACTGGGCATATTTATGAGCCTGGTGCCACTGGCGCCAGGACTGGGTCCAAAAGGTCCCAATTGGGACTGGTTGGCACTCGGAACCTGGGTTATGGATCTGCTTCCAAGGGAGTTGGGAAAACCCTGACCTTTTGGAAGCAGAGATCATGACAGATGTGGCACAGGTGCAAATGTTCAAAGGTTATAATGTACGGGTAATGGGGTTCCAGTAGCAGGTAGGGGACGGTTAGTGGTGCATGAACTGGGGCGCGGAGGGTGGATTTCAGCTCCTTCCTGTTCATGAAAATGAAAGTGCTGTAAGCAGAGAAGCTCTACCTGTGCCTTGATCCATTTAGATGGAGAAGACTGAAGTGGATGCAAAACACGGTGGCTGGGAGAGTTGGTGTTTCTTCTCAACTTTGATCCAAGGTATCCCTTCTTCAGGACCTCAGGCAATGATTCCCCACTTCTGCATTTTGCTCCTTAGTAATTGTGTTTCATTGAGAAAAAGAAGGAAAAATCATACTATGTGTATTTTGGAATAGAATGGTCACGTGGATCCCAGTACTCACTTCTTTCACGTGACTATCAACTACCAGCACAATGTGTGCCTTCAGTGCCGGTTTTTGGATTCTATAAATGGTGCCACAAATGTGCCTCCTCATCCACCACTCTGTGCTTCCTGGACTGCGGATCAGGACATTCCAAGTGGAGGGGCATGAGTGCACCCTTCATCCCTCACCCGGCATTCTTAGGAATGTAATGGAACGGTCTGTGGGATAGCTCACACCCATGCCATTTTCAAGGGAGGTACTTCTTTTGGGGGTGTTCCGCCTTGGCTCTTTTCACCCTGTCATATTCAGCTCTTTCACAGATTCCCACAATTGGTTCAGTTGGCAAGCCTTGGCATCGCATGCCGCTGGCAACCTGAAGAGGCAACCCATGCATGTTGGTGCGTGGTCGGATCAGACGGCAGGGTGTTTTATTAGTCAGCATTGCTTTATTGTTTGTAGTGCCACCTTTCCACATGCATTCTGGGTAAAGAAATATTGACGCATCAGCACATGTCACCAAGATCCCAGCTTCACTATAAGCTGTATCAGCAATGAATGCAGTGTTTTGTAGTTTTCACTGAGTTTAGCCCAACTCTCCCTCCCCTCTCATGTGAATAAATGCAAGCCAGCCATATATTCAATGTGAATAAACAAAGGGCTATTAAACCACAGGTGGCTTGGCCACCACAATGACCTGCTATTCTCCTGTGCATGGGGCTTTCTATTGCTTTCTTTTTTTTACTGAGATTAAGTATTGGAAAGTGGCGTGGCATAGCACAAGCGTGGCCAACCTGTTATTCCCCAGACGCTGTTTGGCCTACAACTTCCACAATCCTTCACCTCTGGCTGTGAATGATAGGCGTTCCAGGCCAAAACCGGCGGAGCGAGACAGCTCGGCTACACCAGTAACATTTGCAATGAATAGTTAATTTGATGTGCTGACACAATGAAGAACACACGTGTTCCAATTCTAACCCCATGCACACTTTATATGAGGCGATGTGTGTGGCCCAGGGACTCTTTCCTTTACACTTAGGTTTCCCCAAACTGAGAATTCCTTCTGCTTCTCAGCAAAGTGTCCAGAGCAGCACCCCTCCTTTGAAATATCCAGTGGTCTGCTTGAAGAGCAAGTGACTGCAAAGTGTAGCCATTGGATCACGCATAGAATCCACAATGACTTGGTCAGCTTGACTCGATCATAGAACATTTCACGCACATCTGCAAAGGGGTTCCAACGTTAACACGAAAAGAAAACAAACACTGCTTTTCCATCAATTTCCCCAGAAGGCAGTTATTTTGCAGGCTGCGGGATTTTTAGAGAACTGCATAAAGACTTCACACCTGACCACTTGCATTTAAACGAGGAACCTCGCTGAGCCAGTCTATGCTGGGAGTACCAGCAGGGGCGCTGTGAACGAGGCCCAGCTTCAGGATGTGCCCCAGGTGTAATGCCAGCAGGGCATGGCAACAGTCCATGCCCTGCGGTTAGTGCTGGCAGAGACAGTGCACCACGGGCATGGCCGCATGCCATGCCCTGCGGGTAGCGGAGGCAGAGGAAGCGAGGCCAGGCTTTATGCACAGATCATGACTGCAGGAAGACACACAGAAATGAACTTGCAAAACCTGAGTTGAAAGGATATTAGAGTTATTTTAAAGAGACAGATTCCACATGCCCAGTTAAATAGACCGCCAACATTCCTTTAAAAGACGTCAGTTGAAAGGATGCTAAGGTTACGCTTAATGCATCAAAACCACAGAATTCACAAGTTCACAGTATCTGCCTTGACTAATTGCTCCCATCCCACATGTCATTACAGAGGGAAGCACTAATGACATTACATATGACACTCACATGACAGACATCATGCACAGATCTCTTTGAGGAGCACCTGCTCTGCCTCTTGGTGGTCTACAAATCCGGCTGGTCCTTGCATAGAACATTTGACTTGCAGTTGGGAACTCACAAACCCATCTCACCCCTTACAAGTACTCTTTGATGCACCTCTGCCCTTTGATGTGAGCTTTCTAAAAGGATGGGGTGCATCAGAGAGCACAAGGCCGTTTCGATGTGCCTCACTTATTTGAGGAGTCAAAGGCCTACGGCTGAGCACCACCCAATGCACCTCCTTTCTTAGCAGCTATTATAAATGAAATCTGTGATGTCATCGATGATGTCATCAATGATGTCTGTTTTATTGACACGCGGGACTTCATCAATGTGGGTATGAGCTGTGCACGGGGCCCTGTACTTTAGGTGCTTAAGGTTACACACCTGCCTCACTGAGTGAATCACTGAGGTTTTATTGCACTAAACTGTAGGATGGCAAACTGTGTATGTGAGATTTGTATTCTTTCATGTAAGTACTTTATAAGCAGCATTAGTACCCGGTGAGGGAGAACTAGAATGAAAGAACCATTCTAATTGGCCCTCGCCAGGGCATTGCCCGGCCGGGAATCCCTCGGATTCCACGCTTTGTCCCGGCGAGGGCGTGGCAGCCTCTCAGCCAGTGAGGAGGCTTGAAGCAGGGCCATACCTGCTCCAAACCTCCAAACGGCTGGAGGCCACCTTCGTCCCCCGCCGGGGATTCAGGAATGATTTTCTTGTCCTCCCTCCCCCATGCCCTCCCTCCCAACCCCACTTACCTTCAGCCTGCTTTGTCCCCGCTTGGGAACGGTGGCAGCCTACAGCCGTGTGGAGACTCGGAGCGGGGCCATCCCCACTCCGAGCCTCCGCACGGCTTGTGTCTTCCATCGTCCATCGTCCCCTGCCAGGGACCCAGGTACGTTTTTTTTCTCGTTTTTTTCCCCCTCCTTCCCTTCGACCCTCCCAACTCCACTTACCGTCTTCTCTTTATTTTTTCGGGTGCAGACACGCAGGGAACAGAAGTGTTCCCAGCGCGTCCTCTCCCAATAGCCTCCATGTAAAGGGAAAACGTACTCTGTTCTGTACTGTTCCCCGGCTGCCATTTTCACAGTTTTTTGTTTTGTTACTGTTCCGAAACGCTGCAGCGTTTTGGGACAGAAAAAAATGCTTTTGGTACCATAGTCTCGTAGATCTTGTGGGCCAGGGTACTAACCGCAATATGCCCCTCGAGGCGGGTGCATTACCGAGTGCAGTAATGCCCCCTCCGCTCGGGGCATATTGCTTAATTATAAGTGGGAAATTAACAAGTGCAGTGCTTTGTTGTATGTGGTCTTTGTTGATGATGTAATTGTTTCTCATTATGTGTGTTAAGAAAGTATATATCCTGGGACTCGTGTACCCAGGACATGACATCATTTCATGACGTGTGAACATGAATAGTCCAATTGGAAGGCACAGGATCACGAGCAAAGCAGTCGCACCTAACTGCGCTCTTGACACAACTCAAAACCTTTTTTTTCCTTACTTTCTCTCAGCACAACATGTGCCTGCTTTACAAAACATTTTGCAATGGGATTGTGCCATTGTAAAGAGCTTGTGAAAATCAGGCCCCATATAGGTGTCGGGGCGTCAACATTTCCCGTATGAACCTAAAGGTAAGGGTAAGTGATATATTACTGCATAACAATGACTGTGTGTCCTGATCCAAGCTCTGAATGCATGGCGAGGTTACACAACGAAAAATGTATCAGCGGGTTAGAGAAAGAAAAACATATTGACGCACGGAAAAGACCAGCTACAAACATGGTGAATTTTATTAGATGGTGAGAGAAGCTAAACTCCTGCAGCTTCACAGATTTTCTTGATGTCAGAGAGAAAACACAACATGGCCGCCCACTGAGGGAACATGAATCCAGGCTCTGAATAATTGACCATACTCTAACAGCTGTTACAGCAGGTGAATGCTTCATCGACGGAAGCAGAGCAGCACCTGAGGCAGGAAGAAGTTACTGTTGTCAGAGCAGTTCATTCGTTCTCCTGACCTCCACAGCACTCTGTCAATTTCATCCAAGGTGTCATCTGTTACGATACACGAACACATACTTGTGCCTGCTGTTCACACGTTTTCTGACGTACGTAGGCATACTGGAGTTAAATGCACAAGACGTTTTGGCTGGCAGACATGCTTTATCATTTCTCAAACAGGTTGAAACAGGAATACATCTTTCTTTTCAGTTTTGTCTGCTACGTGGCGCTTAAGTACCAGCTATACGCCAACATTGGTCCATTGGAGTAGATAAGAGGGAGATGAAATGTGAGGAGGAACACACTGCTTATGGGTGTTGTTTGGTTATTTACCCACTCATTGATTGGCCATTGCCATTCACTATGTGCCCCTCCCCGCCCAAAGCATATCCCCCTACCTAGGATCTCTTTAAATAGCTTTCTCAAGCAGTAACATCTATCTTAGTATTGTAAATACTGCACGTGTTATTTCTAAGCAGTCTTTTGAGAGCTGATGGCTTAATTGCAGCTGTAAATGTGCTACTGGTGCAATAAAAATGTTTTAACCAAATTTCAGCCACTTGATTTATAAGTGTGGAAGACTTGTTAAAAAAAGGCATTTCATAACCAAAAGGCTGTGCTATCATATGCCCTAGTATTCAAACTATGTTCCAGCTGTTGCCATCTTATGGTCAGGAAGTATCATTATGACAGTGCCTGGCCAATGCCTATCCCATGCATACACAAAAGCTATACTGTTGGATTGATCAATGCTTGTTTTTAAAGCTTTGTTTATTGGTGGTACATCCGTCGTTTAGAAGAGCACATACACAGTAAATGCTCAAAGGTTATCCTCCTTGCAGTCGCAGAGTTTCAATAAAGGCCTTTCTAAACATCCATTGCATGACTCATGTGGACAGACACTCGAGAGACAACCATCAATAGACAAGGGATAGCTTTGGGAAACGGGCCGGACATATAGCACAGCGAGCTGAGCGCTCCTTCTGACATCCGTGCGCAGCCTGCTGATGCAGGTTTTAATCCCGGCGGACCGACTCAGCCTTTTTATCCTGCAGAGGGCGATCAAGTGAGTATGGGATAATAAAATCAACTGTTGTTTCAACGTGTCGACACCTGCAGGTTTGTAGCACTATATAAAACGAGATATTATGATATATTATCTTAAGAAGGAATGTAGGGGTGCAGGAGATTTGAATCGTATTTGTCAGCCAGACCATATTCAGAAATTCTTATCTTCTTATAGTTCGATACATCTTTCCCAAGTCTTATTGTTTTTGTCTATGTTGCCTTCCATATCACCGACCTGCACTCCAAAATTGACAGTAGCAGGAGGTCTGCAAACCACGACTCTATGCAAGGTTTATGCCTACTCGTTAGGCACATGCTACTGGTTTCAATATCCATTTCATGTTATTGCCCTTTTCCACTGGCAGAGACAGGGTAGAGCCCAGTGTCACCCATCTAACATATACTTTTATAGGCGTCCAGGAACCACGGCTGTTCTCGGCCTGGGGTAGACTGGGCTCCAGTAAAGTAGTTCAAGGTTGGTCTGAAGTCTAGGGATGCACGCTTGTACCGTGCTGCATCCCAGCCGACCATGACCCACATGATGTGGGGATGCGTCAAGCGGAAACTTTATTGGCAAGAAGGATGAAGAATTTCCATACTGCCAAAAAGGCTCAACGAAAATACCTATGTTCCAACAGCCTCCCGCCATTTTGCAGCCTCACCTCCCTTACATTGTTGCATGATTTGATGTGTTTATGGGTAAATGCTCCACCAGTGTAGCGTGCCAGCTGGTGGCGCCCCGGCCAGTCACTTAGAATGGCCTTAGTGTCGGCCCTAGTGAAATACACCAGTGTAAACTCTATGGGCCCAATTCATGGAATTCTTTGCACGATTGACAGTGACTTTGCACAGCTGAAAAGTGACTTTGCACTGCCGACACAAACCCTGATTCATGGAACTGTGCAAAGTGTATTTTTGCAGGGCAAAGTCAGTGCAAAGTTCATTTTGTACTGCAAAACTGACTTTGCACTGACTTTGCACTTTGGACAATTAAGGAAATTGAATCTTTGCTAAACCCCTTAGATGTGGAAGGAACAAGTTACTTACCTGTAACTGTTGTTCTCCAGCATGGGTCTGGCATGGATTCACATGCTCATGAATATTCCCCGTCGTCAGGCTGGGAATCCTCGGTAAAGAAAAAACCAGTATCAGTTTCGTTTCTGATCTGTCTTTCGTAGTAATAACCAATCACTGGTCTCTGCGTCATACTGACCACAGCCAATGACTGCCCTCTACCTAAGCACCACCTCTGGCAGCCATCTTCAGATTTGGAAGCACGTGAAGTGGCAGTATGACCAAGTGAAGAGCCGCAGAGGGGTAGGCGGGAGGGTTCGCATGTGAATCCATGCCAGACCCATGCTGGAGAACAACAGTTACAGGTAAGTAACTTGTTCCTTCTCCAGCATGGGGTCTGGCATGGATTCACATGCTCATGAATAAAGAATACACAGCAGTACACACATGCACAACCACGGGAGGTGGCAAAGGCTCAACATTAAGCATCACATCAACTCAACATTAAGCATCTTACCTCCTCACCAGGCTCACCTCAGGCGAACAGGTTGCGCAGCACTGCTTGGCCGACCCTGGACTCCTCCCTGGAATCCCGGTCGACGCAGTAGAATTTCGTGAAGGTGTGCGTCGACCTCCACGTAGCAGCCCTGCATATGTCCAGCAGGGGCACACCAGATAGGAACGCCGTGGTAGCTGCGATCGCTCTGGTGGAATGGGCTCTCGGACGGCCAGGCAGCGGTCGGTTTGCCAACCGGTGACAGCACATGATACAGCCGGAGAGCCATCTGGAGATGGAAGCCTTCGAGAGAGCCTTCCCCTGATTGACAGGTCCAAAGTTCACAAAGAGTTGTGACGTCTTCCGAAAACCCTTCGTGCGGTCCACGTAGAACTTCAGCGCTCTAGCTACATCCAGCGAGTGCAAAGTCCTCTCAGCCGGCGACGAAGGCGACGGGAAGAACACAGGTAACACCAAGGGTTCGTTGAGATGGAAGTCCGAGGGTACCTTGGGCATGAAGGAGGGGTGCGTCCTGAGCACTACCCTCGTGTCGTGGAAAGTCAAGTACGGGGCCTTGCAGGAAAGGGCCTGGATCTCTCCCACTCGTCGTGCGGAGGTGATGGCCACAAGAAAAGCTGTTTTCCACGATAGAAACTTCAACGGGGCCAAGTGCAGAGGCTCGAACGGAGGTCCCATGAGCTTGGTCAGCACCACGTTGAGCTCCCACGCCGGGGCCGGAGCCTTCACCGGCGGGAACGATCTGAACAGTCCCTTCATGAACTCTTTCACCAGACGATGAGACCACAAGGACGTCCGCCCCGTGGTTCTGGTGTATCGGGAGATCGCAGCAAGATGAATCTTGATGGACGCGTGTGCCAGACCAGCTTTGGCCAGCGTCAGCAGGTACGGCAGTACTTGGGGAGCCGTAATCCGTAGAGGGTTAATCTTCTGTGCGTGGCACCAGACAGAGAACCTCTTCCATTTGTGTCCGTAGCATTTAAGAGTCGAGGACGCCCTGGCCTTTGCAAGAACCTCTCTGCAATCGGCCGGTATGTCGTATCCTCCAAACTCTAGCGCTGCAGGAGCCAGGCCTGCAAGTTCAGCGACTTCGGGTCGTGGTGGAGGATGGCGCCTCCTTCCCTGGAGAGTAGATCCGCGTCCGCCGGCAGCTTGATCGGCGGGGACGCTGACAAGTCCAGCAAGTCCGGGAACCATATCTGCCTCGGCCACGCAGGTGCGACGAGGATCATCCTGCACCGTGACCTCTTGAGCTGGTTGACGAGCCGGATTAGCAGAGGCAAGGGAGGGAACGCGTAGAGGAACAGGCCCTCCCAGGGGAACGAGAAAGCATCGCCCATGCTCCTCGTCTGGGGAAACCTGCTGGCGAACCTCCGGCACTTGGTGTTCGTCGCCGTCGCGAACAGGTCGATCTGGGGTGTGCCCCACCGTCGGACGAGGCGATCCACCAGATCCTGCCGTAGTTCCCACTCGTGGCACGAGCGCAGCTCCCTTCTGAGTGAGTCGGCGATGGTGTTTTTTATCCCTGCCAGATGAAACGGCACCAGAAAAATCCCTTGGGCGACGGCCCAATGCCACAGGTCCTGCGCCTCCTTGGACAGCGCTGGGGACCTGGTTCCGCCCTGTTTCCTGATGTAAAACATGGTGGTGGTGTTGTCGGTGAAGATCCTCACCACCTTGCCCTTGAGGGACGGAAGGAAGGACCTGAGGGCCCAAAACACTGCACGGAGCTCCAGGACGTTGATATGCAGGGACTTCTCCGTCGGGAGCCAGAGTCCCCTTGCGTGCAGATTTTCGGTGTGCGCTCCCCACCCTTCCAGGGAGGCATCCGTGGTCACAGTCTCCTGGTGGGCTGGGGTCTGGAAGTCCATGCCCGCCGTCAGATGCGCGCGGGTGCCCCACCACCGTATCGCTCGTCGGAAGCTCTCGTCGAGCTTGATCCTTTCCTCGAAGCTGCCCGTCGTCTGGATCCAGCGCGCATCCAGGAATTCTTGCAACGGGCGCATCCGGAGCCTGCACATGGGAATGAGGTAGATGCAGGAAGACATCATCCCGAGGAGGGACTTGATGGACCTCACTTTGGCCGCGTCGGCCACCAACATCCGTTGCACCTTGCCCAAGATGGTCCTGGTCCTCTCCTCCGACGGGGAGGCCAGAAGGGAGACTGTGTCGAGCCTCGCTCCCAGAAACAGTGCGACTTGCGCGGGCACCAGGTGGGATTTGGCGTAGTTCACGGCGAATCCCAGATCCGTGAGGAGTTGGACGGTCCTTGCCGTGTGGACCACGGCGAGCTCCCTCGTCTTGGCGCGGATGAGCCAGTCGTCCAGGTAGGGGTAGACGTGAATCCCCTCGCGGCGCAGCTGCGCCGCCACCGGTGCGAGGCACTTGGTGAATACCCTGGGTGCCGACCGTAGTCCGAAGGGAAGGGCTTTGAACTGGTAGTGACGCCCTTGGACCACGAACCTGAGGAATTTTCGGTGCCCCTTTAGGATGGGAATGTGGAAGTAGGCATCCTCCAAATCCAACGACGATAGGAAGTCTCCTTCCTCCAGCTGACCCAGGACGTGCTGGAGGGTGACCATCCGGAACTTCTGCGCCTTGATGAACTTGTTCAGACGCCGCAGGTCTAGGATGGGGCGCCATCCTCCCGTCTTCTTCTTCACGAGAAGTTGAGGGACGTGAAGTTCTTTCCTGGCCACGGGGGGGACGCGCGGGCACCTTCTTTGAAACTCGAGCGCGTGGCCCCGGGCCAGGGCGTCCAGCACCCAACGGTCGGTGGAGATGGACTCCCACACGCTGACGAAGCCCGCCAGCCGGCCTCCCACCGGGGTGCTTCGGTGGGGGCCCGACCCCACGGCCGGTTCAATCCTGCTTGGACGCGGCCTTGCCGCCTTGACCTCCTTGGCGACGACGGCGGGGTCCGCTAGACTTGCCTCGTCCTCTGTAGGCCTCTTGCGACGACGAGCGGGCCGCTTGACGGTAGGAAGCAAAACCGCCGCCGGAACCTTTGGAGGCGCCCTTGCCTCCGCTGCTCCGAAAGGGCGTCCGTCGTTGCTGCAGAACTCCAAGGGCCCGGGCCGTCTCAGTATCCGCCTTGATGGCCTGAAGGGAATCGTCCACTGTCTTGCCAAACAGGTTGTTCCCGTCGAAGGGCATGTCCAGGACTCTGGTCTGGACGTCCTGCCGGAAGTCCGTAGCTTTGAGCCATCCACGACGTCGAAGGCAAACGCCGTTGCCCAGCTGCTGGAGCCCAGTGTCGGCGATGTCCGTCGCCACGGTGATGGCGTGGTCCGAGGCCACCTCACCTTCCTGCAGGATCTCCAGGGCCTCCGCCCTCTTGTCGTCCGGCAGAAAATCCAGCAGGGGAGCTATCTTGTACCAGAGCTCCCTGTCGTAGCGAGCCACGATAGCCAAGGCGTTGGCCGCTTTAATCGTCGTCGCCGCCGACGAGATGACTCTACGTCCCATAGCATCCAATTTCTTTCCCTCGCCGTCCGGCGGGGAAGTCGATGTGGAGGCCGCACCCCCCCCCGCTTTCTTCCTGGCTGCCGCGGAGACGACGGAATCCGGGGTAGGCTGCGCCCGGAGGCACAGGGGGGCCGTGTCCGGGACCCGGTACTTTTTCTCGTACCGGTCTCTTCTAGCCGGCGTCGTGGAAGGGTTCTTGAGGAGGGAAAGGCCCTCATCCCAAATGTCGTCCAACAGAGGCACCGCGAGGACCGTCTTCCTCTTGGCCTCGCGCCGCTGATAAAGGAAGCCTTCCTTTTTCTTCTCCTCAGGGCAGAGTTGGAAAAGCTCGGAAGCCCTGGAGATCATGGAGTGGAAAGATCCGATCTCGTCGGGCGGAGAAGCCCTGGCGGGAGGCGACGACGGAATATCCTCGTCGTATGCCTCGTCGTCCGTACCCGTCGCTGCCGTGTCAGTCCCCGTATCATCCCCTCGGGTGGACGGGGAGGAGGGCTGGACGGGGTGCGACGGTTGAAAAGGAGGTGGTGGATGGATCCTTCTTTTCTTGGTAGGGGGAACACCAGAAGGTCCCGGTTCTGGATCCCCCGACGGGAGAGGTTCCTCCGTCGGTAACGGTAGCCTCGTCCTTATCTCGGAGCATAAGGACTGTATGGCCAACAAAATGGCCGCCGAGTTGTCTTGCGGCGCTGGCAGAGGGGAATCCGACGGGCGAGCAGGGGCCCCGTCGGTATCCTCGATGATGTCGTCGTCGTCACCTGCGTCGGGGTCCATTCCGACGGGCTGGCCTTCTTCCACGCCTAGGCCGTGGCTTAAGACCTCGATCAGCTCCTCTTCTGAGGTTGAGGCCGAATCTACGACGACGCCCTGCCCCCCCTTCTTCTTCCCCACGGAGGGTTTCACGGGGGTCCTATCGATGGGCACAAAAGAAGACTCCCTCCGAGGAGGCAGGGAGATTCTGGGCCCCGAGGTCGCCACCACTGGTGCAGCCTCCACAGGCTGAGCCAGGGCCGCCGCGACCGTTTCGATAGAGGGCTTGGTCGGATGGATCAAGGCCTTCACCACCTTAGGTGCGCTCACCGCCTTATCCTTGAGGGAGGGGGCACTGCCACGCTCCTCCTCTGCCTTAGAGCTCGACCGGGGCCTCTCCAGGAGCTTCGCCGGGTGCTCGGCCTTCCTCTTACCCGACCCAGAGCGTTGGCTCGTGGTTGATGGTGCCGGGGAGGGTGCGCCCTGCCTGGCGCCCGTAGAGCCCGACCGTTCGGCGCTCCCGGTGCCAGCGGACTCGCGGTGCTTAGCCTTATGTTGGGCCCCCGTCGCCGGGGCGCCCTCAAAGGTCTTAGAAGACCGCTCGGATTTCTTCTTCTTCTCGCCAGACGGGCTCTTACCCTCCAGCCAGTTGGCGAGACGTTGATGGCGGTCCTTCATGGTCCGTTCCGACATGTTGCCGCAAAACGCACAGTCCTTCTCCACGTGCGTCTTGTCCTCATGAAGGCAGTAAAGGCAGAAAGAGTGTTCGTCCTCCTTAAAGACGTTCTGCAGCTGGCATCCAGGGCAGACCCTGAACAGCTTTCCGGGCGTCGAGCTTCCCTTCTCCTGGGCCATCTCCGAGACCGGGCCTGAGAAGCTTCTGGAGTCCTCCGAAGTGTAGCTCGACGAAATCTTCACCCTTGAGGGGCACAGACGAATCCGACACGGGTCCCCGTTGATCGGATGTAGGATCGGTGGAGCTTGAGGCTCTTTTGACCGAAAGAATCGAAGTTTTTTGTGAAAAAGCGCGAAAAATAGCACTAACGCTCGAGAGCAATAGCACGAGGATCCCAACACATGAACGTGCGGTAAAAATCTGAAGATGGCTGCCAGAGGCGGTGCTTAGGTAGAGGGCAGTCATTGGCTGTGGTCAGTATGACGCAGAGACCAGTGATTGGTTATTACTACGAAAGACAGATCAGAAACGAAACTGATACTGTTTTTTTCTTTACCGAGGATTCCCAGCCTGACGACGGGGAATATTCATGAGCATGTGAATGGATGCCAGACCCCATGCTGGAGAAATAGGAAATTCCATCTTGTATTTCATTTCAAGCACATTATATGTACTACAATTCCCTAAAGGAAGACCAATGGACCTGCTTCACAACGATGTTACCAGGATTAAGTCTGAATTGCACTTGACTTACACCTGAAGAGTGTTACAGTGAGTACCTCTGACGTATGTCTGCCTCACTACATGACTAAGGTGCTGTAAGGCAGAGTTACTCAGGGGGATTTCTGTTGTGAATCGAACAGCACTGTCCAGGTGTTTATCAAGGTAAAGTCAGAACTACTGTAGGTAACATCGGTGTGAATCAGGCGCTCAGTTGAAAACATCATGGAAGAAAAAGGCTAAATGGACCTCTTTGTATGTGCTTGAAGGGTCCACGGCATATGAACACGCATCTAGGGGTACGTAGCCAAACACTCGTGACTTTACGTGGAAATGTTTACATTCGTTCATTGAAAGCTCACAGAATGGTTAGTGTGCTGCAAATATTCATTAAGGAGCTTCACGTGGGCCTTTTGGACGGTTCCCCATGTCACAGTAGTGTCAATTTGAAAGTAAATGCTTCATCATATTAGGAGACGATGGGTCCCTCTTGGCCCGGGTAGTGTGGCCAAAGTTCCACCCCCCTTTTACTAGATCAAGTGTTGTGTTGCATAATGTTCAAAGGCAGTTCAACGGGAAAGAGGGGATTCTTAAATACGGATCTTTATTTCATTCCAAAATGAAACCCTCTAATCGACAGACAACAAGATGTCTTCAATTTCCAAATAAAGTTACAATATTTGCTCAGCATTACTTTGGGAAAGGTGCTCAGGCTTCACTTAACAGTACACATCTCCATAGGTTTGATCTTGCTGTCAAATATCAGTAATATTAATTGAGAGGAACGACTGGCCTTAGAAAATACAAATACAAACTACAAAGAATAGGATTTCTGGAATATAGGAGCACACGCTACATTTTCACCAGCGCACGTCCACTGCCGAGCACATCGTGCAGTTGATGTTCTGCTTTAACGCTTTATTTACCCTCCGGAGAAGGGAAAGAGAGCTGTAGAAAATTCTGCACACTCAAAGAGAGATGGCCGTGCAAACTCTGCTATCTAATGTCTTGATGTCTTGTAACATGCAAGAAGAATTTAGCTGTAGATGCTGATATAAGGGATACAATTGGCAAGCAATTGAATCTGCACTAGCTCACAACGGTTGCAATCTGGTAGGGGGGCAGTCCCATGTGCCACTCCCTGAAGGCTTTCCATTGGCCCCTCCTAACTTGTCAGAGTGGGGTGATGCAGAAATAGATGACACTGCTCCAGCAACACCGTCTGGAAACATGCCACATAACTGCCTCTGCATGGCTCCCTTTGCCAACTTTGGTGTCAGGACCCACCCTCTACAGGGATAAGGTGATATACAGATAAACCCATTCTCATGGGGAATGCCCACATGCAAAGTAGGACACATACAAAGGCTCTCCAAATCTACTAGCCCACTCACATTGGCAAGGAGATTTTATGAAGGGCCACTACTATTTTCATGATACTCGATCTTGCTGGCGACTATGAGGATGTTTGAAACTTTTATTTGACATTTACTGTAAACAAACTTTGTTTGCAGTAAGTATCAAATAAAGGTTTCATGGTGTATGGCTGGCCTTTGAGTGGCAGCATTCCACCAAATATGAAGTGTGTTCAAGGTGACATGCACCATTTTGCAGAAAGCACTGGTAAATATTTAGTTTCACCCGTCATCAAGGTCAACTATGTAAACTAAGGAACTCGCCCTGCAGGCCTAGTGGGATTTTAAAGAATTTACAAGGTACTATACACCTTTAAATGCATTGATGGAGAAACTCTGCTGCCATTAAATATCACCAGAGGGGGGCGAGGCACAATATTACCTTTGATAGCCAAACTGTGCTTGTCAAAAGGGAACCGGGCAAGCAGGGGCTGTCCCTGCATTACATACCAAGTGCACTTTAATGGCTCTTCTTTTGTGCAAGTTTAGTTGAATTAGTGAAAGAGATAAATCTAGTAATGCCTTGAATTTTCTTTCACTCAGAAATTACAGGCACATTGTGAATGAAGCATGCATCAAATGTTTGTCTTTCCCCCCGTAAAGACTACTGTTTTTTTGTGCACACATGCTACTGTATGAAATTTCATAAACCACTGATTACAAGATGTCTTTCCCCTTCTCATGAAGGGAAGCGTTCTATTAGCTCTGTGAATTCCTCAGTTATTCTCTAGCGCTACAGACTAATGAAATATGCAGAATGTATGATGCTTGATTGAATTTATAGCAAGCAATGGCATTCAGATCAACTGCATAATGATCCTTTGTGTTTCCTATGAACCCTATCCGCTCAACCCTGCGCCTGGAGAACAGATGCTAAACAGTTGTATTTGTATGTTATTAAATCAAACTTCTGCCTGCTCTCTCTGGCACTTCTAAGAAGGAATAGCAATGGGGCTGTTGTAAGAGCCAAGCAAGGCAAGTGAATGCTGAGAGAAGCAGATTGTTGCATTTGGTGCAAATCAATTTTTTCTCAGTCAGATAACTTTTCACTTATTCTTTTTCAATTTCAGGGTAATGTCAACATATTATTCAACATGCAGTCACAATTTCATTTTCATGTTTTTATTTATGATTTTAAAAGTAGTACATGAGTGGGGTATTTACTGCATGGGGCATATAGATGGGCAAATAACCCATATGTATTACATGCAGTATTTTCTATGTACCCCATACAGTAAGTAGCCTGTGAAGTTGGTATCCAGTGATTATGTTGAATAAAAAACAGAGAGGTATTTAATAACAAAAACATTTACAACGAAAAAAACTAGAATTTCTATTAAATATTTATATATATATGGGTGATGGGGTAAAAGGTTAAAATGGGTGGGGAGGCAGTTGGGATGGACTTGCAAACATAGGGCAATGCAGGGCTTCGAGGTGGGGCCCAAATAAAAAATTAATAAATCCGTATTTTTTCATTGTAAAAGTTTCGTTAATTAATACCTTTGTTTTTTTATTCGTTATAATCTCATAGAACCTGAAGTCCGACCTCAACATTAGATAGTAATCTAAACATCTCAATAATTTAACATTCCACATGTGGATCCAAAAACACATGAAGCGATATACAATCATATGAAGGGCAAATCAATTTCAAATCCGCAAATTAAAATCTATAATGTTCGCATTCAGGTGCTCTGAGCATGTGCAGAAGTGGCATTCATGACAGGGGACACATACATACATTATAGGCCTGACAAGTACCTTTCAAGTTGACTTTTTTTACCCCTGTGCATTGCACATTGGATCCAGGGGAGGAGGAAAGGAGGCAGGATGGGAAGACATAGTTCATAATGAGACACATTAAGTGAAAATGCACAGGTGATACTAGCACCATCTTCCATGAATTCCAAGACCCGGTGGGTACCTGAGTCAATCATAGCCATAACGTTAAGAATTAATATCATTTCCTGTCAATGTATACGGATTACTGCTTTTATTGAACTGCAGCATCTTATGGGAGTCCAGAAGACTTAGCTCTATCCAGTCCTCAAAAACCAGCTTACAGCTACCCATGCCTTGTTTATTTGCACCTGCAGAAAGGTTGCTAGCCAATCAGATATTGAGGATGGCAGGAGAGCTCCAACAGTAAAAGGTCATGATCCATCCTGGCAACCTCCGCCACAGCTGTGTCATCTTTTTTCCCTGGTAAGTGCCCTCGGGCCTTGCCCAACCTGCAGGAATCCTCCACCCATTGACAGTGCCCACCACATTCCACTTCAGTTATCTCTCTGCCGCCTCGGCAGTTCTCCCCTGGATGCCAGTAGCACGGTCATGGAAATATTCCAGGTCCACATTGCAAGCTCATTTTATTATTTTCAGAGGCTATGTTTTGAATTTCTGTAAGGGAAAGTGGTACATGCAGTAGGTGCAAAATCAATTTCCCTTAAAAACAAGCATTGGCAATGCTGTAGTGGTATTGGCTGGCCATTGATGATAGCAACTGCAAAATGGTGTGAGTATCTGGCCATCTAATAAGTGTGCCTTGCAAATGCCCAATAATTACACACATGGAAATTGGTTTTGCCAATGTTTGCTTTTAACGGGACTTCAGTGAAGGACATGCATAGAGCTTATAAATTGATTGACTAGAGGCAGACCTGGTAAAGCCATTTGTATTACACCAGTAGTGCATTTACTGATTTAATCAAGTCATTACCTCTCAGAGGACTGCTTTAAAAAAACACTGACAGCCACTTCTAACAGAACGTTTGATGGCAAGGCTTGCAAAAGCTAGTTCAAACAGACCCCAGGAGGAAGTGTTCTGGGCTGGGAGGGGCAGGTAGTAAGTGGGAATGGTCGTAGGAAATAGCAGGGTCATGAACAGTCAATGAGTAAATAACCAAACAACGCCTATGAGCTATGTGTCCCTCCTTAAATGCCATTTCTCCCTAGCTGTACTCCAATGCAGTAGGATCAGCTTATAGGTGTCACATTAGTGCCACCTAATAGCCAAAACTAACAATGACACATGACCATTAGCATCCCAGATGCTGGTCTGCTGCACTAAAAGCACTTTTGGCAGCTCAGGGGGGCTATGCTGGCTGGTAATGGGTCCATGGTATTCTGGGCACATCAGCTGGGGCTAGTAGGCCATCACTGGCTGGCAAATGCTCCACGAGTGGCCAGTAGTGCTCTTATGGAAACAATCCCTCAATGAAAACATAGAAATCAAAGCCGGTGCAGCTTCAAGTCACAAAAGGATTCGACATTGTTTGCCAGTAAACAGTTTTGCTGTCGAGAACATTCTCGTAAGAGGTTGGTGAGAATATAGAACAGGAGAGCTGCTTCATGAAGAATGGAACTTAAAGAGTGAAGTCTCAGGCTATCAAAAATGTAAATTTTTGGTGAAAACTCACCTAACAAATCAGAGGGTGGAATATTATTTCCTTGCGCGACACATGGCACAGCAGCGCAAGAAGCTCCATGCTCATGTTATTCCAATTCCACATGTATTTTAATGCAATGCACTTCCACAACATATTATGCACTGCAAAAGGATCCGAGTTTCCTTTTGGGATCACCTAGTTCACATTCAGAGTGGTTTTCAGGAACTAAGCTCCAACACAAGGAAATTAGCTGAATCAGTGGGAAAGGACAGATTAAAAGGAGGCCCCAAACGCCAGTGTTTGTCTAAACAACAGAGCCCTGTGGAAGAAGCATTCAACCATTTTATTCAACCATTTTCCTTATAGTATTAATAATACATCAAGCAGATGGTCATGAGCTCAGTTTGCTATTTCTTTATAATGTGAAAATACTCTCAACAAAAGCAAGAGGTGGAGCGAGAAATGCAAGTGTCCACCCTTGCGTAGCCGTGTTGATGTGTTCAGGCCAGAGGCCTCAGCAGCGGATGCCACAAGAACGAGCCTAGGGGGCCTAGATCAGAGGCCTGTAGCATTTGGCTCTCCAGATGTTTCAGACTACAACTCCCATCAGATACAGCCAGTATAATCAATGGCGAGGGACCATTGGGAGTCGCAGTTCACAACATCTGCAGAGAGAGCCAGAGGTGGCAGACTCGTGGACTAGATTAAAGCACACGTTTGTGAGGCAAATGAGCACCGAAACAGTATGTATCTCAGCAAAAGGCCTACGTTTTGAAAATGTAAATGTATTTTGGGTTCTGTGTTGTTTTATTGAGTGAAATCATGTGCTGCACTTCACCTCGACAAACCAACTTTGAGTTTTGTTTTCGTTTTTCTTTTGTGTCCCCATATCTTCGCTTTCACCATTCAACACCCCCTCTGCCCCCACCCCCACTGTTACTGGCACCCCCATTCGGCATACCCCTTAGTACACATATGTATTTTTACATCACCACAACGTTATTTTGTCTAAGTGAAGTACAGCCAAGTATTTCACTTCAATAAATCATCTGTACACAATATTCTGGGTTGTCTAAAATACTCCTATTGCAACTGCTTTTTTGCCCTCTCCAAAAATCCCTTTTGCTACCAACTTCCAAAAGTAGGTAGTAAAATGCTCCCAACCCAAAATACTATCTTGAACTCTGACTCTAGTTTTGCACCCAGAAACACTTGTGTACAGGCGCATGATAAATGAAATATCACACCATATCACATCATATCATATCATATCAGTCATAACTTTCCCATTAGGCATTACCTCCTTTAATACCACCCGGCTTTTATGCTCTTACATAAACACACCATGGTAATAGGTTGTGTCAAATCTAGCAACAACCACACACAAGTTTTGGAGCAGAAACAATCAAATACAAAAGTCCTGGAATCCCTTTATGCTGTTCACATTAACATGTGAAAGAGGGGTGTCCAGTCAAAGGATCTAAAACAAAAGGATCGAATGCCTTTTGTTCGACACCAAAAGGACCAAAAAAAAGGGTTGAATGCTTTTTTATTTATTTATTTATTTATATATATATATATATATATATATATATATATATATATATATATATATATATATATATATATATATATATATATGGGATACATTACTCACCGTAATCGTATTTCTGATGCTTGTATCTGCTTAGATTCACATGCTGTGCATAGGCCGACATCTAGTGGAAGCTGCGGAGTATTACAGTTTGTTTTTCGAAGTCGAAAAATGGGCGTCGACACAGGGCGTGCCAGTAATACTATCCCTAGTGTGACGTCCCCTGTACCCATGATCCCTCACGCGTCTAGGATCCCCAGATTGTGTTTTTCCTGACATGAGGTAGCATGAGGAGTAGCGTGAGTACAGATAGTCCAAGCAGATAGACAGAAAGGTAAGACTACAAGCAACCATGCGCCTTCTCTCGGAGGGGAGGAAGGGTGGGTCGCATGTGAATCTAAGCAGATACAAGCATCAGAAATACGATTACGGTGAGTAATGTATCCCTTCTGAGGCTTGTGGAATCTGCTTAGATCACATGCTGTGCATAGATTAGCGAGCAGTACCAGAAGAAGGAGGTGGGATGTGAGAAGGGTCATGAGCAAACAGGTGTCTTAGAACCGCTTGTCCCACTTGTGTATCTGCCTTGGAATGAGTGTCAATGCAGTAATGCTGAGTAAAAGTGTGAATAGAGCTCCAAGTAGCTGCTTTGCAAATGGTGTCAAGGGGAACATTTGCAATGAAAGCCAGAGTGGCCCCAATGCCTCTGGTAGAGTGGGCCCTTGGCGTAAAAGGCAGAGTTTTTTCAGAAAGAGAGTAACACAGCTGTATACAGTTGATAATCCACTTTGAGATAGCGCCCTTAGAGACGCGATCCCCCTCTCTGCCTGTAGCTACGGAGACAAACAGTTGATCTGTTTTCCTTAGCGGTCTGGTTTTATTTACATAGTATAAGACCGCCCTACGCACATCTAGGGTGTGTAGTTTCACCTCAGCTGAGCTCTGTGGGTTTTGGAAGAAAGCCGGAAGCTCGATGGACTGGTTTACATGGAACTTGGATATGAATTTTGGTGAGAATCTAGGGTGTGTGCGTAAAACCAGTTTGTCCTTGTGGATAGTAAAGAAAGGATCTTGCACTGACAGAGCCTGAATTTCACTGACCCTTCTTATGGAGGTAATGGCTACTAAGAAGGCCGTTTTATAAGTCAGGTGTTTGAGACTACTTTTATGCATGGGTTCGAAGGGGGGCCCCATGAGCTTAGATAGCACCACATTGAGATCCCATCCTGGCGGTGGGTTCGAGATAGGAGGGTGAAGTCTCTTTACTCCTTCCATGAAGGCTTTAACTACTGGTACTTTCCACCACGAAACCTTGTTATGGGATGTGGTGTAGGCTGAGAGGGCTGCCAGGTGTACTTTCAGAGAGTTAAAAACCAACCCTGCATCCAGCAGGTGGAGCATGTATGTTACAACGTTGGAAGGAGTGCAATCAACCGGGTTGATTTGTTTACTCTGGCACCAGATAACGAATCTTTTCCACTTGTCAAAGTAACAGTGCCTTGTATTTGGTTTCCTAGACTCTTTTAGAATGTCCATACACCTCTGTGGTAATTTGAGATGTCCAAACTCTATGACTTCAGGAGCCATGCTGCTAGGTTCATAGAGTTGGGTTCCTGATGCACTGTTTGACCTTGTTGCTGGGACAGAAGGTTGTACCAGGCTGGGAGTCTGATGGGCTCGCATACCGCCATCCTGCGTAGGTGTGGAAACCATGGTTGTCTCGCCCACATGGGAGCAACTAGGATGAGCGTCATCGATTCCTTGTTCATCTTGTACACCACCTTCCTGATGAGGGGAGTTGGTGGGAAAGCGTACGCAAACATCCCTGACCAGTTTATCCACAGGGCATTCCCCTGGGAGTCCGGTTGTGGGAACCTGGATGCAAATCCTGGGCATTGTTTGTTTTCGCTTGTGGCGAATAGGTCTATAGTGGGGAAACCCCACTGAGAGAAGAGATCTTCTACTACGTCTTTGTGAAGGACCCACTCGTGTTCTTCTGGGAGGGAGTCTCTGCTTAGAGCATCCGCTAGGGAATTGAGCTCCCCTGGAACATGTTGCGATGACAGGAAGATGTTCCGTTTGAGTGCCCATATCCATATTTTCTGGGCAAGCTTGGATAGATTTGGCGAACGAGTCCCTCCTTGCTTGTTCAGATAGAACATGGCTGTCGTGCTGTCCGTCCTGATCTGCACCGACAAGTTTAGTAGATGGGGCTCGAACGCCTGCAGCGCTCGGAATACTGCCAGAAGCTCTAGCAGATTGATGTGGTTCTTGGCTACTGAGTGAGACCAGAGACCCTGAGCTGTGTGGTGGAGATGGTGAGCTCCCCACCCCGTCAGGCATGCATCTGTAGTCACCACTGCCTGTACTTCGGGATCGTAAAAGGGTTTCCCCTTTGCGAGATTCTCTCTTGTCCACCAGTGTAGGTTCTGTACGAGTGTTGGCGAAACGACCACTAGATCGTCCCACTGACCACTTGCCTGAGACCACTGTTTCGCCAACCATTCCTGCATGGGACGCATGCGCAGACGCGCGTGGGGGACCAGGTAAATGCATGACGCCATCATGCCGAGTAACCGCATAGCTTTGCGTACTGTTATCTGTTGACCTGACTGATAATGCGGAATTTGCAGAAGTATGTTCCGAATTCTTTCTTCCGAAGGGAAGGTCAATCCTTTCTGAGTATCTAGGATAGCTCCTAGAAACTGTTTTGAGGTGCTTGGCACCAGACTTGACTTTTTCTCGTTGATGGAGAAGCCTAATTCGTGGAGGAGGTCGATGGTCCTTTGAATGTTTGACCTGCAGATTCCTGGGGTTTCCCCCGTTATGAGCCAGTCGTCCAGATAAGGGTACACTGGGATTGCCTCCCTGCGTAGGTGTGCAGCTGCCACCGCCAGTACCTTGGTGAATACCCTTGGTGCAGAAGCTATCCCGAAGGGCAGTACCTTGAATTGGTAGTGGCGACTGTCCACCTTGAAGCGCAAGTATTTTCTGTGCGCTGGGAGCATGGAAATATGAAAATAGGCATCTTTCATATCCAAGGTTGCCATGTAATCCCCCTTTTTTAGGAGTGGGATTACCTCTTGTAGTGTGGTCATACGGAATTTTTGGGGCTTGACATACTTGTTGGCAGGCCGTAAGTCTAAAACTGGGCGCATTGTTAAATCTTTCTTTGGCACAAGGAAGTAAGTTGAATAGATACCCTTGTTTACCTGGTGTCCCGGGACGAGTTCTATCGCGTCCTTTTCTAGCAGAATGGCGATCTCCTCGAGGAGGATCTTCTGATGTTGTAAAGAGTGGACTTTTTGTCTTGGAGGATGGTTTAGGGGACGTTGCAGTAGTTCTATGCAGTACCCATTGGATACTGTTGACAGCACCCATCTGTCGGATGTTATCCCTTCCCATGCCTGGGTGAAACTTGATATTCGTCCCCCTACTGGGGTTGCATGGGAAGGGACCCTGAACTGAGCGTCACTGCTTTGGTGGAGGCGTGCCTCCTCCTTTACTGGGGCTGCCTCTGCCTCTACCCCGTCCTCTTTTACTACCCCTACCATACGCCTGGGTAGACTGTTGTGAGCTGGTGTTCCACTGTGTACCCTGGGTGTGGGAGTAGCTATTTCCTCTATTGGAATTTTGGCCGCGGGGGCGACGAAAATTGCCATTCCCTCTTTGGTTAGGTGGTTTGGTAGTTAACTGGCCAAGGGATTTGAGGGTGTCGAATTCTTCCTTAGCGTTTTTTAGAGCGTCCTCGACTGCCTTCCCAAACAGGAGATCACTTTCCACTGGTTTGTCTAAGAGCGCAGCTTGTGTTTCTGCTTTGAATCCCGACTGCCTCAACCAAGCATGCCTTTTGATGACAGTCCCCTCTGCTATAAGTCTACCCGCATTGTCAGCGGCGTCCAGAGTTGCTTTTACAGTGCAGCCTGACACGTTCCTTCCTTCCGCACAAATGCGAGCTAGCTGGCTTTTAAGGGGTTCGGGAGCAGAGTCTATTAGTGCTGCCACTTCTTCCCACTGGTGACAGTTGTAGCTAGCCAACAGTGTGGTGGAATTCGCGATTCTGGCTTGGTAGGCTGCCGTGGAAGCTACTTTCCTGCCAAAACCATAAAGTTTTTTACTTTCTTTGTCGGGGGGAGCCTCAGAGGAAGATAATGGTGTACCAGCTCTTTTGCGGGTGTTGGTTACTACTAGAGAGTCTGGCTTAAGTTGACCTCTAATATATAGGGGGTCCGACTGGGCTGCTTTAAACAGCTTCTCCACTCTCGGATTTACAGGTCTTGTCAGGTTTGGGTTGACAAGGGATGGTGCTATTCTGCGTTGAACAGATTTTAGGATGGGAATGGTTTGGGCTACTGGCTTCCTTTCCCCTATTAGTTCTTCCGCAAAGTCCCTTTCTTCCTGGACACCTTGTGTGTCTATGTGGAAGTGGTTAGCTGCCCGAAAGAGCAGTTCATTAAGGAGGGGCTGATTATCTATTGGGGAGTCAGACACTGGGGCTTCCCTTTCGACTGGTGAGTCCATTCTGAAAATATCTGGGCTATTTTCTGGCTCATCCTCGTCTTCGTCTTCGCCGTAATAATCTGATCCTGCAGGATCTTCTGGCGTGTCAATTTCCTGACCTTCTATAAGGGAAGAGTTTCCTTGGTCTGTAGGGAAGAGGTAAGAATAGGGTTGGACCTCGATGGGGTCTAAAGGCCTAAATGGTGTCTCGACCCGGGGTCTTTTATTTGAGGGGATAGAGTCCCTAGACCCTGAGGGAGAATCTTCCTGAGGGTTTAAAGCTAGGAGTTGTTCAGGGTGTCTTTCGAAAAAATTCGCCAAGGAAGACATCCTTGACATTACTCTGTCAATGTCCTCGCATGACCAGAGTTTTGAGCTTGGGGTGACCTTGCTGGGACTTTCTATGGATTGGCCCTGAGAAGACTTGGTCAGTTCTTTTGTAGTGGAGGACTGCAAGGGTTGTTTCCTTTGCTGTTTACCCCCTTCCCCGTGGGTGGAAGTGTGTTTCCCCTTTCCCTTATCTTTCGACGCCTGGCGTCGAGGATCGGAGGTGGAATCCCTGTCTTTCGAACTAGGCTTCGAAACTGGCCCCTCTTTACTCCCAAGTGAAGTACCCTTTTCCTGGGGTGCAGGCTGGGGGTGGAAGTCGTGTTCGTCTTCGGACGATTGATCTTCCGGGATATTAATGGTCGAGGCACTCTGTGCAAGTGTGGAGGCTTGCCTGACGTCGTGCGGCGACCTCGACCGGGACCGCCCAGAGGACGTCCTTTCGGACCGCTCCTTCTGTGCCTCTTTCCGAGGTTTCGACGACGTCGAATCTCGGGTGGATTTTTTGTGTTTAGCGTGTGTATGTGTAACGCTTTTGTCGCCGGGGGACTTCCCCATAGTCGCCGGGACGGACGACCTTCCGAGGCCGGGGACGTGCGTTCGGCTGTCCTTCGACGCCTTGGTGCCCTCGCCGTCCGAAAGTTCGGCGTCGCTGCCGTCGCTGAAGGTACCCTCCGCCTCCATAGCTGCTAGCTTGGCGTGGTGGGCCCAACGCTTGGTGGAGCGGTCCTTAAGAGTTTTTGCCTTAAACCTGCTACAGGCCCTGCAACCCGTCTCGGGGTGGTCTCTGGGTAGGCAAAGGTTGCACGTAGCGTGCTTATCTACCCAAGGGTATTTCTTATTACACTTGGGGCAAAACTGAAAGGGCGTACCCTCCATACGCGCCTGTGGGCAGCGGGCAAGTGTGTGTAGGTAATAAGGTGTCGAGTGTGGAAGTGTACCACCCCCCACTCTCCCTACTTGTAGGGCCGAGGCCAGCGGCCCAGGCCCGAGCCGAGGCGGAAGCCTCAAGGCCCAATCCGTCGGTATTCGACGTTGATCTCCTCCCCGGTTCGGCGTCGAGATGTTGATCGACGAAGGTTGACAAAAACGGGGCAAATTATAATTATTTTTAGTGAAAATATGGCAAAGCCAGGGAACTCCGATGAAGTGCTTCCGACCAGAATGGCGGAAAAAAACAATCTGGGGATCCTAGACGCGTGAGGGATCATGGGTACAGGGGACGTCACACTAGGGATAGTATTACTGGCACGCCCTGTGTCGACGCCCATTTTTCGACTTCGAAAAACAAACTGTAATACTCCGCAGCTTCCACTAGATGTCGGCCTATGCACAGCATGTGATCTAAGCAGATTCCACAAGCCTCAGAAATATATATATATTTAGTTTGGTATGCATAAAAACAAATGTTAAAAAGAAAACAGGGAGTTGGGGGAGAACGCCCCATAAAAAAATGACCCTTTTTTTTCAGTCCTTTTGTTTTAAAAAAAAAAGGGCATTTGATCCTTGTTTTTCGATCCTTTCATCTACAACCGAATAGGAGTTTCCCAACTTCCTAGCTTGTTCATATTGTGTAGTGCCCCTCCTCCCTCACTTCCTGGCCTGCCAAAATTGGGGAGCACCCAGCCACAGGTTCACCATAGTTGTTAGACACTTAGGGCCTATTTCACTGAACTGTTTTATAATGGCAAAACCCATTGGAAAACACTCTATGGATAAAGCTCTAATTGATTCTGGTTCACAGAATGGTTCAAAGTGTATTTTTGCAGTGCAAAGTGACTTTGCACCACTTTTGCAGCAGTGCAAAGTCACTTTGCACTGCAAAAAAATGCTTTGCAATTTTCTGTGAATCCGGGTGTGTGTTGGCAGTGCAAAGTCACTTTGCACTGGGCTAAAAGTTCCATGAATCAGGCCCTTAATGTCTTATGGCATCTAAACTATCTGAGACGTGGCAAACAAAACTCACTTATTTTGGCAGCGTTTTATGGATAACAAATGTAATAAAGTGCATCCAGCTTGATCATTATCATATCTGGATCAGGTCAATAAATTATTTAAATTTAAGTAACAACATATATATATATATATATATATTTTAAAATATCCCAACACTGAAAAAACGTCCAGATGGGACAAACACGAAAGCTCAAGAAAGGAATTGTATGTGGTCTCATTCCCTGGGAAGAATACTGCCATTATGGTTTGCTTGCTTACATGTTTACAGACGTATGCATCGATGCCAAAATGGATGCCTCCTACGTATTAAATGAGGATGCTGTATTTCAGTAAGTCATGAAAAAGCCTGCTTCTTGAGTGGAGTACATCACGGAAGGGAATCTACCAAACTAAACGACTGTGTGGGCTGATAAACCTGGCCCACATAACTTGCAGGCAGGGAGCATGCTGCCGCAGTAGTCGGCACACCTACAAGTATATCCCCAACTCAAAAAAATGTATATGCCGGGATCAAGCCGTCCTTGCTTCTAATTCCTATGCACACTGTGTTACACATCACAGGCCAAGCAAAGGGGGGAAATGGTCATATTTTCAGGGTATTTTATCCAAGCATTTTAAAGCATTTTAAACTAACCCAAAACTCGCAGCCCGCCCAAGCATTGCTCTTTTTCACCTGTCCAGCCTTAAACAACAGGGTATATGAGAACAATGAATTCAAAGGGAGCATTTCTTTATGATCCATCACTGTCAGTTTACTCTCTGCAATCATGTAGATGGGGTGCTGGTACCCGAAGCATATGGAAGTGTTGGAAGTGCTTAACACTTAAATATGCATGGCTGGGGTGGCTGCATGTTCTGTGCACCTGCATTCTTTACCCGGCTCCGGCATGCAATCCTCCCATGGTGAATGAGTGACAGGTGCAGAATGCAAAGGGAACATTGGCCTTACATTCGGCACTTGCACTTTTGTGACTTGCCTGTGATGTGTGCTTTGTGTCGAATTGTGGGAATCTGTCCCTTCTCCCCAAGGGGGAGCTCCCACTGGGAGGCTAGGGTGCTGATCCTTCCTCACAACATCCCCCCTAGCGGTCGAGGCAAGCGGGATCTCACCGGGAGAGACGCCCCCTGTGAGGACAAGAACTGCTGTTCCTTTAAGGAACTCCCTAAAGGATATTCCAACATAACCTCCTTAGGAATAGCATGTAGAGACTTGTATGAAGTGACAACAACCATATGTTACTGTCAACAAGAAACGGTGCATGTCACTTTAAATGGAAAGCTCTATTTATCTGGGACAAGGTGGATGGTAAGAGGAGAGACTCTGCAGCAAGCAGAGGGATAGAGACACGAATGTCTGACAAGCAAGCCCCACAGCAACATAGTACCTGAGAGTGGAGAAGACTGTGAGACTGAGAAAGCCTGCGAGTTACCAAAACTGCTTGCCTACCGAAAGCAGAGAGCTGGATGTGCAGCGTCCTGTAAGCCAGAGAGAGTGAGAAACAGATGCTATTGGGTGACCACAGAGAGCTTGTGGTGGACCGGTGGTCCCCGAAACTATGAAGAGACCACTAAGTGGTTAAAACCGCATAATGTACCAATTCCTGAACTGCTAGAATCCATCCAGAAGGAGAATATGGAATACAGGATGTCGGAGTCGCAGAAGCCCTGCAGTTGAAGAAGCCTTGAGCGAAGGGAGGCACTGCGAGTCCCAGGAGGCAGCTGGGGGATCGTTCTGGGACTGCTCATACTCATCCCAGTCAAGGTAACAAAAGTATTACATGGAAAACAAGAGAAATAAATGAGGCTCGTTAGGGGACTACTCATATGGGAGAAACCCAAAAGCCATACAAATTAAGAGAGAAAGTTAAACTACAGGAGAAAGACAAAGACAATGGCTATAAAGAGAAAGACTATTATGAATAAAGCAGAAAAGGAGAGAATCTCAAAAAAGAGAATGGTAAAGATTGGATATCCCTACCCTGGAATTATATCAAAAGGAAAGTGGGGAACAAGAGGTAAACGGAAACCATTAATACAGAACAAGATACAAGTACAAGGTCAAAGAGACCTGTTTTTTTAGAAGAAACAAAAGTATAATAAAGTCTTGAAAGAGTTACACGAACTGATCAAAGAAATCACAAGAGACCATTTAAAAATCACCAATTAAGAAGCACCAGTATTAATACGTTTGCAAGAAGAAAAGCCCAGGAGAAGGGAGACATTCTCCTATCTTTAGTTGTTAGAATAGTGCGTAGGGCCAGTTACGGTTAGTTTCGACTGTGGCCAGATACTGTTGGACATTCACAGATGAATGACGAGCACTTTAGTTTGTTTGTTAGGTAGGGAACAACCCATTTCATAATAGTTCAATATGCATTCAAATTAAACAAAGGGATGCCTATTTCTTTCAATCCAGTTAGGTCCCTGTGTTTAAGGGAAAGTGATGACATCATTTACAATGAGGAAGTTCATGCCTAGAAGACGTTCCCACAACCAGCGGGCACAGTGGGCATCATTCCTAAAAAAAAATCTGAACTCAAAACAATATGCGGTGCAGATGAGCCTAGCATTGTGCGTGCTGAGATTGCCAATCACAGGACCCTGATTCTCAAAGGGTCTCGCGACTGGCTGCAGCGAAGCGACTGAGAGCTCATGATCCCCATAGCCAGTCCTTCCCGAAGATATTCCATATTCATGGGCTGGGGTCACCAACGTGGGTGGAGGGCTGGGATCCCCTTCTTTGGAATGGAATGCTATCAATGGCCGCGTGTGTCCAGACCTCTGACGGCATTGCACTTTCCGCTGCGCTTGCGAACAGAGAAGTGATCGCAGGCGCAGGGGAGCGCATGGCGCATCCGGTGCAATTTGAAGCACATGCCGCTGGGAATTGGGATGCGTTGTCAAGTGTGCCTGTGATGGCCGCATCTCCCCCTGGGTGTACTGCCCCATGGTCCTGAATCTCAGAAGTGCATTGCGAGTAGTCTGCGTGTTTTGTGTGTGCATTCCGCAAGCAGATGCACATTGTTAAGACTCGGGTTCAATGAATCTAGAGCACAACACACAACAGGTCCTTTCTTTATGTTGACGCACGGGCCTTCGAAACAGTCATTGCAGAGAACTAGCCAATAATATTACGAAATAAGATTATTGGCAATGAACTAACCAAGCACAGAGTAATGAAGCGGCAACTGTGCTTGCCAGATCTACGTGTTGTTTGCATTTCCTGTGTATACCCGGAGACTGGCACCCCTTTGGCATGTGTGCCAGCCTCCAGTAGGCCACTTTAAGGCATAGCCTTCACTGAATCCCCACAGGGGTTCTCTAATTGAATAATGCGTGGGACCAACCTGCTTAGGGAACGCACAGCCATGCCACGGAGCCCAATTAAATAAGCCACAGCCTCTGTGTGCTTTGTTGTCAACAAATTGCATACACACATACATACACCTGTAATTACTGAATAAAAAGTAATTGGTCCTTTTGGGATCCATTATATCTGCACTGTACTTAGGTGTCTTTTATCACTGCGTGTGTCATTCCTTTTAAGTACCTGTCAGAGCCAACTATATAATCTTATGCTTATGGTACAATATTTGCAGCAGCATTAATATAAATGCAGCTGAACTGGTATTTACATGTTTAGGATTGGAGCTGGGAAATTGCTCGATGCCAGGGGAAGTCCCCAGGACGAGGGCTTTCAGCCGCTTCCCTTGCTTTCATCTCGGCAGCCTTATTGTATCCCACTGCGGCTCCTCTAATCTCGGGCCATCCTGCTGTTGCAAGTCTCCTTCTTAATCCCGTGTTTCCACGCATCGCGACGGGAGCGCGAGCAGGAGAGAGGCACGCAATAGCCTCTGCCTACGATCTTTCCAGCCAATGAGCGAGGGGCTACATTGCAAGAGTCTCCATCGATTTTGAACCAAGCAGAAAATGGAAACAAAACAACTTTTCGCAGGTCTCCGTGGCAAGCGTTCTTTGATTCGCGCGGAAATACATGCTAAAGAGGCAGTCCACTTTCAAGGCCCTTTGTCAAATTTGTAAACACCCCCGATGCGGCCCTAGGGTCGGCTTTTTGGGCCAGGATTTTAAAGGGCGCACAGGTGGCTCCGATTTTAGCGGTTGTCTGTTTTTATTTATTTATTTTTTATTTTTACAGGTGCTATTTCCCAGTAACGACATCATGTCATTGGGCCTCATTACGAGGTTGCATCCACAAATATAGCTGCTGCTTTACAGTTGCATGTCTACACTCGTCCACGCTCAAGTAATACACCACTAAATAGCTAGTTCTGCAGCCCTGCAGGGGGTCTTTCAAGCAGCATTCGCTCTGAATGTACCGTCCGCTGATAGTCATGTTGGGCAGCACACTTCCGCACCGTACTTTCAAGCAGTGGCCAGGTGCCAACAGACCACGGTCCGGCTGCCACCATGGCCGGGGTCCTACTGAGCTCTGCACGGTCAAGGCTCAGCATTTTAGGACCAGCGCAGTCTACAAGACAAATACGTTAACATAACAAGGGAAGAAGTTCTACAAGAGACAGAGAAACCTTGCATTACCCAAGGGATCAGGCAGGAGGCCTGCAAGCCTTATTGTCTGCTGGCAGGAGATCGCCCAAATCAATTAATAGTTTCATTACTTCAACTAATTACGATAATGAACAAGAGCAAATCTGCAATCGATTGAGGTTATCCTTTGTTTCTCTTTTGAGGCCATGATCTTGAGAAGTCAACATATTACAGGGATTTGAAGCACAGTCGGTAGGGCACAGATTAGAAGGGGCCGCATCCAGTTTTTGAGACCATTATTGCTACTTTTTGAGGGCAAACCCGTACATCTTGAGGGCAACCGCCTCAAATTGACAGCATTAGGCTTTTAATGTGCAAGGCTTTACTTATGGAGTAGTGCAGTTTTCCCCATTTGGCATGACAGTCTTCGACTGGTTTGACTGCGTTTTCTTTATTTCTCTTTGAAATTCTCAGCTACTTTTAACACCGCACTAGCATCCAGTCTAGCAGCTGGTGGAGAAGCAAGTGTCAAGTATTCCATATGCACGAACTTTGAACTCCCGTCCCACTCATCAGAAGGGGGCATAGGCACATTGGCCGCCGGCCGGGCCGGCCTGCAGTGGGAGGTAGCTGTGGCTCAGACTGCAGGTCAGCTTGACCACAGTCCTCCCTCTCAGAAAAGGGAAACTAAATATAGTATGGTATGGTATGGTCATGTTTATTTGTAAAGTGCCTATGCACAAGACAAGTGTTTCAAAGCGCTCAATGAAGGAGGGAACAAGGGAAAAACAAAAAAAAACAGTAATTCAGAACCCTTGAATTTCTAACCGATAACGCTATGCACAGGCAGAATAAGTGCAGAATAAGGCAGAAACAACACATAAGCCACACCAACAGTACACAAGGACTAATATCGATCCGATACTCAACCAAAGCTCAGCACCCGGTGTATACCGAGTTGAAGCTGCCAACAGAACACCAATCCTCTCACTATCCTACTGTATCTTCCCCTTACTAACCCATCCCACCTTCTCATTTGCAGATCCGCCAGAGTGCCTGGGGACCAACTCCGTTGGTAACGGTGCGTGATACAAATACCTTTAACATTTAACATTTAACATTAACATTTAACATTTAACATAATACAATTAACACTGTAGATACCAGCAAATAGGTCTGACAGCGATTCTGCAGTTTTTCCAAGTGTATTTAGGCGCTACCATGCAAGGAGGGGAGACAGAGAAGATAGATAGACGATCTTCAATGCATGAAGCGTTTAGATCGCGTGAAAGTGCGCAGACGGTGCAGGGGAGGGGAGTGGGGGAGGACAAGTGCAGGGGGGTAATCCAAGTGCGACCAGTCAGTTATCACAAACTGGGGTAAGTGCTGAGAGATGCCATTCTCATGGGTCAATGACCAAGTGCAGTAGCAATGAGGCAAGTACAGGACCGAAGGAAAGTGCGAAAGGACTGGTGAGGGTGCCAGGGACCTGTGAGACTCTGATGTGCACCTGGTGGCCAATCAGCAAGCTGTGTGAAAAAAGGAGGTAGAAGAGGGATAGAGTGGAGAGAGAGGTTAGCAAGGTGGTTAGAGAGAGGTGACTGCTTCAAAAAAAGCAGATACCTTTAAGTAAGAGAGCCAAGTATGCAGTATTGCTGCCCTAAAGAAAATACTTTGTTGGTGAACTACGAACAGAGAGCACGGACCCACTGCACTACATTCCAGTGGGTGACTTCCAATGTGTGTTTCTGCATGCACTGTTAAGTTGAATGCCCACTCTCAGCGCAGAGCAACTGTGCAATCATGCATGGGCACAACCTGTGAAAACTGAAGAAATATCTATCTATTTATCTAATTAATTTATTATACTGCGACACTCGCCCAAAGGCCTGAGTGTGCTCACAAGACAGACAAAACAAGAAACAAAGAGAGAAGCCTGAACAGTGGTGCAGGAGAGAAAATTAACATGTGATATAACCTATATTTCTGTTGAACAAGAACATCCTGAGATCCCCTCCTCTGGACAGATCACCATCTCATCGAATTCTACATCCCCACCACACCCACCCGTAAAGTCCTTACTTATGCACCCCCCGCCAAAGTCAGAAGCTCCAAAAAGCTCACAGTGACCAATCTCACTCCGCTTCTTGATATCCCTGAACTCAAGCATCCCTTTATCCAAGATCCCACCTCTCTTGCTAACATCTACAACAACGCCCTCACCCAAGCCATTGACTCTATTGCCCCGCTGGAAGACAAAAAAGGAAAGAAATACATGCACTCCAACTCTTGGTTCTCAGAAGAACTATCTGTCTTGCGCACCTTGAAGCGCAAAGCCTTATCCAACTGGCAGTCTACGCCCAACCAATCCTCTCTCAACGAGTTCAAAGAAATCTCACGGACCTACAAAAATGCTTCTTCGAAGGTAAATCTGAATCATACAATCAAAGAATAACCAAATCCAGTTCCAAAACCAGAGAAATATTCTTTATTTTCAAAGAACTCACCACTCCTGAGTCCAGCCCAGACGAAATCATCAAGGATGAAGCTTGGTGCACAGGCATCCAGACAGCCCTCCTAAATAAAGTCAAAACGCTTCAAGACAAAATTGCATCCCAACATAAAGCACTCAATACCTCTGCCACGCCTCCCTCTCTCCCCCCTCACAACCCTCACCCGTAAATACCCCTCTTTGCCTTCAGAGAAGTTACAGAACTAGAAACCGCCGCTCTACTCAAAAACATCAAACCGTCTACTTGCAAGGGAGACATATGCCCTCCCACTATCATCAAAGAGTGCTCAGATGACCTCACTGTCAGGAATGGCACTCTGTCAAGAGTGGCGCAGGGTACCCAGGTAGATTTTGGGTGGCTATGCCGAAGTAAGGTAGCAGATAAGCACACACAGCAGGAAGTTCAACAAGAAAGAAGAGTAGGAAACTGTAGCTGTGAGCCAAAAGGGGCAAAAGATACAAAGGTACAAACAAACTGGATTCCCTCTTGGTGTGTATGCTAAAATGGTAAAGAGTGTTCCACGAACCTTAGGAAACTCCAGCCTTCTGCACAGATTGCTATAACAGAGGCCCACGCTGTATGCTCATGGCTGGGAACAACAGCAGTGGGTGTCTGTAACACTGAAAACGCGACAAGGGAAGGGGCAGAGGTTACCTGCCGGAAACCAACAGGCAAGCTCTGTACAAAGGGATTACATAATACACATGGGAAGACAAGAACAGATATATCCAGCGAAAAGGAAGTCAATGAGCAATCTAGCAGAAGGAAATGAAGGAAAGGCAGTTAGACTGAAGTAGATAACCTAAGGTGGAGTACAGAGGACTCAAGGAAGAGAGCAAGGGAGCAGCAGTCAGGAAAACAGAAGGGCAGCAAAGTAGGAAGCAGGTCTGCAGTCAAGAGTGGGACTAGGTGCAGGCAAACTGTAGTGGACTGCGGAGGACTGTAGTAGGCTGCAAGGCAGGGAGTCCAGAAGAAACAGGAGAGAGATTAGTAGGAGGCGACAGACAGGGAGCCCAAAAGAATAGGGCCGCGAGGTAGGGAGCCCAGAAGAGCAGGGCCGTAGGCAGCTAAGAGTAAACAGGCTGTACTGCAGAGGAGTGTAGCAAGCCGCAAGGCAGGGAGTCCAGAGGACACAGTCTGTAGGCAGTGGAGGGAGCAGGCTGCAAGGAAGGAGCCCAGAGGACAAGGGCTGTAGGCAGCGAAAAGGTGCAGGCTGCAAGGTAGGGAGCCCAGAGGACAAGGGCTTGGAGGCAGCAGAGGGTTGCAGGCTGTAGGGCAGGGATCCCAGAGGACAAGGACTGTAGGCAGCCGAAGTGAGGCAGGCTGCAGGGCAGGAAGCCCAGAGGACAAGGGCTTGGAGACAGCAGAGGGTGGCAGGCTGTAGGGCAGGGAGCCCAGAGGACAAGGACTGTAGGCAGCTGGAGTGAGGCAGGCTGCGAGGCAAGGAGCCCAGAAGAGCAGGGCAGCAAGGAGTGAGCCCAGAGGAGCAGGGCCGCTGGCTGTAGAGGGCTGCAGAGGACTGTAGTAGGCTGCGAAGCAGGAAGCCCAGAGGAAAAGGGCTGTAGGTAGAAGGCAGCGGAGAGTGATCGGCTGCAAGGCAGGGAGCCCGGAAAGGGCACTGGATCAAAACAGGATAATGCAGCAACAGGAACAGCATACAAAGTAGCGGGTCAAGGCAAACAGGAGCGGGGAGATCTCAAGATGCAAGACACTGTGCTCCTGCAGGCAGCTGCTTATATACAGCCCTGCCCTGTTCTGAGGCAGGCTAATTGACAGTACCTGGGGCAGCACACCTGATGACAATCTGCCTCCTCCCTCTCTGGTCCTGAGCAGGTGGAAGCAGCACTGGCCGTTAGGGCTTCTGGGGATTGTGGTCCCAATAACGATGAATGAGAATAGCCAGGAATTGAGGAATGTAGCCAGGTGCATTATGGTAAATGTAGTTAATTGAATAAAATAAGAAAGAACCAAAGTTGAACAAATGGAAATAAAAGACCAAGGCGTGAAAAGGAGTTGTTCAAGGAGTATTAGGAGGATAAATGAGTACCAAGTAGTCCATGATGGTTGCCAATGCGTGTGCCAGCGGCGCGGGAATGACACTCACCTCCATCATCACAGCCTTCATCAATGCCTCCTTCTCCTCAGGAACCATACCTCATTGCCTGAAAGAAGCTTGGGTTCGCCCACTCTTAAAAAAAACCTCCTTAGATCCCACTTCCCCCAGCAACTATCGCCCCATCACCACCGTCACCTTTCTCCTCAAAATCCTTGATAAAGCAGCCCACAACCAAATTGAGCAATACATAGAGACCCATTCTATCCTAGGCAGAAGACAATCGGGCTTTTGCAAAGGCCATGGGACCGAAACTGCCCTACTAGATTTAAAAAATCAAATCAGCAAAATAATGGGCACAGGCAAACCTGCTCTCCTCTTGCTACTCGACCTCTCCGCAGCATTTGACTTAGTGGACCATGACATCCTCACATCTCACCTTTTTAATGCAGCCCACTTCTCCCTTAAAGCAACCTCTTGGATCATCTCCTTTCTAGAAGGCCGAGCCATGAAGGTGTATTCTGACCAGGCCAATGCTCCTCCGACCACCATAAGCTGTGGAGTCCCAAAAGGGTCATGCACTGCACCGACTCAATACAACCTCTTCATTAAACCCCTCTTCGACCTACTGGACTCCCTCGGCATAGCTTACACTAACTATGCCGATGACACAAAGTCCTCGTCCCCCTCACTGGAGACTATGCCCAAGACACAGAAGCCCTCCTTAACATTTACTCCACGATCCAAGCATGGATGGCGATCAACGGCCTCTGACTTAACGGAGACAAAACAGAGATCATCATCCTGGTCCCCAGCGAAATCCTTTCCAAGCTCAGCCTAGACTACTCACACATAACCATCGACAACACCAACATACCTGTCTCCACTGCTGTGAAGACCCTAGGAGTATACTTAGATGCTACTCTCTCCATGACAAGACAGGTCAACGCCATCTCCTCCTCCTCCGCACTGACCACCAAACTCATCTTTGCCATAAAACCCTATTTTACCACTCCCAACTGCCACTCCATCGCTAGAGCCACCATAGGAGCCGGGCTAGACTATTGCAACGCCCTCTTAGCTGGCACTTCAACTAAAAATCTAAATAAGCTCCAAACAGTGCAAAACAATGCACTCCGTGCTGCCCTGCACATCCCCAAATTCGACCATGTGATGCAGGCCAGAAGAAATGCTCACTGGCTCCCAGTTAAAGAAAGAATTAACTTCAAAGTACTCTCCCTCACACACAAATGTATCAATCATGCCGCTCCCTCCTACCTAGCAGAAACCATCACCAGGAAATCCTCCCTTCGTCCTATAAGAACCCCCCATGAAAACCAACTCCGAGATCCCACCATAAGAAGAGCTAAAGCTGGAGGCATTGGCTTCCCACACATAGCACCTAAGCTCTGGAACAACCTCCCTAACTTTCTCAGAGCGGAACCTTCACTATTTTCCTTTCGGAAATCCCTCAAAACCATGCTCTTCACATAATCACATGCTACCCTCCCTTCCGACATTAACAACACATATTTTAAACGCCATGATGTCTGCACTGCTAAGTTTGTAACTAAAACATGATACTGTAAATCTAATGCCTTGTAAACGTATATATCTAAAACATGATACCGTAATTCAATATGCCTGTAAACTTTAACAACCTTCCTTCTATAACCATCCAAATGCTTATATGTAACAGCGCCACGATGCCCATGGGCTGAGCATGCACTTTAAAAATATGAATAAATAAATAAATAAATGCTTCTTAAATTGAGCAGTTGATGCGTAATCTCTGAGATCCGAGAAAAGAGCATTCCGCAACGCTGTTGCACAGGCATTGAACTTTGTGCCACGAATGTCCTTAAGGAGGACTCTCAGTTGGAGGAGTCTGATATTGTTATTAGAACGTAGGATCCGTCTAAACAGAGTCTTATTGACTCTAGAGGAGACATCCGTGGGGCCTTCTCCAGAAAGACACTTAAAGACCATGACCAGGCCATTGAACTGAATTCTTTGATCTACCGGGAACCAGTGTGGTTTCCTCTGAGCCTCAGATGCCTGTGACTGACCCTTCAAATCACAGACGGTCCGTACTGCTCCGTTTTGGTTAATCTGCAATTTATTTATGTTAGTTTGGGTAGTGCCTACTAACAAGCTATTGCAGTAAACTAATTTCGTATTAACAATGGCAGCAGCATTCAGGGCTCTTTTTGCTTCGGAAAGATAAGGGCAAATCTGCCACAGCAGCTGACTATAATAGGAGCAGGAAGATTTAAGAGAAGACAGATGTTTTTTTAAAGATAAATGAGAGTCAACAATAACTCCCAAAGCTTTAACAGTATCAGAGACTTCAATTTCACTACCGGCAAGTATGAAACATTGTCGGTTGAGTTTTTGGGGCTTTTGTTGGGTGACAAGAATAAGAAACTCTGTTTTGGAATTGTTTAATGCCCGCGATTTCATAGCCATCCAGGACTGTATGGCCAGAAAAACTTATTTGACTCTTTCTGAACTTTACCCCCACTTTACTCCTAGGAGATCACATAAAGATCTAAAATATATGTAAAAGAGCAACATCGACAAACACAATCTCTCTGGAACCCCACGGGTGAGAGACATTCGTCATGATTGGGCATCCCATTGCTGGAGCACATTTACCAATCTTGATTAATCTGTCTGTCAGAAGCGCGTGGTCGACTATATCGAAAGTGGCAGAAAGGTCTAAAAGTAGGAGTAGTGCTATACTGCCTTTCTCATTTATACCTGCGATGTTGGATTTTAGATATAAAAGTGTGGTCTCCATACCATGGTTAGTACGAAACCCAGACTGTTCTGACGTAAGAATATTGTGTTGCTCAACAAAGGTTTGATATTGACTATTTGACATGTCATTAAGAATTTTTAACACATACGGAACGTTTGTGATAGGCCTATAGTTTCCGGCTTCAGTTAGATCAAGATTCACCTTTTTTAACAAAGGAGTGATCCAAGCCTCTGTGATGTTATCTGGCACAAGGGCTTCCCATGGTATGATGGTCGTAAAGAAATCCTTGAAAAGAGTAGCAGGAAAAATGTCCCCTTTACATGATGTAAGTTTCATCTTCTGTACAACATCCATAACCTCTTTTTCCGATACTTCTTTAAACATAAATGAAGAGGACACAGGATTGTTCCTAGCACTGGAAGTAGACATCACATCATCAATAAGCTGGGCCGTTTTTAGGATGTGTTGTTGGTGTTGTAATATTTTCTGTGTAAAGCCATCGTTGATGCTCTGGCACAAGTCATCATCAATAGCAATTGAGGATTGAACCTTAGTCCCCTTTAATTTCTGTAGGACTGAAAATAGCTGTTTTAGTTCTTAATTTCACCATTTCTATCCTGGCATTAAGACTTGGTTCTTTGGCTTTAAGGACTATGGACTTAACAAGGGTAGCTGCGTGTTTATATGCTGCGAGATTGACATTAGTAGGGTGTTTCCGCCAGATGCCTTTTGCTTTAGTTTAACTGTTCTGGCGCTTAACACATCTGGTGTATACCACTGATTACATTTGGTAGATTTCTTCTGAAGCAAACTTCTCAATGGGGCTAGAAAGTCAAAATCTTGGTTTGTTGCTGTTCTAAAGAGGTGAATACAATCCTCAAGGGGAATATTATCTTCCAAGTAGGGTGAAAGTGGGCTGACTACGGTATTAAAAGCCTCATACATCAGCTTGCCACAGTTTCTGGTAGGAACAGGTGACTTATTCAGCTGAGGGATTTTATTAAAAGGGTGGGGAAGAGACACCACAAAAGAAAGAGAGTGATGATCTGACCAGATGCAGTCATCTATTTATATCGAAGACACCTTGAGATTTTTAGATGAGAATAGTACCAGTTTACGGAAGTTTAACATGCTGATAAAATACAAAGGACTGAATATTTTCAAGTAAAGCGGCGGCATCATGGTCCAATGGGTTATTGGCTCATATGTTAAAATCACCCAAAATTATAAGGGTAGATTGCTGTTTGGAAATGCTGCCCAAGAAGGCTCATAGTTCCTCAAACGTCAGCGTCATCATGGGTGGTCTATAGAGTAGCGAGATGCTCAACGTGCTAACAGAGTTAATATTCAGTTTTAATACCATAGCCTCACAATGATCACATTTTGGTAAGTCGGAAATGTAAAATGTAATATCTTGCTTAAACATTAGGGCCACACCGCCTCCTCGATTCCCTATGTGGTCAGTACGGAGACACAGATAACCTCCAGGAGTAGCCAGTTGCACCGCATGATGGGCAACCTCATGGAGCCATGTCTCAGTAACTGCTAAGACATCAAGATTAGATTTCAAAAATGAAATCAGCCACTTCTATGGCCTGGCGCACCGAGGACTGTGTGTTTAGTAATGAACATTTTAGTGAGTGTAATGCTGAGGATGCATGAGGCACTACACTCTGGTGCTTACTACGATGAACAATGTTATCAGGCAATACTTGCGTGTCCTTGCTAACGTCTGCCTTCTGACTTGTGCTGGCCAAGGAGGACAAGTGGACTGGAGAGAGTTCATTTGGGGTAACGAGGTATTCAGCTACCTGCCCACCAGTCGATTTATTGTCCTGGATGGTCCCTTCAGACATAGCAGTCAGCCTCACCCTATGATTCCCTTGGATTGTGGATAGCAACTCACTCCGTGCATACATGAGTACAATCTATCAACACAAAGTAGAAATGGTATCAAAGTCAAAAAGAGTGGGACGTGGACGTGTATGTCAGTCACAGTAGCACAAAGCGGCAAAAACCAGCGTTAATGCGCCAGCGCTGACGTGCCTGACGTCATCTAAAGATTGCAGAATGAACCACACAAGTGTTGGTAACTGTAGTTCGTTCACTCAAGCAAACTTTGTCAGTGTCAAGCAGGTGCAGGAGTTGAAAAGGAAAATAACTAGAAGACAATGTAATCCAAGGACAATTCAAAACGAATTACTCTAAAAGATTATAGTTCAAATATATATATATATATATTTTTAATTAATTTGGCAATTTCAACAATTCATAAAAATAAAGATCATGAAAGATTAGCAGCCAACAATTTAGCAGCAGAGAACAGCAACAGAGCTCTTGCAACCTACTAGTTTAAAATAAACGACACATTTCACTCAGCAATGTGTGCTCATTTTGAACATTCATAACGTGGAAGGAAACACACGTATGGACACGTGAGGTGCACACAAACCGACAGTCTGTCCCGTGCATGGTTAAGAAAGACAGTGTTGGCAGGCGGTCCGAAGTCACAGCTGGGGTCCCTGAGTGATCATTTGGACTCACACACAACCAGCCTAAGTGTTCTTTGCCTGCACGCCAGTACGTTATATGCAGGGGCAGAGCAAGGATTCTGGATGCCCTGAACAACAGGCAATGTTCGTGCCCCGCTCTACCATCACGGAATCCGATTTTACAATTGTAGGCCAAAAATGGCAGCACTGCTGCACCGTTTCTGGTGGCAGCCTTGTTGAAGCACCCGATGCACATGTATGACTGTGAAGCAGGACTATGAAACCAGCAAGTTGCATGACAATAATCCCAACATGGTATATTGCTTTTGCCTTGGGAATCACTCTGTCACTAGACGTTTGGGGGCAAAAGGGAATGAAAGATATTATGCTACCCCAAAAAAAGAAACATATTACAAAACAAACAAAAAAAAGTATAGACCCCTTTTCTTTTTAAAAAAAGATGATTTTCTTTCTAATAAGGTGCAACGCACACAATACACTAAACGTGTTTCTTTTGTTAATGCAGAGGCATGGTGCTTGCCAGCAGTAAATAAGAGGAGCAGGTCAGAGCAGTGCTTGGTTTTAAAAGGCCTCTACTGTGGGGTTTCGTGCGGCTCCTTATATGTTCTTTTTCAGTGCAGGAAATGTACAGGATATGTATATGTGGGGATGAACATGTCTATCACTAGACCTTCACTATATACAACTGTAATTCTGACTGACCTACTTGAACCTGTATATTCTGTAATTATTTATGTGACCTTATTGTATTTTCTAATGTACACTTTGCTATGATGTAACCTTGTAAGTTTCGGGTTTTCTTGCCATTGTGCCCTGTTACCCCTGGGTCTGGCGGGCACTAAAAATGAATAAAACAAACAAACAAACATGTGGCAGTCACCTGGAACCCTCCCCGTTGTATATGCAGCTATCCCAACTGTGCCTGTTTCCTAAGCAAGATATGTATATAATCTGCAATTAACATTGAAGTACACTTTGACTTAAAAAAAGGGGATGTCTGCCAAACCATGTACTCAGCATGTGCCGGACACCGCCGAGCATTTTAATGCACAGCCAATAACAGCTCTGGCGTCCCTTTAACACTTGATCAGAATTCACTGGCCATCCTGCCAGGAGACTGCAGTCTTCTCCCACCTCTGCCTCCCCAGAAGCCCGTAAGAGGGAGATATTCCACACTAAACAGAAGGTAACGCAATCAAGCATCTCCCCCCCCCCCCGCACCATACATAAACTCCAGTAATTGCCATTGTGTGCCTGGCTGAATGAGTAATAAGTCAGCTGGAAGCCTCTGAATTGGAGGTCCCAGTGGCGGCCGGAGCTACCTTGCAGTCTCCTGCAGGCACTTCACCAATTATGCCCACACTACCAAGCTTTTAAGGATGATTAAACTATGCAACTCAAATTAACATCGAAAATGATTGTACAGCACAGGGCTAAGAAAAGCCGTGTCCCATCGCGCCTCGCGCCACCATTTTAGCAATTGACCTTTTACTGCGCCCGTGAGTGGGCCGAGCGGCTCCTTGCCAAACTAACACCAGCGGACATTTCATGTTTCACCATTTTCAGCAACTTCCATTGTACGGCCCAGGAAGGAATTCAACAATGAGGTTCTGTAAAGAAATCAGATTCCTAAATCGGATTCAGAGACAGAAAGACATTTAAGAAAAGGTCATTCTGGAAAGATGCTGATTGGCCAGTAGGATAGCCTGCAAGTGGCCAGGTTGAGCAGGACGCTTGCAAGAAAGCAGTGCAATGATCGGAATTTACTTAAGAATTCCCTGTTTTGACATTGTTAATTTCCCATGGTTCAATGCGCCAGGTCATTCAGGAATCACCATAGTGAAAAGACTTAAAAAAGGAGAGCGTGTCAATATGGGGCATGCAGTGATGGTGGCTGCCGCCTTGGGTGGAGTTACTCTGAGGGAAAGTGTACTGCTTAGTTCCATTTCCAGTTACATGAACATAAGAGGACTTGAGTGACAACTCATTGAGCCAGTTTCAACGATGCCTTCTGGGGTAGTGTGATTGTCCGCTCAAGCTCTGCTTGTGATCTGGCCACCAAATAGGGTTTGTAGCAAATTGATTTTTTGTTCTCTTCCTCAACGGACGGCCCAGCAATAATGGATACATGATGGTAACGCAGTAGAATGTTGTTTAATGTATCGTTGTGATTTATATGGTGTACATATGCTTCCATGCACACTTATCTACATGACATCAGTGGCGTTCCATGCCGCAAAGACAAACACACTACACCACCTCCAGGGTCGGACTGGGCCATACAATTGTCATACAATGAAAAAGAGGCCAAGAGTTGCAAATGGAAATTCTTTCCTGTTGTGACAGACTGTTTGAATAGTACCCAAGGGGGAGTTCTTTTGATAAAATGTGATCCAAATTATGCATTTTAAAGACTACTTATTCAGCAACACTGGCCAAAACTATTAGCCGTATAGTGAAGTAACTCATTAAACTGCCCCACATTGAGCAAAAAAGTGACTCACTTTGACCAAAAAAAACTGGCCCACACCAGCATTTTGTGTTTTTGGTTCACCCATGGCCCTATTGCCCTATAGGCCAGTCCGAGGCTGAACACCTCTATCTCTGTAAAGATTGAGAGACCCAACACCGGACAGTACTAGAACCAAGAGGTAAGGATCACAAAGCGTTTGAAAAAACGCAAGCACTCAACCAGACCGTTCTCTCGACTGCACAAAACCTAGGCTGCCGCTTTCAACTAGCAACAACCTCTGCCTCATGCCTACAGTTCCACTTAAGCAGAACTAGGAACACCATCACCACGAAATCCATAGAAACGCGACCACATCCCCCACTCCAAAAACGTTCGCACGGCCAAAGGAATAAGATGAGAAACAGCAGGAATCCTCTGAGAGAAAATCACAGGAAGAAGGAAATGACGAATGACATAATATGACATCACAATACGCAATTAACCTCCACACCAGTCACAGTGGATTCATCTGCAATGCAAGCTGCAAGGAGGAAAATCACCCTGACCACCATACTGTACAGGGAGACCTATTGGAACATAATACATTTAAAAACAGCAGACCCAGCTCCCAATCCACAGCATATGCTTGAGTGTGTGCACAGGGCCCACAACCGACCAGGACACAAAATCACAAATTGGACTAACACACACAATCTGGGATATAGGCTTCCCTTTCCCACTCAACCTGGCTGACATTACTTTCATCTCCACTCAACATTGCACCACTATGCATGGCACCAGTACCACATGAGAAGCTCAAGGAATAGATTGCATGCACGCAGGGTGAAACACACTGCCCCCAAGCATGAGGAAAACCCCGACCGAAGGCAGAAAACCTACCACTCCACCTATGGCAACTCCCATGTCATAATTACTATTAATTTAGACGTGCACCCCTGCCTCAATCCACTCAGTGCCACACGTGCATGCACCTGAATTAGTCCAACCATTAAGAAATGCAACCATATTGCAATTAACTCATGTGCAACCCTAGCACATGAAGCATTAACATGAAACCTCATTTCACCTATATTCTAAAGCCCACCCACCAGCCATTTCTTAACACCGAGATCAATTCCAACTCCAGGACCTACCCAAGATTTTGCCTGCAATGTGCAATATATGGAACATTAGCATGCACCGACAAACAAGGCACCCTGTCAAAAATGCAACATATGAAACCGATGGATATTGCCCTGTTGGTGCCACTTTAGGGACCCTACAATGTTAGTGTACACCCCCAACAAATGTTCATTTTCAATAAAGTCTCCATGTATCAAGGGTGCACCTGAGTACATCAAGGGTTCATCCAACAACCATGATCTGCCCAATTCTAATCCCACCCCTCAAGCACCAGAAACTGCCACCACTGGACAATGCTTGCTGTCCCAGGATGCTCTATGTCCACCCTCTGTGATCAGCATGCTGTTTGATCTACTGCCACTGACTACACATGCACACCTAGCTCTAGAATTGCATGGCGTCTCAAACAAGCCCTTTTATTGTCATTATTCCTCTTTCTTATCCTTACTTCTAGTTTCTCCTCCCTCTCACCTTCCTCCTTTTCCTTTCCTCTGCAGACTAAAGACTGGTTACTCCCAGTAGGGTCAAAATACACCACATTCTCAGGGTTTGAAATTCAGGGGAGCTGCGAGCTACTTAGCTCCTGCTTGGAGCCTAGGAGACACCAACAGCTAGCAGGAGCTATGTTTGGCTCCCCGAGGCAACTGATGGCAAAGAAACACACCTGAGCGAATTACACAGTGTGCTTTACGGTCAATGTATAAATACATATTAGGACTCATCTATATTACATTTAAAGCATAACGGTACATACATAATGGGCACACGTATATGTTTCAATTGGTTAGATTTGTGGACCGCTTTGTGCTAGCTCCTAGTTTGCCAGTGGTAGCTCCTGGTCACTGGTTTAATGTTGGATACCCAGAAGCAGATTTTAGCTCCTACTCAGCCAAACACATTAAATAGTATGTACCGAAAATTAGGTTGCGCCTAGTGTCTTTAGCAGTACATGGCCTTTAGCATAAAGGTGAGGCCACCACATTGGCATAACATCAGCTTTGATAATAACGGCCTACAGATTAAACACCATGTCTAACCTGCAAAAGGGAAAGCTTAACATTACAAAGAAGTTACCACAAATAAGCAAATGGCAAAATAAAATCATAGGCCTCGCCTAACATGGCATGACATAAAACCAGAAGCAAAAACCCCAGTGACCACCGTAGCAGTTCCTCCAAAGCTACAGCAACCAATGTTACTATCAACCCACAGTTGAAACACACTTAACTGGTACTCCTCAGTCAACAGATAAGCTGGGCTCAAACTTTATGTCATGCTCTAACAACATCCCATTGCTGTCCATCACAGGAAACCCCAAAATTAGCAGCAAAGAACACCAACCTTACCTGGAGGGTACGATAATCCACCAAACTGGCTTTAGAGGTCTTTGTCAACAAACAACATAGAACACATTACAATTAGGACTCAAATTCCCTAGCCCAGCTCACCTGCCAGATAGTCCTTAAAATGTCCCAGTGTACCCCAAAACTACAGCCGAGCACCATTGTAGAGGCGGTGACAGTGTCAGACAAGCAGATAAGTGTAACACGCCACTGACGAAGTTGCTCATACACTCCATTAATTTCTGCAAACTTTCAACTTCATCCATCATGCCATTTGTGCTATACTGAGTCCTTTGATGCCTACAAGGGCACACAGCATGGGCTCTTACCACCTCCTGTGCCAGCTCAACACACCACAACAACTGAGAGCCCTCTGCACGCTGTCAGCCACCCAAACCCATTTGCATTCTTCATGACGGTCAACAAAGACCACAGCAATGGCGGGCATGACCACCACTACTCATGAGGCCAGAAACAAACGACCAACGGCAACTCCTCATGACCACCTCCCCTCAAAAGCCCTAAAAGTAACCGCTCTTGGAACCAGGAATGATGGCAAACACTACCTCAGACTGCACTCTCCTGGCAGAGCACATATAACACAGGCTTTATCAGGCAGACCAAAGGAAAATTTGAAATAAAGAAAAACACACAGAAAAACTAACTTTCTCAAAGAGGCTGATCCTCCACATTCAGGCATCAGGAACAGCCAATAGCGCCACTCCAAACTACAAGGAAGGGAATCACAGACAGCACCATGCAGAGAGGATCAATAAAAAAAAAGAATGTCCACAAACGCAGAGCAGAATTCTAGACGACAACAACCACTCTATCTAGAGTGATGCGGGAGCCACCACTGGCAAGAGGAAACACAATGACTGGACTGACATGCAACAATCATTAAGGCCAAGAACGCTAGTTCTTACTGTACAGTCAGCGCAAAATTAATGTTGAGGTTTCAGACGCACACCTGGTAATCCAGAGTGACCTGCTCCACGCCCAAAGGCCCACACAGGAAAAAGACAGAGCCACCCACAAATATTGCAGAACCCTGGCTGCTACAGTTCAGCTGCTACCTGAAGAGACTATGGGGCAAGAACTGTTGCCAGCACAGTAGGATGCAAGAAATGTCAACATGAAAGTGGAGTATGGCGTACACAGCACAGCAACGCTGCACCAAAAAACAAGGAGGACAATGCTACCGTGTGTCAAACATGCATAGTTTTGCGTTTTGCTTTACACTTAGTAGTCAAGCACTGGCTAAAAGGATGTGATTGTTGGTTTGCAATGCAATGGTACAAAGGGAAAGCTGGCGACAAGACTCCATTAAGGATTAAAGAACATGAAAAAAAGCACAATATATGGCATTAGCATACTTGATCGAAAAACATTTGACCTTTTCGATTTGACCGAATTCTTTTTATCGTTTATTCGGTCAAATTAAATTAAATAAATATATGGGGAGGGGTAAGGAAATAGGTTATGGTGGTGGGAAGACGAGGGTTTCAGGGGGCCGCCCGCATTTTCGACCAAGAAAACACAATAGATTGGAAAAGGTCAAATGTGTTCGACCAAGTAGACATAAACCCAACAAATCTGTGTGTTGAACACAAGATACTGAAATAGTGACATGTGCAACAAGGTTAAGAAACACAACGGCGCTGGAGTGTTTCTGCTCATTTGCAGTTGTTGCACATGCACAAGAAAGACAAAACATCATTAATACATTCGGGAATATCAAGAGCGATGATAGATTTACACAACACGAAAACTCGCCATCTGCAGATCAAACGCATTCAGTGCACAATTCAAGGGTGGACACACGTGCAGGGAGCCACTCCACTATTTTTAGTTTGCACGCCATTTTTAGAGATAGGGAGACTTTGAACCTCTCGCGAGCACATCTTTAATTGCCGGTGGTTACAGCTCAGGTTACAGATGCATGGAGCGCCTGTCTCTGCATGTGCCAGTGAGAGGCCCTTTTATTTCAGTCGTCTCCTCGGACGCATCGAAATAAAAAAAATAAGGGGGGGTCAGGCAGTATAGGAGAAGTGAAAGGAGATTGGAGGAAGGGACTATATATGAGAGAGAGAGAGAGAGAGAGAGAGAGAGAGAGAGACATTAGCAGAAAGAAGTGAAAGAGAGGGAGGAGTAATAGATATATAGCATACATGAAGAGATAAGCCCATGCAAGTTAAAAAACAATGACTGATGGAAGAGAGGAACAAATAGATTGAAAGGAAATGACTGGTGTAGAAAGATAATCTATGCTGGCGCAGAGGAAGGAATATTACTGAAGACATGTATAATCATAGAACACAAGGATAATATACAATGCACGGGGGCAGACAAGGCATTATGACTAAGAGGAAGGAAGAGGAAGGACTGAGAGAGAAGGCAATATTAAAAACAACGAAGAGTAAGGGGTGCAAGGGAATGGACATTTCTATGCCGGGCAAAGCAAGGAATATACATGAAGGAACACGTGAGACGGTAACAAGGGGGAAGTCAACTTAAGTAAAGGACATGCGAGATAACAACAAGAGAAGAAACACTACAATATCTGCATATCATTTCTGGCATGGTCCCAATGCACCACAAAGATGCAGACTATATTGGACTGATGAAATGCCATTGTCTGAATCAATTGGAGCTGTCTGTCCTTGGTGAAACATGCTATTTATAAAATATCTCTGCTCTATAGACAAAAACATTATTCTATAGCAAAGGCTTGAGATGTGTTTTAATTTGCATATCCACAATACATTGCCCATGTGGTTACATAGTGAAGATGAACTTCCAGTGATGGCTACTGGGGATTCTGTGATGTGTGTGTGACATGGCTGAAATGCCTGATTCTGCTTTCACATTTCAGCTGGTAAAACATGTTCCCAAGCCTACTAAATCCACCATATCTTTGCGAGCGTTGAGAGCTAAATGATTGATCAAGACCAAAATACTGTGAACAGTTGGTGGAAATGGTCAAATGCCCTCGCCAAGTGCTAAAGGATTTCAAGGGAACGGCATATTTCCTACACCAAAATATACCAACCGTACAGTAGAACATTTCCTGAGTTGGGAATAAGTGTAATGCTCATTAATCAGCCTAAGGATCAGGTGAGCAAATCTTTATCTAGAAAGGATCATGTGTGAGATGGGGTTTACTGGGGCATGGAGTTCTTTTGTGCACGATCAGCCCTATATAAACTTAGTCCCTAAAAAATGGCACACTATCCCAACAAAACATATAGGGGGCAAACATTCTCTCAACAAAAATAGGAATCAAGTGGCAATCTCTGCTTCCACCCAAGCAGCTATATTGGTAGTTTCAATCCGTGTTGATGCAGATGAGCACAGGAGGAAGGAGATCAAATGTCATTATTGCCCCAGGCCTGAAAATGACATTTCAAGTACAAATGCATCTTTTAACTTGCATGAATTACTAGGTGCAAAGACGCTTGGATTGCAAAAAGATATACATAGTAATGACATGTTTACTCCCTAAAAAATCAATTTAATACCAACTTAAAGAAATAAGGAGTAAACTACTCCCATTGGAATGTCTTCTCTGGAGTCACGTGAACGAAATTGCAACAAACTTTGATGCTATACACGTTTACGCTCAGGCAGCCTCGACAATGTTTGTCTTTTTTGGGTGGCTAGGGGTTGGAATAGGCAATGGAGAAGCTCACATTTGAGTGGATCTTTTTCTTTTGTTTTTTGGAGAAAAATGACTGCATCATCTGGACACCACTTTGGAGAGAGCAGCTGGAGGTACTGCTAGTGATCTAAATCAATGATTGTTGATTTGAGAAGAAGCGTGTGAGTCTGGTTGAAGTTATGCCAAACTGATGCCGAGCAAGATATGCAGATCGACCAGCTACAGTTCATTGTGACGTCAACAATGTGCAAAGACCCATCCCCCACCCCCGTCCAAACTCTCACAAGAAATACTGCCAAGCAACCCACGTATTTTTTAAAAAATGTTAGACATTTCTTCATCTAGGTCATTAAAATGTTAGGCAGCGCTATATTCCGAGCACCAAGATAAAACAAGAAAAAAAGCCTGTAATTCTTTGAAAAGGAAATCGCCCTTGGTTGACTTGTGTTTTTGAAATTTCATACTCAAAGAGTTTCTCCATATTTACTGCTCTACTGGGGACCAATTAATTCGGAATAAAACAGGAAAACAGCAGCCGCATTATGTGATCACAGGCCTAGCTGGAATATTTTGCTCATTACGGACAGCTTTACAGTGCTAATGTAGCAGCGGAAAAGTTATGTGTTTGCCATTGTAGCTTAACCTACATTTGCAGCCAAACTACACAAAGCGACAAATGATGCACACACATTTAAATGATGCCCAGAAAGGGCTGGGCCAGGGATCTGCAACCTGTGGCTCTCCAGATGGTTTGGACTATAACTCCCATGATCCTTCACCATTCACTGGGCTGGATAGGATTGATGGTACACGGAGTCCAAACAATCTGGAGAGCCAAAGGTTTCAGATCCCTGGGTTGGAGCAATCAGATTTTCATTTATTTATCTATTTATTCACATTTTTAAAGCACACATCAGCCCTGGGGCATCGTGGAGCTGTTACATGTATATACATTGCTGGTTACAAGGGAAGGTTTAGTAGTTACATTGAGACTTAGCATAACGTTTCATCTTGGGGTTACATTAGTACAATGATTATATAATTATGCTGTGGCACATAGTGGCATGTCACAGCAATACAAGCATATGTGAGCATTTAACATGTGGGTGGCTGGATGAGGTAGGCTGAATAGTAGGATAAGGGCGGGTTATATGAAGAGTGTGGTTTTGAGGGATTTTCGGAAGGCAAGTAAGGAAGGTTCTGCTCCGAGCGCGTTGGGGAGTGCGTTCCAGAGTTTATGTGCAATGTGGGGTAAGCCAATGCCGCTGGCGTTAGCTCTTTTTATGGATGGTACGCGGAGTTGGTTGGCATGGTGGCTTCTTACAGGGCGGGCAGCTTCTTACAGCTGTTATGCCAATCAAACCACACTTCCCCCAAAATATAAGAACAACCAACGGAAACGCAAGCCTAGACACTTAACCTCTTGACATGGTGTTCCATTATTATTGGAAAGGCGTGTGTAAAGAATAGAGATAATTAAAAAAAAGCCATAATAGATAGTAGTTGTGTTAAACCCAGACAAGATAACACCGATTTGTGCCCAGGGTGAATCCCTGGTATGGTAAATAACTCAGTCTCAGTGCCTGCTGTCTACTGGAGTTTACTAAGTATGGTGCTTACGTCTGATCTGCCGATACTAGTCTAGGGGGATGTCTGGGCGTTCCTCTTTATTGGCATCAGTCATTGTTCCTCCATTGGGATCAACAGGAATGGGATCATGAGCCAGGCCCACAGAGGAGCTCATGGATAGTGGTGAGGAAACACTCCGGAACTCCGCCTCCTGAGCCGGAGGCGGGACAGTAAGTGGTGACAGGGAGACAGGGGCTCTCGCGGTGGGCAGGGATAAGACAACATAGTCCGAGAACATCTCTCACCAGCTTCTGCAAACAGTAATGTTTGAGGGGATAAATGACTGTAAAATGCAAGTACACAAACAACCAGTGGTAGATTTCTGACAGTCGGCCCATAACCGAACATGCATATTTGTACATCTCTTGATCACTCTCATGGGGGTGTCTTGACACTATACACAGATAGCATATGTTTATTGTTATACAACCCAATGTTGTTTATTTTATTAACCTCATTAGGATAAAGGGGGGGATCTGCTGGGATTAAAACCCGTGAGCATGGATTCAAACACAAATCCCTGCAGTGTATGCAGCAGTCCAATGAGCCACAGACTCATAGTTCATGTGGCAGTGTAGGGTTCTCTGTAAAATAGTGTGTGTGTATATATACATATATATATTATTTTATTGTTGTGTTTTCTTAAGTGCGCTCCAACAGACGGTGCCAAATTTTTGAGCTTTTAGAGGCTATGCTTATTGGAGTATTAATGAAAGATGTTACTAATCCCCTAACTTGACAGTGCTCATTGTATGAATGCGTAAGGATGAAAAGCAGAAAAGCCACTGCCAGAACTTGAGTATATGTATTCATACTGCACAAAGATCTCTGGTGATGGACGCCATAGGCCATGCGCCATTATAAAACACTACTCTGAATCAGGCCCATAATCTGAAGGTTGTAATGCAGAAAGACCAGTGCCCACCTTTCTCACTGTACCACTTCATTCACACTGGTCTGCATTATTAGTATGGAGACAGAGAGCTCTCAAATCATGTGCTTTTAAGCACTGGCAGAGCTAAACCATGACATTGTGTATTCCTATACAAAAAATAAATGCAGACAAACATGTACCAGAGTGCAATCTGAGGTGAGCTTAAGGTCCCAATTCATGGAATAGTGCGCAATGCCCGCATGCCGAGAACGACTCTGCGCGAGCCTGTGTGTAGATGTTTTTCTGGGTGCTCTGCGTATTCATGGAATCATTCAGACAATGTAACCGTATAGGCAAGTCACGGCTGGGATGCCCCGGACATGCCCCCACGCAAAGCAAAGACAGCCAGAAACAGTTACCTTCGCGTGCTCCTGGGCTGCAAATATATGCACCCTCAAAACAATGCGTTAGGTCCCCTGCAAGCAGGCCTGTATCCCGGGGACCCTGCGCACTCCGACAACATGCGTCCGATTTATCGTAACTCAGAATATGTGTGTGCGAACCCCGTAAACCGTTTGTGCAGGATGGCATCGTTCATGGTAGCCCCTTCTTTGTAACAGGGCGTCCAAAATGTTTAAATGAACAAATGCAAGACATCCTGCAGTGTTAGAGGGGAGCCCTGAAGATGAAAGGCATTGGGCGCACTTAAGTCGGCTAGGCAAAGGGAAACAATGAGAGCAAAGTGGGACATAAAAAGAGATATCAAAGGACATGTAAGAAAGGTGGGAAGATGAGACTGAGAGACAAAGAAAGAAGCCAAGAGAGAAAACGAGGGAGCGCTACAAATAAGGGTAAAGCAAACGAGGGGCATAGAGTAGACTGGTAAGAATGACGGAAAGAAAACGATAGCATTTTTTAGAGGCAGAGAGATCATGAGAGGGAGTGAGACAAATGAAAGAAAGTGTGTGCTTAAGAGTGACGGTGGGCAGTTAAAAGGTAAGCATGAGCCAAAAAGATGGAACAGAGAGGAGCGGTAAATGTGACCCTCACAAGTGGAGTAGCGGACATAAAACAGGGACTTTCAAGTACTCAGGCAAAACTGGCAGGGTGCATAAAAATATACAGTAGATTACTTCAGAAGAAACTGAAACAACTCTGGAGTAATGCATGCAATTAACGATTCATCTGGATCAACCACAGACCACAACCAGCCAATGGAAAAGCATTCACAGACAACTGCCGCCAACTGGCTGTCCCACCTTACCCTGATATGGATACTATTGGCCAATTTATAACCAATCTGGATGCCCCATACCAAAATGAAAATGACAAAGTCCTCACGAACCTCAGGTAGGAAGTTGACCATTGGGAACTATCAAGGTGCAGAATGTGTAAGTTGTGTAACTCCACCAAGAAGTAAATGGCAACCATACTACAACACGTCAACAATAAGGTGGATCTCATGCTTTGTTTCCAGGTCCCTCTGCAGTGTCCACAGGTGTTCTCATGGAAAACCAATCAGACATTACGAGGGCTGACCAACGTTTGCAACCATCAACATGGATTACAAACTCTTTCTTACACGTGATTTACAAAAGATTAATTTGGATTATATTCGACGTGTGGAAAAAGATCAAACAGGCTTTATTAAAGGCAGGGAGGACCGCTAGAACTGTGGTCAGCTCTTAGATGTTATACACATTGCTAGTAAAAGGACAGATCACGAGATTGTGCGATGAAAAAGCACCTGAAAATAGGTTCTGGGGACATGTTTTTCAAGGGCCAAATAAAATAATGTTTGAGATGTCTTTATTAAATAAGTGGGCAGTCTGTACCCAGGCCCACTGTCATAAACTGATGACAATATCCTCATATCTCCTAAGGGAGTCTCTCTAAGAGCGTATGTTACCAGCGCCGGCAATCTCCCTTCTTCTCCAGATTCTGGAATCTCTGACCACAGCAACCCACGAGCATACATGCATTGCACCTTTGAGTGTGTGTAAGAAAGGGTGCAGGTTGCTTGGTGCACTTTGGACACAAGGTGATGTCTTTACTGACTTCTCTGACTTCTTACATTCTAAACTAGGGTTGTCCAACAACCCTGGTTTACATGTGTTCTCGAGGACCGGGATCCTAATGGGTTTTCAGCATGTTCCTCATTAATATTGATGATAAAAAATGTGCATACATTTAGAATCATTGTATTCAAATTTATTTCATGAAAATGAATGAGGGGTATCCTGAAAACCCAATATGGATCCGGCCCTTGAGGCCTGGAGTTGGATAACCATGTTCTAAACCTTAGATCACTTCTAATAGAATTATTTTCAATATCCGGATATGACATGTACTGAGCCAAGACTGGCTTGATGCCACAGTGAGAATGGTCAAATGACTTTCAGATGGGAAACGTGCCCTTAATGAGTCCCTTGTCATTTTGAACATCAGAACACCTGGAAAGAGTCCAGAGTTCAATAAAAGTATGAAAGTGGACCAGAGCAAACACACTCACAATTCCTTGCTGCCCACTGCCCGCACCGCAGTACTGTGCATCTTTCTCTGCACTACATAATAGCTTGTTCTCTAGTTACACAGAGAATACCCTGAAACCGTGTGCATGGAGTTCAGCCAGGAAAGCAGAACATAGAACCATATCTTTCAACTGGCTGCAGAGGAGGAATCCTAAAATAACCACCATATTGGTTCAGATCAGGAGAACAATATAAAGAAATGGGTAGGATGCGCGGCCGGTGCAAGCAGAGCTCCCGCGCTTTCACTGTGCTGGCCACAAAATGTTGTAGGAGGATGCCTACCACATGTGGACATGCAACTAGACCTACCCAGGTGACCATCCTCTGCAATTTCTAATGGAATGAAATGTTAAATGTGCATGCACAACAATGTGAGAATGCATGCTGTGCACCGGCACACAGCTCATTGTTCTGTGCATGCTCATGCAAGCTGCATGGTTGAGGCCGGCAGCGTGAAAGCACAATTCTACTAGCATTGCACCAGACACAAAGGTACTGCAAATCCCGCATTATGTTTTATTCCCATGCAGACATTTTCATGAGCTAACTTGGTTGTAGACACCTAACTGATCTTTGCAAGCAATCAGGAGTAATTCCACAGTTTGTGTATTCTTTCTCACAATCCTGGGGCTATTTACCCAACAGAATAACATTAAGACACAATGAGCCTCATTGCAAATACAGCGGTGTGGGTAAAAATGGCAGTAAAGTGGCAGTAATTCCATTACCATTGCATTGTCGCCGAATTGCAGCTCCAGCACTCTACAAGATTAGTTGGGATTTTCCTCACACACAACGCTAGAGGTAAATCCTCCCCCTTGCCACCAAAAATCAGCAAAATAGGTGGAATAACCGCCAACAAAATTACAGCCGGCAGTAATTCTGCCGAAATCCCCATGAAGTCCTATGGATGCCAACAATGTGAATTAACATCGCCCTACCATAAATTGCAATCCCGCTTTAATTCGATGGGACCAAGAGCCCGTAACGGTAATTGAGTTACCAGCAAACTCGTAATGAAGCCCGTGTCTCAACACTTTGAAACTCCTCACGTAAACACATGTAAATCAACTCTAAAGAAATGCCTGCACTACAGATTAATAGATGTCTTGACAATGAAATCCTTCATATTTGTTGGTGCTTAAACTGTAACTTTCAAGTGTATTCACAATAGCTTAGAATCACTTTAAAACCGTTTCCTACTGGCAGAGAAATTGGTGTCCGATAGTTGGAGCAGGCAGCTGTATCCTGCTTTCTCCCACCCTCAAAATGCGATGCGTACACAAGGACACACCCAGATGGGAGTCAAATACATGCCAAGATTATCCATTGCATTCGACAGATGCTAGTCCAGTCCCACTTTTAACACTGCATCCTGGGACTTGTAGTTCTGGATTTCAACATTACAAGTCCGGGAATGGATGAATGCCAGAATGTTGACATGTATGGGGAGAACAAACCCAGCTAAGCACAGAAACCCTAATGATTTACTATTTCTATTTTCCCGTTAATTGGAATCTAACTGAGAAACCCTGAATTGTTTGGTAAGAACATTCCACCATTCAGAGGCGGGGCGCACGGCCTGCACAGAAGGCAGCGCACACTCAGCCCTGCCATAGAGTTCTCAGTTCTGCATGAGTTGCCCGAACACAGTCCTCCACGCCAGCTGTCGGAAATAACACGTTCGAGCAGCTGCCTTGACAGCTACAAAGGGCTAGGAATCTTAATTGGACCCTGTGTGATCTGTTTACTCTGCAAAACTTAAAAAGGCAAATATTGAAATATGTTTGCATCTTTAAAAGTGCAGGGACATGTTATGTGTTGACTGAGCAATTTCACTAGTATCGGTTGGGGTGGTGCAATGTAATACAGCAAACAGCAACAGTTATCACAGTAGGGAACTAACGAATTATACATGTGTGCAACATGTAAACGTGTGCCCAAGCCAGCTGTGAGATTTTCAGAGAAAAAGACGTAGGTGCTTCAGGAATACTGCCAAACGGAATTACCGTTACTCTGTGTGGTGACTATAAGGGCACGGTGAATGTGGCACATGCAGACCTTTCGGTTATTCCCCATTTTGGAGCCACATAGGACTCCATGGGGAAATGCCATCTTACGCCATGCTGTATACCCACGTGCAGTAGTATTGCATCCTTTAATACGCTTGCCTGCGTAGTTCCTTTCACACAAATTAAGGTGGAATTGAACATTTTCTGAAACTCATAATTTAGCAGAGCAGTACATTGTGCAGTATTCTGAAATATGTCATGCTCCGCCGTTCCCGCCAAATTCGCAACCACCCCTTTATTCATTGTTGCTTCTCCCACTGTCCTCCACACAGCGAAGCAATTTCCTCTGGCCAAGATATTGAAAAACACAAAAGCAAGAACAGGACTTACTCTCAGCATCAGCGTAAAGCAGGAAGCACAGGAGCGCCACTACAGGCCTGGCTACATGCATCATCTGACAGCTTGACACCTGCATATTTTGGCAGCCTCGGGCTCACGGGCTCAGAAGCCACAGCAAGTCTGTCCGGTCCGAAATTTCAGATTCAGTTCCTTCAAAGCCTGTAAGAGGGAAAGCAGAAACAAATCAGGGAGGGGTTCATCCTTCTGAGATCATCCACTAAGCTACAAGGGGAAAACATTCATATATACGGTTAGCAGAGATAGAACAACCTATGAACATTACTAATCCGATTGTGGCATGACTTGGCCGCACAGCAAGTACAATGCAGGTCTTTATCGCACCGCACTTGTATGGCGGCAAAGAACAGTGCATTGGGGAAATGTGTGGGGAGCATGTGGAGGGTTACGTCGGTAGGCATGGTGGAGAATGAGGTGCCAGTTGGCCGTTAGGCACGCAGGGCGATGAATGGACGGCATGGGAGTGGAAGCAGTGGAGGCGGAGCGAAATGAGGTGTTGTTGTGGCAGTTGGAGGCGTACGGGGGATAGGGTGATGAGGTGAAGGGTGGGGTTGGAACTTTGTGGGAGTTTGAGGTAGGGGATGGCGGTGAAAGGTGGGATGTGGGGAGTGAGGGAACAAGCTTCAAAGCATTTTCTGAGCGGAAAAGACGAGGGCAGTAAATACATACAAGGTAGAGACATGGAACCAATTTCACCTAATACAGGGATCGAAATAATAATCTAATGGGCAAGAGCTAAAGTCACCCCATGGCACCAGACATCACATGATATCAAGAGCTACCTCTAGTCTTTGGAATGAGGAGCTGGCAAGCAGTGTACCACACATCTAATGTCCATATGAGGTGAAAACGTACATGTGTTGCCCATTATAAAACAAAAACGATGCTTTAAATACATTTGAAGTTCTCCTTTATGCACATTACCAGTCAAACAGAGTAAATGTTGCATTCGCAAGTTTATATGGCACCAGTTGGCCTGGGAGTGAAAGGTAAATCCTGGTAGGTGCTGATGTCAAGCAAATCCGGCTTCTCTGTGCTACAAGCAGGAGATAAATAGCACCCTGAAAACTCAATCCCTGTAGAACATGGAGAGCCAGTACCAGAAATGATGCTCTCCCAAGCCAAGAGCCCTCAAGGCTCTTCACACACTACTGCAATGAGGCCAGATTCTATGTTTTTATGTTCACAATAGTCCCCCAGGTGGTGGCTGCTGGCTCATGCATTTTGGAAGGGATAGTCTGTCTAGATACCTTCCTCCAATTCATTTTTCAGAGATGAGGCATTACCGGGGGTGGGGCTGTAGCTCCAGGTCTTTTGGTTGTAGCCCCGGATAGAAGCTCAAGGGCTACAACCAAAAGGCTAGCTAGCCCCGCGCCCAGACAGGCCCCACATTACCGTAGCCCTGGAACCTTTCCAGACTTAGCAACACCCCTACCTAGTCTGAATTTCAACAAGGGGTTGACCACCAACAGCATGAAGAAGCCATGGGAATGGCAAACATTACACTTTACACACACTGCTTAACAGGATTTAACATAACAGCGCTGAACAGCCCATTTTATAAAGTGTGTGTCAATGGATGGTATTACTGCCCATTAAATTTGCGTGTGGCTGACACATATGCAGACAGTGATAGACTCACCACCTCTTAAGGGTTGGCGTAGACCCGCCGCAATTGAGGGAAGCCCGAGGTCCATCCTTCAGAGACCAGGAGGTGGATACGTTAATGCATATCCTGGCAGTGCACCCAGGTACAGAGTCTGTATTTGATTTGTGCTTTTTGCACTCGGGCTACCTTTGGCATTGCTCACTGGAAAGCCACATGTCCTCCTCCCAAACTCCTGACTTTGGGGAGAGGGAAAATATGCACAGCCTGAGTTACAAACATTCTGGACCCCTCAGGGAAGCTGCTCCCCCAGTATCTACTCTGAATGGGATGATAAGGTGGAGCAACTGTAATCCCTTATTTTCATGCAGAATTTGCCCAAATTGCTGATGGGTCACCCTTAAATACATGTGCCACTGTTTCATCGGTGTCTGTGCAATTGGATTGAAAGAAGGATCAAACGGCCTCCAGCATCAACAATAATGTGTAATGCCTATGTAAAGAACGCTGGGATACAACAACATTGATTCAGTGTTGGCAAATGCAATTACCAATACTGCTCCTGGTCACTTCTTCAATGGCTTAAAGGAAAGACGCTCCTATCTGCTCAAAAACAGTGCTAACCATCATAGGGTTAATGCAGGTGGATGTCTGGCACTTCAAAATGGGAACCACCCCCTTGAACTAAGTCAAGCTCAGGTAGCAGAGATGATCAGTGTGCTTCTTTTGTGTGCTAAGCCATTTCTAGTGCTGGATGAGCTTTTTGTAAACCATCTCATGTGATCTTCAAGTCACTTTACAGTGATTTAAGGTGTCTCACAACTTGCACCGCAGGATTGTCTATGGGGTCCAGTCACAGCTTGAATCTTGAGCTGACTCCAAATGCTTTCAATCAATGCCATGAATTGGTTTGAAGCATTTGGAATCAGCGTGTGCAATTTACACTGTGGTTTACACGCACTTCTCTGTCTCCCGGTGTACTTACACTGCCACTGATGCGATATGGTTGTTTTTCTTGCTTTTTAGTTCATTTTGTACTTAAAAAATTTTTTTTTTTTAAGGATTATGCTAATTTTTGTATTTAATAATGTACGATGCCATGTTGGCATTTTTATGATGCTTTTTGCCATTGAAGGTTAATAAAATTTATAAACTGTATATTTTCTTCTCCACTTTTCCCTGTTTATTATTATTAATGACGAGTACTTGTCTAAAGTTATGTTAAGTGGGAAGTACTTACTCCTCTCCTTGCCTCCCTATTAATGAGGTTGGACGTGTGACACCTTGTTACTTCACTGTGGACCATTTTTTAGTTTATATTTTTTAGGAGTTCCTAAAATTAGGGGGAGTTTTGGTCCTCAGTTTAATCCCCCCACCTCCTTAGTGTACAGTGTTGAGCTTTTTGTAAACCATCTCATGTGATCTTCAAGTCACTTTACAGTGATTTAAGGTGTCTCACAACTTGCACCGCAGGATTGTCTATGGGGTCCAGTCACAGCTTGAATCTTGAGCTGACTCCAAATGCTTTCAATCAATGCCATGAATTGGTTTGAAGCATTTGGAATCAGCATGTGCAATTTACACTGTGGGTAGTACACTTTGACTTGGTTGGATTCAAGGCTCTTTGTGCCAATAGGCGGCTATACATTTGAAGAGTCTCGAATCGGTTTGGCCAATTAAAGTCACTCCAAGTTCTAATTCCACCATCCCAGACCTTACTTGCACCACTCTGTTTAGATTTAAACAATCTTTAATAAAATAAGAAAAAGCTAAACAATATATTAAACACCCCCACAAGAAACATATAGTAAAGAACAGCTTTCATTTAGGAGCGACTTTAATCCATACAAGGAACGTCCCAAACCATGTTCTCCAGGAGCAGCTTTCGTACAAGGGAAGTGCTTAACAAATATTTAAGAAGCATCTCTCCTACCAGGCATGACTCTTAATTTTTCAATGAGCAGCTTGCCTACAAAGGATTTCCCTTAACAATTATTCACAGAGCAGCTTTTGCACCAGGGATGACCTTTTGCTCGTACAAGGGGTGCCTCTTAACAATTATTCAAGGAGCAGCTTGCATACACGGGATGACCCTTAACTTTTCAAGCAGCCACTTTCATTCATACACTATATCACCTTCAACCCGTTGTTCAAGGAATTATATTCCTACATGAGATGTCCCTTGATTTTTCAAGGAGCAGATCTCGTACAAGAGATGACCCACAAATTTCTAAGCAGCATCTTTTATGCACATACAAAGGATGTCCTTTAACAATTATTTAAGGAGCATCTTTCATACAAGGGATGACCCTTCGTTTTTCATGGAGCTGATTTCCAACAAGGAAAACATAACACATGATGGTGGGGTTATTGCTTTATAACTCTGTAGGTTTTTTTCATTTGTAATATTTTTTTTTACAGGGAACTGGGGTTGGGTTAAACGACAGGAATCAAAATAGTGCCTCACTATGCATTATTCTGGCGGGCCTTTCATGTGGAAGCATTGAACCACTGCAGATGTGTCAACCTATCCCCTTTCCCCCATCTCTCGTGGTGTGGAACGACTGGACCCACAGACCAAAGCTTAGCAGATGCTGCAAACCTGGAAAAGAAACCTCAGGTTACATGTCAGGACCTACCACTACTCCCTGATTCCCCCGAGGGCTCACTTACAGATTGATGTCTCTTCCTGCTACTGACAGGGCTAGAGTAAAGCCCTTCTGCAGGTTGACCTGAAGAGAAAGCAATGGCGTGTTTTCCCTCCAGGTGCCTCAGTATCCATTTGGCTGTGAAGTGGGACCATTTGCCCTGACCCATACTGTCCCCACAAGGTGTGCACTGGCCCCAGGAGGCTGTTTTGCGTATCTACAGTAAAGCAGCAACATGTAGCCAGGCCTACACATTACATTTGTGGACTGAGCCCACTGAACTCGCTTGCTCTGCTGTGTTGGGGGTACTGCCTGAGGGGCAACCACAGGTGGTGGCACTTGTGGGGATTGCTGGGCAGCCATATTGAGCTCCAGCCCCTAGCAGCCGACATTACTTTGGTCTCCTGCTCTTTTCTCTGGGCCTGTTCTTGGGTTTGTAGATCAAAGGTGTTCCCCCCGTAATCTTACATTTTCTGTCCCCTTCTCCTACTCCCTGATTACCTGCTTCCCCTACTATTTTCATTGCTCTCTCCACCAAACACTCCACCTATCCCGGACCCTCCCAGTGTCTCTCCCTGTCTCCAGTAAACAGAATTAGCACCTTTTGTCCTCTTTCTCAGCTCTAATACATACCCACACAGGAAACAGAAAGTATATCATCTAGTGACTTTAAAACCTTTTCCTGATTCGACACTCTTCAAGCCAATAGTTATCAATTAGCTCAAATCGTGTGAATTACAAACAATCGAATAATAAGAACAAGCTTTATGTAATGTAGTTCACTCAACACGATTCAAGCCAGTTCATGCCCATTTGCTCGAAAGCATGTGTTGAATAAGGTAGCGCTATCATAATGGGATGAAGAAGTACCATTCTTGGATGGAAGGTCTTTGAGCTTATTGGTACCCTTATGCTTGGAGACTGTTGACTCGGCTTGTACTAGTGTAGTCACTGAATGACATTCATCCTCTTAATTTCTTGATGAGCGAGCTGATTTGAGCCATCTTCGAGTCGAATTGGGACATTTGCTGTTTGGCTCGTGAGGCAGGCCTACCGTGGCTCATGTGAGTCTAGCTGATTGCAGCCATTTATTTAAAGTGGTCAAGCTGCGATCAAGTGGAGTAATTTAAGTCCTGCCGATTCCTACCTCCCACAATCACCACTTTCCCCATCGCATTATTCCACTCTGCTAGTCTAACTGCATTTTCACTATGTAGAGAAACCCCTCAACGCTCACACCAGAAAAAATGCAACCCACTAGGGAAATAGGCCCAGCACACCTCTTGCAAGGAGAACAAACTTTAATTTCCGCAAAAATAGAAGTGCATCAGCAAAGAACTCTGCAGCCAGAGGCAAAATTAGTGCAAGCAACACTTTATGAAGGCACACAGAGTCATCAGTGATGTGAATTACATAATGTATAAATCCAACTGGCTAGTTGGTTAGACCCCATACATAGGCTACCTGCTCCATAAGGGATGCCAGGCCATTGGTCCCAGCCCATCTGTCCGTCTTCTTCCATGTGGGTTCCCACTTACGCATCATCAGACATGAAGCTACAATTAATTGGAAAATATGTGAAGAAAAACAACACAGGCTCTATCTCTAACCTGATGTGCACCTGGCATTGCACGGGCTAAGAGGATACTTCGAAGTCATTGCATCTAACACACTACAGTTTGATTCCAGACCAGACATGTTGGTGCCTGTCCAAAGTTCCCCAGCCTTGTTTTGGCTATGTTGTTTTACCTCTCCCTGCACCTCACAGCACAAATCAAGTGCCCAATGGGGAAGAAAACTGGTCCCTGCTTTCTGATATTTCTTGATGGATTGGAGGCCCAACAGTTTTATGGTCAGTGGTCTGGGACTGACTGGTACCTTGGAATGTTGGGGGCCTTGGGATGGGGGCATCTGTGTGCTATTACTTAGAGCTGGGAACGGGAAGGTCAGAGGCTTGTGTCCTCCTTCTCGTGAGATCGCTTTTCGCAGAGAGCTCCCAACCCCCATATGGAATTGCAGGGCGCATTCCTTCTGGGATACGAATGCTGGCAACAGGAGACAACCAATGGTCTATGCGTCTATGCAGCTCTGGCCTTTCTCACAGGTACCCATGCTACCACCTATTCCCTATTCCTGCATGCATACACTTGTTTTCATGTGTGAGGCTCAGGCTGCGACTCTGGCTGCAGTGCAAAACTAGGCCTCAATTTCGATATGGCTGCTAATATGTAAGATGGTGTCTAAGTCCCATTGTATTTTAAAGCTAAAGTATACACCACCCTCCCCGCACTAGAACCCCTGGCGACAACCCCCTCCGATCCCCCACCCCCGAACCCGTACTGCACACTTCAAGGTTTCTGCTGCATCCAAAAGCGCTTAAGGGTTTGGGACGAAAGTGCCCCCTTCCCAACAACTATACCAAATGTCCAAAACTACCTGCACAAAAAGCTTCTGCCTCCCTAAAAGTTGCCCAAGACTGTATAAAGTTCAACCACATGGCTCTTTAAACAGCCACTGTGTTCGAGCCTTTGGTTTGAACCGTTCATAGGTTCGACCTTGATTTCAGCATTTTGAACTGCCAAAGATTTAGGTGGTTTGAAGTTCGAACAAATAAATGTTGGGGTGGTATTTTGAAGAAGGTTTTTTCCCAATCATGTTTGGGGGTGGACTGCAATAAAGTATTTTCAAGTGTTTAAACTGTTGCAAACCTTTATAAAAGATGTGAACTGATGTGTTCTGTTGAGACTTGGGTTAGCTTGGCCAAGCAACGCCATCTAACCACTCCCCAGAGCTTTGTATAATAAACTAGCTTTATGTACAACCGTGTACCCACTTTTTGAGTGGTGGGCCAGTTTGGGCTAAGGTGATTGACCCATCCCCACATAACTTCACCCAGGACATTTCTGTTATTTTCTGATGACAGGAGCATTTTAAAGAGAAACTTGAGTTCTCATCCAGAAAATAGTACGTTTTAGTCCAGAGTTTCCATTCAGGTCAGATATGCCACATGAAAAGGTAGGATGCACTGGTGGTTCGAGGCAGACTGCACTGCACATTAAGTAAACCAAGTGCCAGAGGATTCTCCTATGGAAGGTGCGCGGGAAGAGCTGCATTAGCATCAAGTCAGATCCCATGCCAATGTGGTGCCTCCACCTATACCGATTGCCCTGATCACTAATTTACATTATAATGTCAGTGCCTCAGGAACAAAATTAACCTAATCTAAGCGTAGTCTACAAAAGAAAACATGGCCACTCAGCTTATTGCTATTTCAAGTCCTTTTTGCCTGGTTCAAAGAATTACCATGCACCTCGACAGTCACTATTATTAGGGAATAATGGCCCAGATTCCAAAGGATTTGACAAAACACCGTTTGGTAATGCAGTGGGCATCCCCATGCCAGCTCAAAAGCGCTTGTTGAAAATAAGAGCATGATTATTTGCACGTTCTCCAATAGGAAACATAAGGGGCACAGTACGTTTAAGGACTTGTTGCCAGTGTAATGTTTGTAATGTTTATGTTTTTTGTTTCATGTTTTAGACATTAGGTTTGTAGCCTTTCAATGGTCACCAAATAGAGATGCTTAGGAACAGATATGTTTGGTCATATGAAAACATGTGTTCAAATCATATTGCAAAACCTGCATGTTACAGATTATTTCATGGACATCAAAGACTGCAATACAAATTAAGAAGCAATGTGTCCATCGACCTGGTATTCAGACCTGGGTGTACTTGCTACTAGTATGCTGGATCGGCAATATCACTTGTGTGGTCTTGCGAATGGTACGGGACGGACAGTCGGCCTTGCTGCTAGGCGACCATATTCTGACAAGTTCAAGAAATAAGAGCAAGATCACTAGGAATACGTTTCCAAAATAATGTCACAAATCCTTGCTACCACTCAAAAAACACCACTCTTTCTACATTCAATGATTATCGATATCTTGCACAAAGAGTCCAAATAACAAGACTAACATTCATCTCACATTATATGCCAATATTTGCCATTCAACAAGGATGGTTTGCACATTACACAGTTATCTCTGACATGCCGGCAGCCTTCATGTCGCACGCTTGTATCGCAGCAGGGCTGAATTACCTCTTCATTGTGCAATGGTCGATTGGGTAATATTAAAAGTGATTAGGACATGGAAGTCATTATTGACCTCTTCTCAGGAAGTCAGAGTGCTCATAATCCAGTCAATACTTTCTGGTATTGAAGGCATTGGAAGCAATCTTACTTCAGAAGCAGACAAGGAAACAAAAAAACAAAGCTCTCCATTCAACAAAAAGCAATGCAAAGTGCATTTGCCAGCTAAATTTCTTTCAATATTATATTGGCATTACGTAGAAAAAACATGCTCCTACTGAGGCAGAACCACACAGAAATCCTGCCACCAGCACCACACAAACTGCACAACATTGCTTGGCACCCACTCGTAAGAAACATTTCATCACTATTGGTTAGACAACCCTAAGCCTGCAAACAACGCTCACACTATAGACTATGTGACAGTGTCAGGGTCATGACTCTGTTGGGGGAACAGGGCCCTGTTCCAGGCTATGGTGGGAGGCCTTTTGGGGTTTATGCCAGAGCTGGTCCTACCCCTGAGGCAGGATGGAGCAATTGAGGGGATATACCTGCCCCACCCCCAACAAATGGAATGTATATGCCTGATGGCACTGCTGCACTGGTGTCCATTCCACAGTGCATGTCAGCCTCTTCATGACCAGCATTCTCATTTGTCTTTTCAGGACAGCATCTCCCAGAATGTATCATGATAGGTATATTAAGTTGCATTCAACAGAAACATTTGTAATTTAAACCACTGTTATGTGTAAAAGTAATCTGACAATATGTAGCTCTATCAAATAATGCTATAATTACCTTGTGATTTACTATTAATACTCTAGCTTTTTCCTTAGAGAAGAATGCTTTTCCCATAACAAGGTTTTGATTTTGCTATGCATATTAAAAAAAAAACTGTACTTGAAGACATGCTTACTTTCATCATACAGACATAACATGTGTTTGTTAGAGAAGAGTGACCAGCGATTTCTTTTTACATTGTTTTGTCTGTTAACATTAATTACTTGCTCTTTCAGTCTAAACTCTCTTTTTGACTTCATATAATGTATTAGAGGGTGTCACATTCAAGCAAATAATTTACTACAAAACCCTATGGTGTTTTAGTGCTAATTGCTAATAGACATGCAGTGGGCTAATTATTGCGTTAGATAATGCCCCTTCCCCATCTTGGCTTCACCTCAGGTCATAACTGAAGGGTGCATTATTTTCCCACTATAATGTCGCATCCCTCTGCCTATAAGGCTAGATTGTAACTGCGCTTCATGCTAGATTACCACCATTTCTAGGCTGTTCTTAAAAGTGTGAGGAGTCCAGTACAGGGCACAACATGAAAACTGATATTACTATGACCAATGACTGGACACATGTTTCCCTGTACTATGTCACTATGTCGTCCCTTCTCCCTACACCCCCCCTCGCCCTTTTCCACCTGCATCGGATATCTGAAGACCGAGGCTGTTTCAATGTCAACATATACGGGGCATGATTTAAGAAAACACTTTTGAATGGAAAAGCCTTATTGAAAATGTATTTGTAAATCCGGCCCACTCTCTTTCCCCCAAACCAATCTCTCTTTTGCTCACCACCATCTGTCCTGTCTTTGTTGAAAACAAGTTGATTTCACCCTATGATTCGTCCACAATTCAGTTCTATTCAGGGATGTACTTGTGACCCACCAAACATTGTTTTCAAATCAGGCTTTTAAGATAGCGGTGTATTGTTCTGAGAGGAGCATGTGTAATGTACTAACCATGCCATAAATGGCTTCTTACCATCTGACCAAGTGCCCTGACACTGTGAAGAACTTAAGCCTCGAAAGGGTGATGAAGTGGGAGAATGGAACAAAAGGCTCCCACCAATCCCCTCACGGCTCTGGCCTAGAGGATCGCGGCCCAGACACCCACCACGAGAGGAGTTTGCCTATCTACCAGACGACCAAATACCCTGGTACAGGAACATACGGAGGTGCCCACCAGCATGCCCACCAGCCTGCCCTGCCCATGCCGACACCTGCGGCATGGATGAACTCGACTGAACCATTCAACAGTAAATAAACACATCGTTAGAGATGCCATGACGACCTAGCCAACTGTCAGCACACCCGTGCAAACATGCACACTGGACACTCCCACACCAATCCACACGAAGAACATATTCAGTGCTATGACCTAGGTGACGGATACACCCACTGACGCGCATCCTTATTATTTTTCACATAGGTTTTCAAAATGCAGAAACGCAAGATGCACAACGAACTCATCTAAAATGCTTACTGACGCTTCTCCTAACCCATACATTGCAATGAGAAATATAACGAAGACATGATACTGGGGATAAAGCAACATGACACCGTAACTTAAAGCGCCGTGCATCAAACATCCCCACCTATGCACCAGGCCCAAGTAGGCCGCAAGCAAGAGCCTCCATGAACATTGAACGAGCAAGAGTACAATTGCGGACCCTGCAGAGTGAGCCTGGCGAGAACAGACAGTCAAGGGCACAATGTTGCAAACTCGCATGCCACAAGCCGAAGCCAAGGTCACACCTGCAAACTAAGCCAGACACACAGTGGAAAATGCAATATTAAATGTGCAGAATTCTGCCTCAACCACGGTCTCTCCTCACGTGACCAAGCCGAACCTGACAGGGTGCCAGATCCAGGAGGAAGGAGGCACCTGGAACCCACGTTTTGAGACACAGGCAGCAACAATGAAGTGACCCAATGGACATCTGCGGCGGTGGGAGTAGTCTGCCCTCCAGCATATGAACAAATCCTCGCATTGTCTGCACATACCCATAGTTATACATTGTTGCAAATGACAGGTGCACCGCGAGCTGGGAACAACGATGGTCCCAGACTGGGGGGCTCGCGAGTGGACCAATCAGAACATGGGGCACTTATCACTGACGCCAGTAACATTAGCCAATCCTCAGGGGTCTTCATGTAACAATTTTCATGTATCTAATTGAAGGGACAACCCAAGTATACCACCTGACTGACCCTCAACCACTAACAGCGTTCTCTATACGTATGCTATACTAACCCTACCACTCGAGGAACCAATCCAGAGTGGCGATAGGTTTTTTGCTAACTTTCCCAGGTGACGCGAGTAGCCTGTCATACCGAGGTAAAAAAGGGCCTGCGAGCCCCACAGAGAGAGAGTCAGGACGGACGCGTACGATCCTTGACCTATCCCTGCCGTTTATTTTTTTTAATAAACAGCAGAACCACCTTGCTTCTTGCGTGTGCCTCATACTCATTTTTGGGATACGTGGGAGGAGTTGGGGCCTCTCTGCCCGGGGGTCCGCGGACGGCCAGCAGACCCCGGCAGAATTTCCCCCCGACAAGTTGGAGGCACTGCTGAGATATGTTTAAGATCTGCTTTTATTTTATTTTTCCGAGTGCTCCCGTTGCGAGGAGGCCCGGCAGCGCGGCCCCCTCTGCCGCTGCCCCCTTTTGAGGACTACAGGACCATCGCGGAACTGCGAGAAGACCGGACAGCGCAATCCGGATATTGGCCTTCGGGAGCCGGTTGAGAAGTATCCCGCCCGCGGTTGGCGAGTGTCCAGACGTGGTCCAGACGAGGGGAGGTGGCAAGCCGCTTGGAGGGGTGCACGCAGTCGAGCGGCCCCGCATCAAGAGAACTTGGTGAGTATGCCACGCCCAACAAGCAATGTGAAATTGTGAGGGAGGGGGGAGGAATAGAATACGGGAGGCAGGAGGTGTTACACAGGTGTGCGGCGAAGGTTTGATAAATTAGTATTGACGGTGAAGTGAATGGTAGCTGGACAAGTGCGAGAGCAGTCTGCTACGTTACGGAAGAGGAGGGGGCGGAGCACGAAAACATCACGTGCGGCCACTCGTAGAAACTGATTGGCCTAGGTCGCGACCACGTGTAAGTGTGTGTGTGTGCGGTTTCCTACGATTTGGTGATTATTGATCAATGAGTAGATGAGGATCCCTATTGATCGAGCAGGAAACTCGATAGATAAATGACGTTTCCCTGTAGGCGGTAGCTAGCTGGTTGCCTAATACGGAAGATAATTGGCTGGTTAAGCCCTCCTGTCGAGGGGCGTATCACACGCGAGGCGACGCAGTGTGCGCAGTCTGATTATATTGTTGATTACCTTGTTCCAGGCGTGACAAGAGGACAGCTGTGGGGTTAACGGGGATAGATTGCAAGCGTATTTTGGCCTTTTAAAAAAACATGTAAAGAACTTACCAGTAGTTTTGGAAGAGATCGGTGACGTCACCACTGGGGCTTTTATAGGATATCTCGAACACAAGGCATTTTTCGGAGAGTGGTGGGGAAGAGAATAATGGTAAGGGAGTGGAGACGGAGATAAATGGTAGCGAGTAGATTGGGGCAAGGTGAAAAGGGGGACGTGGCTGCGCATGGAGAACGCCGGCCACGACAAGTGAAGAAAGAGGAGGAGGGGTAAAACAAAGTGGGACGGCTGTATAAGAACGTCATACAGGGCACGCAGCCGCAGGGGGCTACGTGCGCCTCGGCCGTAGGGGGCCGTAAAGGTGTTCGGTAAAGGAAGAAAAGAAAGAAAAGAATATATAAATGTAAATGCTATATTTTACTATTTTGTTTTAGCGGACAATCGCAAGTCCCCAAAATTACGGGGCCAGGTAAAGATCTGAAATTGTATAGCATACACTATTAGCAAGATAACCACTACTATCTAGAGGGAGGATAACAATTGAAGTGCTACTATGTCACACGGGACAGGATCGGGAGGGTGGGGAAACACCCTCACTACCCCGCTGCAGCATATATGTAAAACACTGTCACCCCATAACACATACAAGGGGAAGAAGTTGACACACCACGTGGAGGTGTTTAACTTATGGAGGATGTTCCAAGGGTCCCGACCAGGACCAAACGGAATGTTCATTATGGAGGAAACAACGGAAGAGAAGAAGATTAAGGAGGAAGGAGAGAATGGGGAAAAAGAGAGTGAAGGTACACAGAACACGGGGAACGGACAAGAGGGAGGAGAAAAGAGTAACAACTCAAACGAAAAGGAAATAAAAAAGAAACAGAGCGACGATATGCCCCTAGCGAAGGTAGTGAAAACGGAGGGAGGGGGTTTGTATCCTTTAAGAGAACTAGGAGAAATAGTAAGAGAACAATTAAGGGGGGCTGAGGGGTACTCGAACCCGGCATACAGCCCGTCACCATATACAGCTACAGGTGGCCACACTGGAGGGGAGCGGACTAGTACGACGGGATCAGCTCATAGGAAGATGCCCGCAGGGGAGGGGAGGACCGGCGAAGAGCAGATCGCGGAAATAGGACATGATGAGTGGGTAGCTGTGCAGGTACTATTAAAATTACGAGGTTCATTAACAGGAGAAGAGAAGGAGGTAGTAAGGAAAATGGACGAGGATAATACCAGGAAGAGTGAGATGAAAGGGGAAGAGGAGAAAAGAATGGAGGGAGAGCTGTTACGACAAAAGGAAGAGATTTTGGGAGAATGATTAGAAGAATTAAGGGATGAGCAGAATACACTGATCAAGCAGCTCGAGAGAGAGGAAAGAGAGAGAGCACGGGAAAGGAAAGAAAGTAAGAATGAGTTGGAAAAAATGAGGGAACGAACTGAGGAGCAAAAAGAGAGAAGCCGAAAGGGTAAAGGCAGTAGTAGAAATGGTATCCAGAGCAGCACTGCGTGACAAGAAAAGAGAGGAAGAAGAGAAAGAAAAAGAAATGGAAATATGGAAGATGAGATTACTATCAGAAACGACAAGGAAATACGAAGAAGGGAGGATGATAGAGGGTATATTAGAGCGGGAAAGAGCGAGATGGGAAAGGAAGAAAGAAGAAGAAAGGATATTGGAAAAGATGAGTAGTGAAGTAATGGAGGAATTGAAAAAGAAAAGAGAGGAAATTGGTAGAGAAATAGCGGAGATAAATGAAGGGGAAAGAGAAGATAGGAGAGGGGAGAGTGAAGTAAGGAGGTATGTACACAGAGACACAGACGTAGCAACAACATCAGCACAAAGGGGAGCAATTGGTAAAAAAGAAACGGGAGGAACGGATCTAATAGATTTAAAAACAGTAACGATTAGGGGGAAAAAGACAGATTGGGGGTTGCCATTCCTGGATTACTTTTGTAGTGAGGAAGAAGAAGGAATGGAGAAGGAAGGAAGAAATAGTGAAAGAGAAAGCCTAGATAAATTATATATCACCCGGACAAATAGAGAATCACCATGGGCCTGCTGGAGAAAGGAAGAACTGGAGGGAAGTGAGGGGGAAGAGCAAGGAATGGCAGGAAGGCAGACACGTGCAGCTACACCCTCATCATCCCGTCCAACATGCTCCACCACCCCACACTCATTACATGCAACATGCCCACCTAAACTCGCACCCTTCCCCCACGAACTGACACCCTATGCAGGCAGGCTTAGAGAGCTCCCTGGACGCAGGCAGGGAGAACGAATACACACGCCCACATTAAATAAAGGAAATGATGAAAGAAGGGGAAGAGATGGAGGAGAAACAGTTACGAGCAGGGGAATATGGACGCAATTGACGATGTAGAAGACACGGAAGAAGAGGAGGGGTGCACGGACTCGATTTTGTGGAACCCAGGGGGTCAAACAGGACACAACTTAATGCCACTTCTGGAGAGGGGAGGAGTTAGACCACAATACGTCCCTTGGAAGCATGCAGACAAGGAAAATATTAATTGCAGGCTCTCATCATTAAGTGGAGGTGCGGGAAAATGGATATATGAAATGGAAAAACACACCGCAGGACAGAAACTGGCAGTGGGGGATGTAAAGGGCCTTCTAATATCAATATTGGGGGATGCAGCAGATGACATCTGGAAGAGAGCAGGCTTCCCCGGGGTCACAATAACAAACACATCACACGATGGGGCACCATTCGCAAACTGTAGACATGCATTATGGCAAGCGCTGAAGGTACAGTACCCATACACATCAGACATAGGAGCAATTACCTCACGCAAGATGCGTGAGAATGAAGATCCTGTTGATTATATCCAGGAAATTCAAGAGAAGTGGCGTATGGAAACTAGAGAACAATGGGACAAAACACCAGCAATATTCTATCATATACTAATACAAGGGCTCCCAGAAGCAGTTCAGAAACAACTGAAGAATGTAGTGGGGATGGAAGCAAAAGCATGGCCAGAAATACAACTGACGATAGTACATCATTGTAGGACATGGCAAGAAAAGATGAAACAAAAGGAAGAGGATAGAAAAGCGGAAGAGGCTAAATTGGTACAGAAAAAACATACTAAATACACGATGGAAGGTGCACTAATAACTACACCTGCAACAATGACTCAAAACCCCACACAAGTAGTGGCTGCACAAGATCCCTCCCAAATACAATCATCACAGATTGTAGCACAACAGATGCCACCACCCCAACCATACACGACTAACATGGGAGGAGGATACTCAACGCCAGGAGCCGGATATTATAATTACAACAGGGGAAGGGGAGGAATGATGAGGGGGAGGGGATACGGTTATAACACATAACAGGTAGGGGGAGGATTCAGAAATGTCTACCCCTCCGGGCAACCAGTATACCAGGACAATTCAGGGAGCTTTCCATGGCAGAACAGGGAACCACCGGTATGTTGGATTTGTGGATTACTAGGGCACATGTCACGCACATGTAGAATGAGACCAGGCACACCATCATGGGGAGAACAGGGACAACAAGGACCTACAAGGGAACAGCAGGACACCCAACAACAGCAGGCACTGCAACCGGGAAATGTGCAGCAACAACTAGTAATACAACAACAGCCACAGGCATATTCACTACCACAACAACAGGTAGCAATAACACAACAACGTCAAGTGCAGCAAGTACAGCAACCTGCCCGAATTCAAGACCATAACATAACCACTACCAATACACAACTACAGCAAACACAACTGGGAAGGGTGACGGTCCTGGGACACAACCCTTACACAGGAAGTGATCAATCATTATACCCACAATAGGACAGCCCACAGACGGCCTTGGTGTGTCCCATCCTGTCGGTAACACCTAATAGTGCGGAGGAACCACGCATAGAGGTAACGATAGGTGACAAAAAATTGTCATTCCTTGTTGACACCGGGGCGACCCGGTCTTGCATAAGGGAAGGTAAATTTAAGATGTCAGGTGAAGCCATGAACACCCAAGGATTCTCTGGGGCTAGAGGGTTGGTTCCATTTACTGATAACATTTGCTCCACTCCAGGAATAAACATGCTCACTGCACGACAAATTATGCAAGCATATTGTGGACAGACAGTGATTAGGGCTGAGCCAGTAGATGGCGAACTATTCCAGTACGGAACAGACATGGCATTCGCATGGATGCCAGGAATAGAAGGAAAGATCTGGAGGAGGCCAACAGCCTATTTGTTTAGACCAGAAACACCAGCCAATGAACCAGAAGGAAAGGTGATTTCAGTGAGCATGGATAGCATTATAGCAACTGCAGATTATATCGCAGTACATGCCCAAGACAGAGAAGGAAGAGCATGGAGGGCAGAGATAGCCCTAGCTGAGGGATGCAGGCTCACCCAGGTGTCAGACGAGGAGCTCTTTTCAGAAGAAAAGGAAGAAGGTGAAATGGTATTTATGATGAGTGTAGAAATATGGCTAAGAGTGACATACAAACAGGTGGCACAGAAAATTGCAATGGCACTTGAAACACCCACATCCACCCCAGTTGCCTTCTTTGAGGAGGATATGGCAAAAGTCCCAACATCATTATGGACTACTAGTCCCTATGACGTGGGGTGCATAAAGAGCATAGGGGGAGTAAGAATAAAGTTGAAAAAAGGTGCAATACTCCCTAGAGTGAAGCAATACCCACTATCAAAAGAGGCAGATGAGGGCATATATGAAACAATAACGGCCATTATAAATAATGGCATATTGGTACCATCAGAATCACCATGTAACACAGCTGTATATCGAGTGCGCAAAGCTAAAGGAGGGTCTTGGCGTTTCATCCAGGACCTCAGGCCCTTGAACAACATAGTGGAAGCAGAATACCCCATAGCAGCAAACCCGGCCACAATATTGTGTGGCATTCCAGCAGAGGCATCACGATTTACAGTGATTGACCTCAAAAATGCCTTTTTCTCAATACCCATGCACCCAGACTCACAAGATCTGACAAGCTTCACGTACAGAAACACAAAATGGAAACACACCAGATTGCCACAAGGGTACTGCGAGTCACCCTCAATTTTCAACAGAGTAATACAGATGGACTTGGGAAACATTGAAGTGGAAAGCACAGTGTTGCAGTATGTTGACGATATAATAGTTTGCAGCACAAGCGAAAAACAATGCAGAGAGGACTCATTGAAGATGCTGACAATATTGGCTGAAAAGAGTTACAAGGTAGACAAAGAGAAGTTACAGTACTGTCAGGAACAGGTACTATACATTGGCCAGCTCATATCCCAATACGGAAGAAAGATTGCACCACAAAGAGCACAGGCCATATCAAAAACGCCGTTGCAACAAACAGTGAGGGAACTACAGCAGTTCCTGTGATTGTGCAACTACTGTAGAGCATGGGTATTTGATTACAGCTCATACATAGGACCCCTACTTGAGGCATTAAGAGAAGCTAACAAAGGGGAGAAAAAATTGGGGTGGACAATGGAAATGAAAGAGGCCTTTGATGAACTGAAAGATGCAATATCAACTGCTCCGGTACTGGCCACCCCAGATTAAGAACGACAATTCTTTATATTTTCACATTGCGACTCAGCAGTAATGAAAGCAGTGTTGGATCAAAAAACAAGCATGGGTTACAAACCAGTAGCATTTTACAGTGGTCACTTGGATCCTGTAATGTTAGGACATTTCCCTTGCGAACAAGGTCTCGCCGCAGCTGCCTTCGCGGTAGAGAAAGCATCATCAATTACAATGGGGTGCCCAACCACACTATTTGTGGAACATGCACTATTTGCAATATTGAACACGCCTAAGTCCACACTAAGCACACAGAGGGCGTCAGGTTATGAGATCATCTTATCTAGACCAAAATTATCAATTGTTAGATGCAGCACAGTTAATCTTGCAAGGTTTATAGCGGAAGTGATTGAGGAAGGCGACTATGCACATGATTGTATGCAGACTACCGAAATGTACTCATGTACTAGAAAAGTTGAAGAGGACGCGCTAAATGGAGGAGAGTTCTTGTTCATTGATGGGTCATCAACAATAGACCAAAGTGATGGGATAAGGAGAACTGGGGCAGCAGTGGTAAAAATGACAGAGGAATTGGTGTATGTGGCGGTGAAATGCGTACAATTACCACAACATTACTCTGCTCAAGCAGCAGAATTGGTTACACTGATCTTGGTGTTGAAGGAAAGCTTTGACAAAAGAGTAACTATATATTCTGACAGCGCATATGTCACGTCTACTGTCCACTCAGGATTGTCCAAATGGAGGAGAAGAGGGTTGAGGAGAGCTGACGGCACCCCAGTGCAACATGCTCTCTTATTAGCTGAATTAATTGAAGTAATAAATGACCCCCAAGAATTAGCTTTGGTCAAATGTACTGCACACACTAATGGAGAAGATCATATCTCAAAAGGAAATGCAGCAGCAGATGCACATGCAAAGTACGCCGCATATTTTGGTGAGATATGGAACACCCCAGAGTTAGAGAGAGGGAGAGGGAGGGGGATAGCTAAAGAGATGTTGATAAGAGAAGGGTATACCCATCTCCCAGCCACACAGATAATGGAGTTACAAGCGGCTGCACCAATGGCAGAAAAAGAAATATGGGTAAAAAGAGGATGTACAATGTCACCAACTGACGCACTATGGCGCCAGGGTAACACTGGAAAGATGGTAATGCCATTGGCACTATTGAACACCGCCCTGAGCCAACTCCACCACCCAGCCCACACAGGCAAGGAAGTTATTGCAGCACGAATTAGGGAAGATTGGTAAAATTCCCATGTGACAAATTTTATCAGCAATTGTCTCACATGTCAACAGTTTACGGCCGGTCACACGCTGAAAGTGATAAAAGGTACTATACCCCGGCCAGAGGGACCCTTCCTGCACATCCATATTGACTATGTTGATATGATCAACGTATGTCAAGGAAATAGGTATATGATTGTAGTAGTATGCCCATTCTCCAGGTGGATTGAGGCAGGACCCTGCTCACATCCAGATGCATTTAGAGCAGCTAAATTTCTAGTGAGGGAGGTTTTCCCCAGGTGGGGAGTGTGCGAGGTACTGCGGTCGGATAACGGCCCGCATTTCGCTAATGAAATGTTCCAGCACATCACATCCTTACTGAACATCAAGCATAAATTTGCATGTGCATATCACCCGCAGGCCAACGGTATATGTGAGCGCCTGAATGGCCGACTGAAGGAGGCAATTGCAAAGATACAGCAAACAACAAAGAAGAGTTGGTTGTATTGCCTTCCGCTAGCTCTATTTGAGCTGAGGAATAGACCAGGCTCCGACCACCACCTCACTCCTAATGAGGTGGTGACCGGACGACAAATGCGCCTTCCTCTAACGCCAACATCGAGGGCATTCACAGACTATGAAAACACTGCAACTGTTCTTGGTGATGAAATGTACCAATATGTGTCTTCTTTGGTTACTAGTGTAGTGTTTGTGTCTCAACAGCTCGAGCGCACGCGGGGCGGGTCTAAGAGTTACCAGCAAGAAGACGAGGACCAAGGACCGGAAAAGGAAAAACTGTGCAAAATTGCTAAAGGTGACCACGTGCTACTCCGCAATTTCAATAGAAAGTGGAACAGCCCATGCTTCAATGGTCCCCACCTTGTAGAGGAGGTATCTATGAGAGCAGTAAAGTTGCAGGATAAGCGTGCTTGGAATCACCTACACGACGTAAAGATCTGCAAACTCCAGACCCGCCCTAGCGTCACCGACAGGGCCATTGGAAGAACAGCGATAGCGTCACCCACGGAGGAAGAGACTTCTACCACAGCTGACGACCTAAGTGTCTCCATACCCTGCCACCCCCCAGATTCCCCAGAGACAACTACTGGAATAGAAAATGGTAACTCCTATACCGCCCACCCCATGGTCACACGATCAAAGAGTAAAGAGACTTCCGCCAGTTGAGCCCAAACCCTCTGCCCATCGACCCCCTACCCACTACAGTAACCACCCAATTGAAGGACATTGTCTTGCACATATACACATGTAAACACTTGAATGTTCTCTTCTTTCTTTCTCGCACATGCAAGTACCGCGTATTATTGTATTGCTAAGAAAACAGATAACTAACAAAGTTCATTGCCCAGGAGTAGATGCTACCCTCATACGATAACTACCCTGAAGCCCTATCACACCAATTTGTCTATCACATAAAAAGGCCAAAGTACATAAAAAGAAGGAGGGTACGTGTCTACTACACAGCATTTATCTTGGCCATAGAACAATCAATGCCCCATCTTCACCAACACTTGCCTGCCCTAAGAGACAGATCGCTTAGATTGGCGTGGGAACAGCTCTTCGCCTGGGCACTGAACGATTACTTGATAGGGAGAGCTTGAAAACAGCAACTAACACTAATAACAAGCCTATTGAGAATTTTCAGGCAGGCAACTTTAGCGTCGCAAGAATAAGCTGCCGGACTGCAGCAAGGTAAGAGCAAAATGCTGGTGAGACTAGCCTCTGTAATAAAAGTGATAGGGATTTTGATGATCACTGGGTTTTTGGCTGCCTCTGTATGGCAGAAAAGTTATGCTATCAATATTTTGGCTGTACACAAACCTAATGTACCCCCACCCACGGCTGCAACAGGTGTTACGTCAGGTGGTACTAGCAAACCTCCACATAAGGGAAATAGAGTTAAACGTAGCACATACTCAGATAATAAAGGTATTGATAATTACATAACAGATTCAGCACACGTCTCGAACAACATGTGGTACCAACACATGACCCAAATAGGTAAGCAGACAACAGAAGACAGCTGCTACGTCTGCTCATTGATCCCATACGCCATGAACGCTTCTCGAACATTTGTTGCCACGGAAATAGATGAAAAGACAGCACGATGTATAATATACCTGGCACTGTTCCAAACGAAAGGGAGATTTTAAGGGACGGTGGTGAAACTGGTGTGGAAAACACGAGACACATATCCATCCGAAAACAACTTCCTCAAGATTTATTTGAGTTACCACAAGAGCAGTTTGCATGCTGAAGCATTCAGATACATGAAAAGTGGTCCTGAAAAGGGAGAAACAAAGAAAGTAACACTACAATACCTACCATGTGACTGGTACGCCACTGAAGTTCCTGATAAACAAGGATGTTGGGAAATACCACTGGTAACAATAACAGGGAAGGTGTACATGGACAACAAATGGGACATAGGAGTGATTGGCAGCAACATGGTAACAAGAGAAAATATTACAACTATTGATGAACACAATAACAGATGTTGGACGATTTGGAGCAAGTACGTACCCATGCTGACATGGATGGAGAAGTATGAAGACCCAATAAGCATACTGCCGCTGTCTGCACCTAAGGTATGCTACCAACATAGAGGAGAAGTGGACGTGGGATACAACACCAACTGTGCAAGCGTGGTGGAGTTACCTGAGGGGGGAGCAGGAACAGCAGTATTAATGGACCATTACTGGGCCTGCGGAAACAAGGCATACCACACACTGCCCCCTCTGTGGAATGGTATATGCACAATGGTACACGTTAATGTACCATCACTAGTGGTGCCCCAGAAACATGTGAACATGGCGAACTTCCCTAAAATGGATGAAGGAAACAAGAGGAAGAAGAGATCTGTAAAACCTCAGAAGGGGTCAGAGAACGAAAACAACAACAACAACAATGTCCTGAATAGAAAGAAGAGACAAGGAGAACCTCTGACAGGAAATTACCTATGGGGAAGGTCGGAAACAGCACTCACTTCAATCCCACCAGAACACAGACTACTCAGCAGAGCAGCAATGTTCTTCTCGTCAATAATACATCCGGGACTACAAGCTTACGCAAACGCAAAATACTCCAGATAACTCGATGGGAGCTAATGATGACAATTAATTCTACAGTAAATGGATTCAACGCAATAAAAGAGGAGCTGCGAGCAGTGAGGATGGTAGCACTACAGAAAAGATATGTATTAGATCTCCTTACAGCAATGGAAGGAGGAGTTTGCGCAAAGATAGGACAATCATGCTGCACATTCATTCCTGCTAACGATGCTGACAATGGTACACTGACAGAAGCAGTATCACAACTGGCCCTGATGCACTCCAAAATGATGGAAGAAAGTAAAGGAGTGAAGAAGGATGACAGCTGGTTTTCAATGTTATGGTCATGGATGCCATCTTGGCTGTCGGACGGACTGAAGATTATAGTTGGATGCATAATAGTGGCTGGAGCTGCACTGATCATACTAAGATTTTGGAAGGCCCGGAAGGCACGCACTACAGACAAAATGATCGAAATGGTTGGTATGCACCCCTTGATGCCGGCAGATGATGGCCAGCACACGGACACAATAATAAAAGAAAGAGAAAAACTGCGCAAACAGATCATCACCAACCACCTGGACCCACCATATGTGAAGCTAGAAACCCTAAGAAACCCAAGGAGCTACATAGGGAAATGGATATACTGCACACCTGGAGGAACCTGTGTATATATGTACTGGTCATTTGAAGACCATGTCAACTACTATGGACACTTGGGAGGAGTAACGAAAATATGGAGATTAAGAGGAGATAAGGAAAAAGATATGTTTGTGGTCGATAAGTCGACCAGAGGGGGGACTGAAGTGGGAGAATGGAACAAAAGGCTCCCACCAATCCCCTCACGCCCCTGGCCTAGAGGATCGCGGCCCAGACACCCACCACGAGAGGAGTTTGCCTATCTACCAGACGACCAAATACCCTGGTACAGGAACATACGGATGTCCCACCAGCATGCCCACCAGCCTGCCCTGCCCATGCCGACACCTGCGGCATGGATGAACTCGACTGAACCATTCAACAGTAAATAAACACATCGTTAGAGATGCCATGACGACCTAGCCAACGGTCAGCACACCCGTGCAAACATGCACACTGGACACTCCCACACCAATCCACACGAAGAGCATTTTCAGTGCTATGACCTAGGTGACGGACACACCCACTGACGCGCATCCTTATTATTTTTCACATAGGTTTTCAAAATGCAGAAATGCAAGACGCACAACGAACTCATCTAAAATGCTTACTGACGCTTCTCCTAACCCATACATTGCAATGAGAAATATAACGAAGACATGATACTGGGGATAAAGCAACATGACACCGTAACTTAAAGCGCCGTGCATCAAACATCCCCACCTATGCACCAGGCCCAAGTAGGCCGCAAGCAAGAGCCTCCATGAACATTGAACGAGCAAGAGTTCAATTGCGGACTCTGCAGAGTGAGCCCGGCGAGAACAGACAGTCAAGGGCACAATGTTGCAAACTCGCAGCCACAAGCCGAAGCCAAGGTCACACCTGCAAACTAAGCCAGACACACAGTGGAAAATGCAATATTAAATGTGCAGAATTCTGCCTCAACCATGATCTCTCCTCACGTGACCAAGCCGAACCTGACAGGGTGCCAGACCCAGGAGGAAGGAGGCGCCTGGATCCCACGTTTTGAGACACAGGCAGCAACAATGAAGCGACCCAATGGACATCTGCGGCGGTGGGAGTAGTCTGCCCTCCAGCATATGAACAAATCCTTGCATTGTCTGCACATACCCATAGTTATACATTGTTGCAAATGACAGGTGCACTGCGAGCTGGGAACAACGATGGTCCCAGACTGGGGGGCTCGCAAGTGGACCAATCAGAACATGGGGCACTTATCACTGACGCCATTAACATTAGCCAATCCTCAGGGGTCTTCATGTAACAATTTTCATGTATCTAATTGAAGGGACAACCCAAGTATACCACCTGACTGACCCTCAACCACTAACAGCGTTCTCTATACGTATGCTATACTAACCATACCACTCGAGGAACCAATCCAGAGTGGCGATAGGTTTTTTGCTAACTTTCCCAGGTGACGCGAGTAGCGCGTCATACCGAGGTAAAAAAGGGTCTGCGAGCCCCACGGAGAGAGAGTCAGGACGGACGCGTACGATCCTTGACCTATCCCTGCCGTTTTTTTTTTTTAATAAACAGCAGAACCACCTTGCTTCTTGCGTGTGCCTCATACTCATTTTTGGGATACACGGGAGGAGTTGGGGCCTCCCTGCCCGGGGGTCCGCGGACGGCCAGCAGACCCCGGCAGAATTTCCCCCCGACAGTGAGTTTTCAGCAGCTTCCCAGAATGGATATGATTTGCAGTTTGTCTCACACCTATTGGGAGGAAGGTCAAGAAGACATCTCTGCTACCCACCCACCCTATTGAAATCAGGAGACAGATACATGTCCATAATTTGAGGATGTGAGGATGTGTACTCACATGCGGGCTTATATTTCTTGAGGCAAGCACTTAGGAACTCTGGACCGTTGCCGAAGACGGCTCAATGTGCCATGCACAACACTTTAAATATGGTGCATCTCTCTAATGGGAGCCAATGAATCACCCTCAGTGCAGAGGTAGAATGGTTAGATTTTAGAGAATTGAATAGCAAATGAGCAGCTGAATTCGGCAGCCCTTAGACTCTGCTGAAGATTCCTGGGGAGACCAAGTTAAATATTGCTGTCATTCTTCTAGTGTGATTGTACCGAGGTCAAGGCAAATTATGTTTTAATCAAAAAGGACTGAGATTGATAGGCAAGGTATTATTTTCTTTACACATCTTAAGCAAAAAATAATAGTTATTGACCACATGTGAAATCTGGGGGTGCAGAGAAACACAGTTATTAAAAATTATCCCAGACCTGTAACAGAGGGATATGGAGAGGGTCAATTGACAACAGATTTTTGATAAAATAGTTTTAGGTTTGGTACACGAGAGCTCATTATCATAATTTATGTTTTGGTGATATTGATTTTAAGATAATTGCCCATCCAGTTGACATGGGCAAGACGAATGTTCAGAACCTGCGGAGGAAGGAAGTATCTCCAGAATAATTTGGGTATCATCAGAATAGTTCAACATTATAATCCCTCCTCACACCAAACTAGCAAATCAGATGTTCCAGTTGTTCCAGTTACCAAAGATTAGGATTGAGCAAGATAGGGGCCCGGGCTGCCTATTGAGGCATTCTGCAGTTTATTGCCTTGGGCTTGGATGAGTTAATAGGAATGCTGACGCTGTAATGACGGTTCTTCAGAAATGATGAAAGCCAACACTAGTTTCTCTTAACTGAGTTGTAGAGGAGCAGCCAAATGCCTCTGCTGGAAGGCTGAAACTGCACCATGTTTGACAGTAGTAGTGCCTATTCCACAGAGAGTCTTTGAGAAAAGGTATCCACTAAGAAAACCCTATCTGATGTATCCCTATAGAGAGGACAAATTCTTGGAAGAGATCCCTAAAGGAAAAAAAAGCCAAAAAAAAAAGAGAAACTGATGTTGTCACGCAAATGGGCGTGACACACTGAGAAGAGTGGCTGAAGGAAAGGAGGTATGGACATTATAGAAACTGAGGACGCAATAAGGAATCAGGGGAACATCCTTATGCAGAAATTAAATGTGTACGTGTAAAGAGCACTGCAGAAATTGCAAGCTGTTTAGTAACTGTACAGATGCAGCAAAGCAAGTAGATCAAGCAATCTTAGAAGCTAGCAATGCATAGTGAATAGACTGCAGGTGGTGCTGCCATTATATAGTGTCTGGACATCGGTGTCACAATTTGAGTACGTTCAATCCCACGGAGAAAGAAGGATGGAGAGCTGTGTGTGCCGCAGCGAAGAATTACCTGGAGATCACGGATTTGAAGGGTGAAGCTGTTTGGCCTGGTAACAAAGCTGAAGCAGCCAGGAACTGTTTATCTATTCATGAAGAACAGAAACCGTGAGACGTTGAATCATCTTGTGTTAAGGTGCAAAGAGGGAACAGCATGAGTGACAAGTTTATTAATTAAAGACAATCAAATGCTAGAAAATGTGTGAAATGTGGTGTCCTGTCATGTGAGCCAAGCATGGAAATAGGAGTTGGGCATGCATACCAGAACTGTGAGAAGCATGTGCCTGAATTCCCTTTTATTCCCAAGAGAAGAGAATCTACTGCAAGGCCAAGTTCAAAGACAGTCTGCATGGCAGAAAGCATGGGCGATGAGAGATGAGGGGCTAATTGGGGGGAAACAAAGTCATGTCTACCTCCTGGCACCTGGGTATGAGTTTTAGTGCTGCTAAGGAGCCGAATGTTCCAGGCATGGCATGAGCATTCCAACCGATCATAGGAGGTCATATAACGAAGGGTCTTATAGTTTAAGAACCAATAGTATTCTGTGTACTTAATAAATGTTGAAGATGACTTGCAATAGGGGTGGGCATAAGTTGTCTACCTGACTGTAGAGACTCAATCACCCGTTCCTATATAGAAAGTATACTTAGATGTTCCCATTGACCCAACCACAACATCCCGTAGGTTTATTTTATTTGCCACATAGTATGATGTCATTTATGACCATTTTTTTGTATTAAAATGTAATTGTTTATGAAAAGTGTTTAGAACTCAAGCGAACATCCATTGATGTCCGTTCTAACTCCCTGTTTTAGAAATTTGATATTAAAACAGTCGGATGAGACTTTTGCCAAGTTCCTCTGTCGGTCTGATCATTTGGTGTAAGAGTTCCTCTGCATCCCATTCATGCATGACATGTTACTGATTAAGGACCTTATGTTCAGAGTAATCAAAGTTGAGTAACTAACCATGTTGAAGGTTGCGGAAAGGTCAATCACCACCAGATTAACAGACACACCTTTGTCAATGATAGAGCGAAGATCATAAAGAGCCATGAACATAACCATGTCAGTCCTCATGCCCATGTGGAAACCAGTCGCTAATGAATTCTGGATAGAGTTGCTTTCTATGTATAACTGAGAACTGAAATTAAGCAACCAATGCAAATACCAAGACCATCTCCAGATACAGCACCTTGTATATATGCTCAACATGTCCTTGGTCCTGGGCATCGAAATAGGTGTTTTTCAAAAGAAGAATCAAAATAGCTTCCTTGAAAGCATTCATGATGATTCCATAGTGTTATGAGCAGTTAAGGACATTCCTAGGACACAGTTCACCAAGGGTTGGAGAATTATCTGCTTGAAGGGTGTAGCTGGAAGAGTGCTGATCATATAACACAACACTTTACTGGTAGAGAAATGCTAAACTAAAAGGTTACAAATAAACAGTTACTTGAAAATGCACACCTAATGAAAATCATTAGCACATGTGTTGTTGATTAAGATCATCTTTAAAGATCTGTTCTATTCAGGGATTCTACAAGCCCAGCCATAAGACATTCTCAAACCTTCCCTTCTTTTCTCACAATTTCAACGTGCACTGCTCTTCATTAATTTTTCATTCCAAATTAGTCAGAATTCCATTTCTGCTTTTAGTCTACAACACATGCTTCCTCTATGGCAGAGTGACCATTTTATCTGTGTACATTCTCCTACAGTGACATTGTGTTGTTGTTGTCTCAGCCCGAGGTTCTGTCACCACTCCTTTCCTCTCTCCAGACTCCCTTCCTTTCTAATATCAATGTACATCCTAGCTATCTTTGTATATTTACAAATTATGGTAGCTTTTAGTGAGTGTTCACCGATGACTCCATGTCACCGGGGAGACCATGCCTCACAACTGGCTTTTATTTCTTTTTCAGTTGCATTCTGGTAGATGTATGTTTGGGTCAGTTCAAATGAATGATGCAGATTAAAATAAAACTAAAGCAAAATCAAATCAAAACCTAAGATTGGAGCAGGTTTCCGCAGTGGTATGAAGTAACCTGGTAACCTTTGCTTTTTGCTCACTGTATCTTTTGCATCACCCTGAACACCACCTTTGCTAAACTACAACCAATTGGAAATGATACATGTTCTTCCTTAACCACCAGCTGCCCTCTGATTGCTTTGCTTCTAGGCTTATGGAGACTTCTCGCACTCTCTGCCGCCTTGTTAAAGAGTCTGACTCAGTCCGAAGACACTTTCTTTTACATTATTTCATTTATTTTGTATTATTTTCACATTTATAGCAGTGCACAAAGCATTGAGGTATCTAGGCGTTAGTTACAGTTACACAAAGGTTATAAGTTACATTGTTGCAAGACAGTTACAAGGTAGAGAGTTTCAGAGCAGTTACAAAGAGGTACACAACAATAATAGTTGAGTCTGTCGGACAAAGTGCTATAGGACATGCCCTGCTGCTGGGTCCTTATTAAAGCACGGTGGGCGTGCAGGCTCACAGCAAGCATATATTTGGTGATCAGTAATACACAGGGTAGCAAGGCATAGGCCAGCAAAGCCGCACTCAGTTGCCTGGGGGCTACATCGGTTGTGCAAGGCATTAGAGTCTAGAAACGGTGAAGTATAGGGCCTCATTACGAGATTGGAGGTAGCCATGGTGCTATTAGCAAGCACCAACACCGGGTCTGTGTCCCGTCTGGTGGAATGGGGACTTATCGGTACATTACGACCTGTGCGGACCCAGTAAATCCCCATTCAATCAACCATTCCCCATTCCATTTGAGCCCATGTAGGGCTCAATGGGAATGGGGAAGGTTCTAATTACGGGCCCGCGAATAGCAGGACCGTAATTAGCGCCCTAATCCCTTAGTGGGACCCGTAAAGGACGTGTGGTCAGACCACACGTTATTTGCGGTTCCCGCTAAGGGACCTCAGAAATTGGGCGGTAAGGGTTTACTGACACTGGTCTCCTTACCGGTGCCCGGTAACCCTTACCGCCCAACTCAAAATGACCCCCATAGTGTCCCGATAGCGATGGTGGCTACAGGATCGTAATTTTGGGTACATTGGAGGAGAAACATGGACGTGTGTTCCGTGGAGAAGGCCCTGGGTAAAGAGTGCAGCTGTCAGATACCTGCAAACATAACACAGCGATTGCTCGGGTAGCAGTTGGGGGACTGTAGAATTTACTATATGCATACAGGCCTCAACTGTCTTCAGGGCCTCAGATGCCGCTTACCCTAACTTCTCATACGACAAGGTAGTCTTCCATACATTTCTTACCACAATTCCTTCTCTCTTCCATATAGCAACCTATCAGGTGTGCGCTATAGGTGTTTGGATGATTGCATCAGCCTGCCACTGTCTCTCTGCTGTGAGTTCGGATATATCTCACACATCCTCACATTCACTCATGAATTCCCTGTCTAGCCAGAGCCATCTTTACCTGTCAATCTGTGCAGCATCTGCCCTCTGCTGCTCTGCCCAGACACTCCCTCCCATGCTGCATGGCACTTTCCTGGTTCTGCTCTGCATCCTCTCCATCACAGCTGGATTCTCTATCACAATTCTATTATATTCGTATTGATTTTTCCCTAAAACATTTGCATTGCTCCCTCTGCAAATCTATCTGCTCTCTTGCAAAGTGGTGTAGTTTCAGAAAGCCCCTCTTCCCTTTACATTCCAATGGCATATATTGTATCGTATCGTGTGCACCTTGTTTCCTGCTTAGTTATACACCAGTGTGGTGCTAACTCCGTAATAGGAATACAAATATATGCAGTGATCAATAATGATGCAAGGTCTTTGGACCAGACCAACCTCTGTATTCATGTTGCATTTACACAATTATTAACTGAGTCAGAAGCCACTAAAACAGCACATAAACATGCGTCTTCCTCTCCCACTCTCTCTTTCTCTCACTCTCTCGTGTCTGTTTCATTCTCATTCTAACCCTCTGTCTCTCGGCTTCTCTATATGCGTCATTGGAACTTTTTATTTCGCCATCTTTGTTGGTTTCATTCTCTCTCTCTCTCTCTCTCTCTCTCTCTCTCTCTCTCTCTCTCTCTCTCTCTCTCTCTCTCTCTCTCTCTCTCTCTCTCTCTCTCTCTCTCTCTCTCTCTCTCTCTCTCTCTCTCTCTCTCTCTCTCTCTCTCTCTCTCTCTCTCTCTCTCTCTCTCTCTCTCTCTCTCTCTCTCTCTCTCTCTCTCTCTCTCTCTCTCTCTCTCTCTTCCACCCCCATCCCCCCCCCCTCTCTATCTCTCTCTTTGTCTGTTGGGTGTCCACCAATTGTTATAAACCACAGCAAAGCAATCACCAGCTTCAGTTCCACAACCAAGTCATTTACTGTGGTTCTAAGAATACAAATAACTCACTTTGAAGAGGAAAGACTTTGCCAGGCGGTCCTAAAAGACACACCCATCTAGGCATAATCCACTGTTTTTAATGGATGTGAACTCAGTCTCTTTCTTTCTCATCCTGGTTGATCAATTATTAGTAAGGGATTGAGAGAAAGGATGATTGAGGACATTGACACAGCAGAGTGCATACTTTGCACTAACCACTAGCAATAAGCCACTGATATTTGACTCTTGGCCAGTACGAAATGGTGCACTCTATGTATGTATAGAACTGAGGTGATGAGTGACTTTCTATGGCTGTCTAGTAGCTTGCAACTGGAATGTTTCCCCCTGGACACAGCAAATTTCCAAACCAACCTAATATGCTTCTGGTGCAAGACTGCTTGTACAAAGGGGTGCATGTTACCAAGGTCTTAGAATCCATGTTTTATTTTAAGAAGACGTGTTGTTTGAGACCTATTTAGAACAATAAGATTGAGAAGGCAAAAAGCAAGGAGTGGGTCAATGTATTTCAAACTCTCAGCTAGGAAACAAAGAGCGTAGATAGACTTGACACCACTGAAAGTAAGCATGACATTGTATTGTGCAGGTATGGAAGATGGGAGCCATGGGCATAATTTTAGAGGGGACAAGGGTGTTTGTCCCCCCAACTTTTGTGGCATACAATGTTTTCCTCCTTGTTTGGCAGGGGCACCTTCCATTATATGTCATGTCCCATCCCAGCATTTGCAGCAACGTTACTCCACTGATGGGAGCAAGATAATGGGTGAGTGATGGAGCGGAAGAGTGAAAGAAAGCATTTAATAGTCATGTCAGAATGTGGCCTTATACCACTAGATACACCCTGTTTTCTAAGCTTACTGATTGGCTGCTGCACCCATGGAGGAAGCTAATTAAGCAATAATGCTGCATTCTGAGGGCATTACCATGTGGTAATGGCCATTGAATCAAGTCAACAGACCCAGTCGGAAGAAGGACCTTTAACGACGGCCAAGGAATGTTGTCTCCTTGTAATAACTCGAGATGAGGAGCATTATTGCTATTACAACATTCCACCCAATGAAGCTAGAATATTCTGTTTAAAACAAGCAAGACAAAAAAAAAATTGGAATGTTCAGACAAATGACTTGTACCAGCCTTTACAGTCCTCTGCCACCCATTTTCTGCAATGGCACTGCAACCATTCCAAGGTTCTAATTAGACTCTTAACATCTACATAAATCTACATCGGAGTTGCCGCCACGATTACTCTCCCTGAAAGTCAGTGCAATGTGGCAGTGCAGGAAACCCATTGCAGCTTTTCTTTGCTATGATGCATGAACATTTCTGTATTTTGAATGTTTCGAAAATCGACCTGATATACAGCTCTGTGCTCCATACCACAGCTAAGTGAAGTCTTCTATCATATCAAACAAACTGATGTCTTTCAGGTAAGAATGCGTGCAGTCCAACTGGTGTGGGAATACACAAGACTTATTGTTTGCCATTAGTTAACCCACCTTTTAATATAGGCCTGTACTACACAAGTTGGTAGTATGACTGAGCAGCCAGGCTTATTTTAAGAGGGGTAATGTGAGAGCCATACAATGAAATCAGTGAATACAGGTATGACTGAGCAGCCAGGCTTATCTTAAGAGGGGTAATGTGAGAGCCATACAATGAAATCAGTGAATACAGGTATCCAAGTAAACACTTACACACTTAAAGTTATATATTTATTCATTTATACACACAGATATGTAACACAATCTTTAGAAAGCAGTAACTAGCAATAACATTAATTCCAAGTTAGGATTCAATTCAAAAAGTGAACAATAAAGCAGGTGAGTAATGTTTTCATGTGTCACACTTTTTCCAGTACCAACGGTGACGTCATTTGAGGTCAGTATAACACTTATGTTTTATCGCCTTTGCAGTATTGAGTTATTAAGGAGGAAAATGTTAGGGTTGAATCAGAACAGACTTGTATTCTGTCAAAACAGTTAGATTCTCCCAAAGGGATGAAGGCAGTCTTTTATCCCAGCATTAAAAGTGTTCAACAATGAAAACCTGTAAGGGAACTGGCACTACCAAAGCCAATAGATTCAGAAGGAGGCCTTTTGGGAGCCGTGACAGCCAAAGTCAATGGGTAAGGTCAAAGTTCTGATGCTCTTCTTCTTAGAAACATGTTCTTAAATAGTCAGTAGTTCAAAAAGAAATCACATCAAGTCCAGAGGAGTCACCTTCAAGAAGCACAAGCTGAAAGGCCAGTGCAAGTGAGTTGAGGTCAACTTAGAGTAGGGTTAAATAGCACTCCCAAAGGTAGGAAGCATCTCAAATGGCAAAAGAATAATGTACGCCAAGCCCCACAGTACCTTTGAATTGAAGACGTTGTTGCAGCTTGATGCCTTCTGTTTGCAGTGCTGCAGTCCCTTGTTCCTGGTCCTTGGTTGTGGTGACGAAAGGGAGGATGTCTGGTGGGCTCCTGCAGCAGCACTTGACAGAGGGACTTGGCACCAATGGATTTCCGTCAATTCAGCGGCTCTCTGTGGTTTTGGCACCTTTTTCTCGGCACCAAAGAAGAATGAACAGTTCTGGTTGGAAGTTCCTTGATCTCTCGGTCCTGATCTCTGGTGAGGGGACTGTGGATGCAGATTCCCTGCTTTTTTAGTGTCCTCTGGATGCCCACAAAGCTTTGGCCAGATTCACACTTCCGAAAACAAT